>NW_027632454.1:640768-1040889 GCF_902686455.1 Sciurus vulgaris | reverse complement strand
GGCTGATGCATGTTCAAAGTTGATATTATACCATGAAGCCATGTGCTCTTCCCGCCATCCTCAGACACATTTTTCATCTATAAATTTCTCATATTTGAAGCATAATTGTGCCAGTTTCTGTGTCACTGTTCTGTAGTCTGTATCCTACAGGGGCTGGTAAAAGAAAACTTGAAATTGTCACATAGGGCCTTTAGCCTGATATGCATTATCCATTTCAAGAGAATTAACCCTTTGGTGAAGACAGATTGACCAGATATTTGTGACTCTGAAAGTGAGTTAAAGGGCCCCTGGGCACCTCATAAAAAGAGAATTTCTGAGTGAAGTCTAGTTGTAAGGCAGCAGCATTGAGGTGGGACCTGGAAGATGGAGTGAACATAGAACATCTCTCCTACTTTGTGACCACTTTCCATGTCATACCACATGCTGAGTGATGTCTCCCATCTCTCCTCATTAGAAATCAAAGAATCCACCCACCTCAACTTAGAAATCAAACTTCATAGGGTCCTGCTTTCTACTTTTTGGGCATTCCTGGAAAGAAGTGGTGTCCCACCAAAATTGGTGTGAGTTTTCCCAATTCAATAATCACCAAACCCACGAACTTCACTGCATGTTTCCTGCCCTGAGCTGTCAAGAGCCATCATACTGTGTGACTGGGAATGCCATAGGTCAGATTCCTGACTCTGAAAAATTATGGATGATCCCAGACCTAGAAGATTGGGTTTGGTGCACAATACCACAGCGAACTTTGATAAAGCTGGGTGACCCACATGCCCTCTCACACCACTCCATCCCTCCCAGTTCCACTAGACCTGTTGGGGAATTATTGCTTGCAGCACGATCAGGGTGGTCAGGTGACCATAAAATCTGGTGTGCCATGCAAAGACTGTGCCGCCTAGCAGTCCTGGAGGATAATGTGGACTGTTGTATTTCATCAAGGTTGAGTCTTTTGAATGGAGCTTATTTGATCAAAAGCCCAAGGGGCAGTGCCCACAACACTCCCTGGCTACTCTGCTCCTGGATAATAATGTTAGGATTGCATTTCTTGGAAAGAGCAGGCCCCTGGGGCTCACCCCCTTCATCTTCCCTCTTACAATTACACCTGAGCTGATGCTTGTTTAGAATATTTATTTGAAGCCGCCAGGTCCAGAAGCCACTCTGTGTGACCTGGCAACTGTGACATCATTATGCTCTCATTGCACTTTTCTGTAACATCAGGAGGTATGTGCATCACAGACAGGATCTTACAGAAGCCACACATGGAAACCCATGTTCTTCTGGGCCCAGATACAATCCCTGTGGAGATAAAGAAATTGAAATCCCCTACTGGAGCCTGAAACATCCGTGGTCTTCAAACCCAACATTCTATTTGCCAACCCCTTCCACTTTGAATATTGTAGATCTTCTGTCATTTTGTCCACCTTCCCAAAAGCACTGGAAACCAAGGTAGGCATTTCTTTGATAAGAATCACACCAGTCTAGAAAGAATTTGATTGGAAATAAATGAATGGGCGTTCAATGGATATGATCATCTGCAACTAATCACACTGTAATAATCCTTGTGAGGAATTGCTGCAAACATAATTATGGAAAGTATGAAAATTGGATGAGTTTGCTTACTTTTTCTTCTTTTTCTGCCTGAAAATATTGTGCCATGGATCACCATAACATCCATCACCATTTCCCTTTGACTAATTATATTTTCAGACAGCATCTGGAAAAGTGACTAAGGCATTGTCTAATGAAGAAAACCTGGTTTTCTCCTGGAGAAACACATTTCTCAACCTCCCCCATACCTGAGAAAATGTGTAACATCTAGCAACATCAATACAATGTGCATTTTGCCCAGATATATGTGGGACAGAATATTTCAAAGGAAAAGACCAAGGTAAATAGAAAAAGTCAGAAAGGTATGAATAGGCTGTGTGTAATGGCTTGGGGATCAGGTGTAAATGATACCCCAAATCTATTTTATACTAACGACATGAGCACATAATATTTTGCACATGTGCCTGTCTCTCCTCCTACCCCAGGCAAACATGGATAACTGGGATAATTGTCTGCTCAGTGTTCAGCTACAAATATTTTTGTCCTTATATAGGGTTAAATCTTTTTCTCAAGATACCCTCAAGACTATGTCTTGATATACAACTAAGGTTTCTTGCAGAATTGTTCTTGAAATTGCAATTAAAAGTTCATTTGAAATTTTTTGACTTTCCCTTCAGATGGTTTCCTGCAAATTATTTCAGAGAGTCAGACTGGAATAGGATACAATCCCCTACTTTACTGAGCCTCTGCAGATATTACCAAGCCTCCAATTTTTCAACATTACCTCCTCTGTTAAATCAAGTGAATAGAACATTGTTGGAAAAGTACCAGTTTAAAATCCAAGCCCATTCCTAAGACACATTTCAGAATGGAACTCTGGTGGCATTCAGCAGTGTTTCCCCAGTGATCTGTATTTCCTAAGGCTTGGTATTCCTGAAGATGACACAACTCTCAGGAACTGAAAGGTTAAAACATCCTCATCACATTCTTACTTTATTTCATCAGCAAGTTGGAAGGAGAAAATGCTCATGACGGTTTAATATTATGCAATTCAAAATGTCAAATGCACTAGTATTCTTGAGGTAGTAGTCTACTTTGTCACAAACACATCCTACATTCAAATGAGGGAGACTTCCACAGCTGGGCATGTTTCAAGTCATCCTCCATGTCATCACAAAAACCAATTGGTGAAGATATCATAGAACAGTTTTCAGTTCTCCACTTTCTCAGTCTATTGCGCTTTGCATTGTGATAGTTTATGTATTATAAAAGAATTGTAAGATTTGGGGTTGAATGCATATCTTATATTCTGCTGATATCATTCAGAAGTCACAGGGGTTATATAAAATCTGTTTTCCCTGTACCATTTGATGTAGAGTCTCAATACTAATGAAGCATTATTATAGAAATTGTTAATTTTGATAGATTGGTTCTGAAGATATGCTGTGCAAACTTGGTGAATAATGTGTTCTCATCTTTACCATGTTTATGCAAGTAACTTGATTGTTCTTTGTCAGGTAATGAATGTAATGAGGACCCATAATTGGAATAAGTGACATTGAAAGAACGAAATCCAAACATATGATATGTGGCAGAGTTGTGGTGGATATAAGCAATTACAGGAAGAATAAAATAGTTTTTAATTTTGGAAATGCTTCATTACCTGCTTTTCCAGCTCATTACATCCTATCACAACTTTAGGTATTCTTTAAAATTTTCTGTTGATGAATTTCAGGTTTCTCCTCTATTGTGTCTTCATTTTTGTAGTTTAGCAGAGATTCTCTTGTTTAAATTTCTGATGATGTGGTGCACTCTTTATTTTGAGAGCCATAGATCACTGCTGAATTTCCAAATTTGGATTTATTAAATCTGAGAGCTTCGTGCTGATTCTCTGGTGAAAGGAAACATTTCCTCATCTGTAATGTTCCTGAAAAGCAAAATCTGCATATGCATCCTCAGTTGTTTCCAAAAAGCAACAGAAAGGAGCCAGTAATTTGCAAGACCAATGGTGTCCTTGGCAAGTTGAATTATTGTCAGTAATTATTGTTGCTTGCAAATGATCTCACAATTACTCTTTATTGTATCTGTAAGTATTATGACACTGAAGAAATGTCCTGGACTTTTTGGGTGACCACTAACAATGACAATTTCTTTTAAAGTCTCTGTTCTGATTATTTTCATCTCCAGTACCCTTCTGCACTAAGTGCACCAAAAATGTCCTTTACTCTTCGTTTTCTGAATATTCACCTTTGCTCATGTTTACCATTCCATTCTTCCAGCTTGATGCATGTTCAAAAATGATATTATGCCATTTTAAAAAGTGCTCTTTCTGTCACCTTCATGCACTTTTTAAATCCAGCAATTTAACTTAATTGGAGCATTGTTGTGCCAGTGTCTATGACACTGTCTGTTAGTCTATATCTTACAGGGAATGGTAAAAGTAACCGTGGTAATGTCAGAGTGTCTTTTTGCCAGACATGTATTAGTTGTTTCAAGATGATGAACTGTTTTGTTTAAAGAGATTGGTCAGATATTTCAGCATCTAAATCTGCATTGAAAGGCCCCTGGGAATCTCTTACCAACAGAAATTCTGAATGCAGACTAATTGTAAGGCAGCAGCAATGGAGATGGAACCTGTCAGGTGGAGTGAGAATAGAACATCTCCCCTAGCTTGCTACCATTTTCCTGGCCTTTGTCCCACATGCTGAGTGATTGGCTCCCTCCTCTCCTCATTAGAAATCACAGCATCTAGCCACCTCCACCTAGAAATTAAAATTCCCAGGTTTCCACTCTCTCCTTTTGGGCATTCTGAGAAAAGACAGGTGTCCCACCAGAGGTAGTGTGACATTTCCCGATTCAATCATACCTAACATACCAAACTTCACTGCATACTGCCCTTCCATGAGCTGTCCACTGCCAATATCCTATGTGGCTAGTAGCACCACAGGTCATGTTTCTGACTTGGTAAAATCCCAGATGAGTCCAGACCTGAAAAAGTGGATTTGGAATGTAATACTACAGGGGACTGTGAAAAGCTAGATGATCCACATGCCCTCCTGCATCCCTCTGTCCCTCCCTGGTTCACTAAATATTGGGAGAAATTTCTCATTGGAGCTAGATTGGGATAGTCAGGGGACCATGATACCTGGTGAAGCCAAAATAGAATATGACAACCTACTTGTCCTGGAGAATACTGTAGGCTGTCAGTATCCAGAGGGATCCCTTCTCTTGGATTGAGCTGGCTAGATCAAAGGCCCACTGGGCTAATACCCTAACACACCATGTATCACCTGCTCCTTGGTGACAATGTTAGAATACCATTTCTTGAAAACAACAGATGCTTGGGACTCACTCCCCTACTCTTCCCTCTAACAATCACAGCAGTGTTGGGGATTTTAAGAAACTTTATCTGAATCAGTCAGGATCAGAAGACTCTCTGGCTGTCATGGCAACCATGATGGCATCAGACTTTCATTCCACACTTCTGTGACATCAGGAGGTATCTCCAGAGAAGCCAGTATCTCAGTGAAGCCAGTCATGGAAACCCATGTTGCCCAAAACCCAGACACAACCCCTGGGGGAGAAACAAAGTGCATTTTCCTACTGGAGCCTTGAATCTCAGTGCCCAGAAACCCAACATACCAGATGCCAACCCCTTCCACTTTGATTATTTTAGCCCTTCTTTCTTTTGCTCTACATTCACTGGAGCACTGGTGACCAATTTAGGCATTACTTTAAGAAGGATCACACCAGGGTAGAAGGAATATGAATGGAAGTAAATAAATGAGAGTTCAATGGATATGATTTTCTTCAACTAATCACACTGGAATGATTCTTGAGAGAAATTGCTGACAACATAACATCCACAGGTTTTAAAATTGGATAAGGTTTTCATTCGGTTTTTTATGTTTTTTGCCACCATATATTGTGCCTGGTATCACTGACACATCACCTCATCCCTTTGCCTATTTATATTTACAGAATGAGTCTGTGTAAGTTTCTTATGCATTCCATCATTTAGAGAAACTCCATTCCTTTGAGAACCACTTTCACCAACCACCGCATACGTGAGAAAACTGAAAAGATCCAGAACCTCAACTTGTCTGTGAATTTGCCCAGATATCTGCTGGATAGGATATTTCAAAAGAAAGGCTATAAGAGATACAAAGTGTCAGAATGCAATGGATATAATGTGATTGTAAAGATTTGGGGTTCAGGTGTATATCATCTCAAAATCCCTTTTATAACAACAACATGATCACATAATGTTTCCATATGTGCCTGCTTCTCCTTGTCCCATGGGCCACCGTGGATCACTGGGATAAGTATCTGCTCCAGGTTCATATACAACTGTTTTCCTCATTATGTAGGGTTAGATCATTCTCTCATGATATCCCCCAGACTGGGGCTCTTGATATGCAACTGGGGTTTCTTGAAATATTGTTCTCAAAATGCAATTAAAATTTTGTTAAAAATTCTTTGACTTTGACTTATCACGGTTTTCCTAAAAATCATTTCACAGTGACAGACCAGGAGAGAATACAAACATGTACTATACAGAGCTTCTGCAGATAATGCTAAGACTCAAATTTCTTAGCATTTTGTTTTGTTAAATCAAGTGAATAAAACTTTGTTTAAAAGAACCAGTTTGAAATGGAAGCTCATTCCTAAGAATGATTTCAGGATGGACCTACTGTGGAAGTCAGCATTATTTCCTCCATCAACTGGATTTCTAAAAGTTGTTATTCCTGTAGATGAGACCACTCAAAAATCTGATAGGTTATATCATTCTCATGAACATGTTGATATGGTATTTAATCAGGAAGTCATTGAAGAAGAAATTTATCACCATGTTATAATGGCATAAAATTCAAAATGTGAACAACAGTAGTCTTTTCAAGGTAGTACTCTACTTTGGCACACATGCAACCTACATGCAAATGAAGGAAACTTCAAAAGCTTAGCGTTTGTCAAGTCAAAATCAATATCTCTAGCAAAAACAAGATGTGAAGACAACACAACTGATCTTGGTCCTCCCTATTCTCAATCTGCTGGTCTTTGCATTGGATAGGTATTATATTAGTAAAATTGTGTATTTTGGGACTGGATTCATATTGGAAATTCTGCTGTTATAATTCAGGAGACCCAGGGGCTGTATAAAACCTGGTTTCCCTGTATCATTTGAAATACAGTCTCAGTACTATTGTTGCATTTTTATAGAAATTTTTAATTTTGTTTGTTTTCCCTAAGATGTGCTGTGTAGAACTTGGTGAAAGATGTGGTGTTCTCATCTTTACCATGATTGTGGGAATAATTTGATTGTGCTTTGTATGGTAACAAATGACACAAGAACCCCTATTTGAAATAACTGACATTGAAAGATTGAAATCAGACACATTAGATATGTTACATGTTTGTGGTAGATATAAAAAATTACCAAAAAGAAAGGGCATGATGGGTGTGGGCATGGTAGATCTGACCTTTAACAATAATATGGAGTCACCCAATTCTCTTTCATTTATGACATACTGATAAAAGAGGGTCAAGACTGGGTGGAGTTGCTTCTGTGATGAATATGATAGGGTGGAGTTAGGGGAACCATTCTCTTAGGGAGAATATTCCAGAGGGAGACAGAAATCCTCTCCCTTGTAGTGCTACATGCTTCCCAGCAGTTCCTAGAAGTCAGGCATCTGTGTCCCATGGCTCAACCCAGTCTAATTCTGTTAAATAAGGATGACTTTCCAAAATATTCAAAATATCAGTGGCAGATAGGGATGATGTGGAGCCTTTGGCAGGCCCCCACAATTGATTCACAGATGATGTCTTTGGGATATTGGGTTAAGGCCCTGCTATCATCTTCAGACAACAACTTTCCCATTGAAAAATAGATCTTGGCCTGCTTCTGGGATTGAGTGGAATGAGACAGGTTGACTATGGATCACCGGTTTCTGTTCAACCAGAACTGCCATCATATACTGGGTGTTCTGACTTACAAAACCATAAATTTGGATATTTTCAACAGTGTCCATCTTCAAGTGAAATTGGTAAATATATGATCAGGCATGGGCAGGATCTGAAGGTGTAAGTATTTTGCATGAAGTGCCTCAAATACCCATGGTTTTTAAGCCATCTGCAGTAAATTCTGTTCCTCAGCATGAACCTATGGCTTCATGGGGTGTACCTTATGACCAATTAACAGAGGAAGAGTAGACTAGGGTCTGTTTCATGCATGGTTCTGCACCTGGAATTGGACAGCTGTAGCACTCCTGCCCATTTCTAGAAAAAAACATGAAGGACAGAGACAGTGGTGACAGAAATCCTCACAATGGACAGAACCTCGGTCAGTATATCTGGTTGTGCATTTTGCTGGAAGGATGAATGGCCAAATGTGTGACTGTACACAAATTATGGGCTGTAGCCAATTGTTTGCCTAGATGGTCAGGTATCTGGAAAGAACATCACTGTAAAATTGGTGACAAGAACATTTGGGGAAGAGGTATGTGGACAGACCTCTATGAATGGGCAATGGATTTAAAGATATTTGTTTCTCATATAAATGCTAAATAAAAGTTGAATCTGCAGAGGGGGATTTTAATAATCAGGTTGATCAGATGACTGGATTTGTGGATAGCAGTCAGCCACTTTTCCCAGACACCCCTGACTTTGACCAGTGGGCTCATGAACCATGTGGTTATAGTGGCAGGGCTAGCAGTTATTCATAGGTTTAGCAGCATGGACTTCCACCCACCAAAACTGATTTGGCTACAGTCACTGCTGAGTGCCCAATTTGCCAGTAGCAGAGATCAACAATAAGCCCACCATATAGCATCATTTCCCAGGGAAATCAGCCAGCAACCAGGTGGCAGCTTGATTATATTGGACGACACCATGATGGAAAGGGCAGCAGTTTGTTGTAACTGGAATGTCACTTTTTTAGGGTATGGATTTGACTTCACTGCATGTAGTTCTTCAGCCAAAGTGATCATCCATGTACTTACAAAATGCTTGATCCAGTGTCATGTTATTTCACACAGCAATGTTTCAGACCAAGGAATTCACTTCACTGCAAAAATAGTGGAAAATGGGCTCATGACAATGGAATTCACTGGTCTTACCATGTTTCCCATCATCCTGAAGGACCTGGTTTGATAGAATGAGGGAAAAATTTCTCGAAGATGCAGTTAGAGTGCCAGCTAGGTGGCAATACCTTTCAGGACTGATGCAAGGTTCTTCCAAAGACTTTCTATACTCTGAATCAGCAACACTACATCAATACTCTCTCTTCTATTGCTAGATTCATGGGTCCAGGAATCAAGGACTGGAAATAGGAATGGTACTGCTCACCATTACCCATAGTAAATCACTGGGAAGGTTTTTGTTTTCTGTCCCTGCAACCTTACACTCTGCAGGCCTAGAAGTCTTAGTTCCACAAGGAGGAATGCTTCAGCCAGGAGATACAGCAATTATTTTATTAAACTGGAAGTTCAGGTTTCCCCCTGGCCACTTTGGGCTCTTCATGCCTGAGTCAACAGGCTACAAACAGAGTTATGGTACTTCCAGGGATGGTTGACCCAGATTACCAAGGGCACATTAAACTGTTTCTCTACAATGGTGTTAAAGAAACATACTCATGGAGTGCAGGACATCCTTTGGGGCTTCTCTTGATGTTAACCTATCCTGTTGTAAGGTTAATGGGAAACTAAAGCAACCCAATCCAAGCAAGACAACAAATGTCTCAACCCCTAGTCAAGACCTGCTGAGGTGCTTTCTGAAGGTAGAGAAAAAAAAGAATAGGTATTAGAAAAAGATCGTCATGAATACCAACTACAGCAAGGTGACCGAACAGATACAGAAATGAAGATTGTAATTGCCATGGATTTATCTTCCTTATTCCATTAAGAATATGCAGATGCATACACTTGCATTAAGAGAAAATATTTGTTATGCTCCTGTTATTCATCATGTAATATATTATTGATTAATATAACATCAGTAATATTTCTGTTTTTACTTCTATTCTTGGGAGAAAACTAGTATGTTTTTAGTTGTAAAACAGTTATTTTAGATGGAATTATGAACTGTTAATGTGTTTATTTGGAGATGAAATGTGATGTAATGTTTCATGTTTGTGCATCAAGTTGACAAGGGGCAGACTTGTAATGGTTAATTTGAATTGTCAACTTGATAGGATTAAGTGATGACAATGACGAAGAGGTTTCTGTTAGTGTCAATGAGGCTGTGTTTAGGAATAATTGGAATGTAGAATAAAAACTGAAGTGGAACCCCTCCCAAATTGTGGGCAGCCAATTTTAGATTGACTAAAAACTGGAAAAGTTAGGAGGAAGATACCAATGCAAGCTCAGCTCTTCTTGAATGGGTTCTTGATTGCTGTTTGATTGTCTGAAGACATTGGACTCTCACTTTTTCACTCTTCCAAAGTAGATTGTGCTAGTGATTCTGCAGGTATTTTCCAGAAACCTTGGCCTTGGACTAGGGTAGCACTACTGAACTTTCTTGTTCTTGGGCTTCTGTATCTTGGAATATGCAGCTGCTTGTTCTTCCAACTCTCCAACTGCAGACCACCATTGTGGACTATCCAGTTTCTGATCATGTAAGCCAATCTAAAATCTACTTCTTGTTGATTATTCTCCTCCAGAAAACCCTATTCCAAGCAGTTCTCACTGGTTTGAGAGAAAATGTATTTGATGCATGTATCACACAGCCCCCCCTGATTTTGATAATAGGAAAATTGCACATTTTCTAACAGAACTGTTTCCTTGATTCTGATAATAAAGGGAGTCTTAACCATGAGGGTCCCCCAGTCTTTACTATCTTCTCTAGAAAATAAAAGTTCTAATTTTATTGAACATTTCTATTTTTCATGTGTGATATGTTTTTCCAATCAGTTCTCTTGTCCTTTTCTTCTTCTTACAAGATATGTTTTCTTCAAATGTGACCTATTTCAGAAATTAACATTAGATCCCTGTGATTTACACATCCTTACACATAGAACATCCATTCTAGGGGCAGGTTGATTTCTCCAACGTGTAAAGTACAATATTAGTACTGGGTACGAGAGGTCATCCAGGTACCAAATTGTCAACTTCAACCCATAGACCCTTATTTGAGGAATATTCCTCAGATCATCCTAATCATGGTAAAACTTGTGTTCTGACCCCGATCACCTAGAACATGTTGTGCCAGGCAGGTTCACAATGGGGCACAGTTGGAAGGGATGTGCTTAAGAATTTCTCTTCCCCCATCTTTATGAAGTGGTCTCATTGCTCAGAATGCTTTCTAACAATAATTGTACAATAGCATATACATTGCTATAGACATTTCTTCATACTAGTTATCATAAAATATTTACAGAATTTTAATCATATATACTTGATGCACTTTATTTACTGATTTGCATTTTAAAATTGGAGAGAGCAGGATGACAAAAGTATATATTTCTGTATTTTTTCTCACATTACTGAGTAAGATTAGTTGTGCTTAGGATCACATCAAAATGTGTTCCTTTCTTTTATGCATACTATTGGGAGAGAGTCTAAATTTTTCCTGCTAATAATTCAGAACCTCACTTTCAGAAAACAATTTTTTAATTATTATAAGGCAATGAACAAAAAATCCATAAATCCCTAAATATTATTGCTAATTTATGGCACTCTACACTCCTGCATTTTATTACTCCTGTTTACAGAAATGAAGAATCGACAGCCATACTGAAATTACATCCTCCAATGGCTTTGAGTCACAGGCGATTGAAACATATCATCAATGAGTGTTAGAATGCTTTGCTTTGGTAAGGCTCAAATGTTTCAAATTAATTAAAGCAGATCCTGTATGCAACTCACAGAAATAATGTGATAGAATGCATTTTTTTGGTCTTGTTTCATAATACAGTATTTTTGTGTAGAGAAGGCAATTTAAAATTTTCTTGTCTGTTTTAGTACCAGGGATTGAACCCAGGACAATTACCACAGAGTTTTTTTTTTTCCCCTAATTTTGTGATAGTGTCTCACAAAGTTGTTTAGGACCTTGCTAAGTTATTGAAGCTGGATTTTAACTTGCAATCCTCCTGTCTCAGACTCTTGAGTCAGTGCAATACAGGCATTTGCCACTGCACCTGGTCTAGTAAAATTATTTAAAGTTATTATTCTATGCTAATATGTATCCATTTAATCTTACACTATAACTATATCCATATTTGATTTCTGTGACATAAATTTATAAGAATGAGCATAAACCATTTAAATGTGCATAGATGTCAAAAATAAGAGAAGTAAGTCCTAGTGATCAAGTGTAATGGCCATAAGTTTAGATATATGAACAATTGACATATATCTTTCTATTCTTTTTTTCTGGACTTATCTTTTGTGACACAGAAAACACTGAATGAGTGAATTCAGAAAATAGTATCTCATTGCCTTATCATTAACTGGGGATAACAATGTCTTTTCCTTTTGGTGGTTGAGAGTTTAAATGATCCACAAATAATGCATGTTGGCCCTCATGTGTTGAAACTGAAAAGCTGATCACACAGAACTTGAGAAGAGAAAAGCTACCTAGATCTATGCTAAGAAAGGGATTGAGACAGACTGTGTAAGAATGCTAAAGATAGTTAAAAGGGTAAAGTAAATCTTAGGTTTTATAGCATAATAGGGTGATTACACTCTATTATTATGTATGCAATTCAAAATAACCACAGTAGAGTTTTTGGGTCTCAAATATAAGAAATAATTTTTGCGAAGATTGGAATTTCCCTGATTTGATCACTATACAATATATAACCATGGTATACCCACGCTCTGAAATTATATGTCCCATATTCGGAAAACCTAGCAGATTCCAAGTAAAAATGAAATAAACAAAAAACAAGAATTCAATATTTTAATGAATATTAACATCACCTGAGATTTTGAAATGATATCCTATAGTCATTGATATTTAACTTTTCTGGTGTCTCTTAATATCTTGCCTTATAGGTCTACACAATCCAGAGAGTCCTGAAATGATATAGCCTCACATGCATGATTTTATCATGACTACATTTTTTCAATATGTGTGTGTGTAAATCATTTAAAATATGTACATACTATTTCAGACACCTTAAAGCACAAAAATGCTTTGTAAAGAAAATATTTCATCAGTAGGTTAATATCAAATATTTTGTATCATTTTTTCTTGGGCCTCTGAATTGGAGAACTGTTTAATAGGGAATAAAATTTGTAATCTTTAGGAGGTAGATCTTTCAGTCTTGGATCAAATGTTTTATTCTTTAATGATAATCTTACAATGGAATGTCTCTGAATCTGTTTTAACTGTGACTTTATTTGTCACTCTGATTTCATATAAATGATGGGGAAACATTAGGATATATTCCTACTAGTATTTGATAACTGGACAATGCTCCCTCAGAATAGATATTCTGGTCATTATAATAACAGGAATCAAAGATGGACAGCTAAACTGAGATTCAAACACAGACCAAAAATACCACCAGATTTCTTTCTGCACATATTGCAAAGATGTTCTAATGTTATGGATGTTTTCTGAGACAGCAAAAGAAGTAGTTGTTATTAAAATACCTGAGTTAAATCTCCCAAATCAAATGTATGAAGAACTGAAAAATTTAAAAATAGTGGTAGTCATATCTATAGATGTCATTATCTCAGAAATACTTCCATATATGATACTTAAGTTTTCACATATAATAGTTCTAGATGATAGGTAATATGATTGCCTATACTGAAAAGATGGGATGATAATATTCAGCATCAACATTACATTTGAAATCAATTGAAGTTCACAAATGAAAATTCAAACAATGTGTCTTAGAGGGCATGCATCTCAATGCTGGGTCAGTTGATGTATTAAAGATACTACATCTGGCAATAAATCAGAATTAAGGCAACACTGAAATAGTATATTCATGGGTACAACTACTCCATTGAGATTCATTTCCTTAGAGTGTTGACATTCTCTACTATTATGCAATCCTCCCTTTTCAATTCACCAAAACTTGTAGAGTTTTTTATGTACCTTGAGCTTAATAAAAAAGAGAAAGATGAAAAACAAGTATGACATTTCAGAGATAATTTCAAGATGAGATTATAATGAAAAATTACTTTCAATACTAAATGGCAATTCAGAATATATAGAAAAACACATGTAGTGTGGGAGCCTAGCAATCATTATGTACTCCAGACATGCTTTGGTAATAATAGAAATATAGCATGTATATTTTGTAAGAGAGACTTGAGTGCTGAAGTGAGAAAAGACTGTGCTGAGGGAATTCCACACATTTCCTTATGGTAAGATTATAGACTGAAATTCATAAAGGTGGTACTAATTTAAATACAGACTTTTTATTCATTTTCTCCTAAGATATATACTCTGATTGTGGGGGTCTTTCAGTCATGTCACACATATATGAGAAAATGGTTAAAAGTCAGAGGATGATGTTGGCTGTAATTCAATTACCCACAAATTTAACTACTCAATAAACACACAGGAGCCAATACTCTTTTTTTAAATTGTAAACAAATGGGATACTTGTTGTTTCTCTGTTTGTACATGGAGTAAAGGCATACCATTTGTGTAATCATAAATTAACATAAGGTAATGTTGTTTGATTCATTCTGTTATTTTTTCCTTCCCTCCCACCCCTCTTTTTCCTCTATATAGTCCTTCCTTTTACCATTCTTGTCCCCCCTCTCTAACCCTAACCCTAACCCTAACCCTAACACTAACCCCTCTCACCCCCCATTAGGTGTCATCATCCACTTATCAGTGAGATCATCCATCCTTTGGTTTTTCAATACTCTTTGAATGTGACAGTGTCTGATGGGTCTGGCCATATGAGCTCTGGCCTTTAACAACAACATTGTGTAGTCCAACCCTCTTTTATTCATAGACACACAGGTAAAGGGGTTCAAGATTGGAAGGAGCTTCTTCTGTGATGGACAGGATAGGGTGGAGTTAGGGGAGACATTCTCTTAGGGGAAATAGACATGGAGCTCTCTATTTCTGCTAGATAAGGATGGCTCCCCATATCTCACCCTATTTAATATATTACAAAATGTTTCTAAGAGCTGTTTTGGGGTCTCAGATCTTGGTTCTGAGGGAATGGCAACCTGACAGTGAATAGAGCAAACATGGCTACAAATATTCTGATTGGATATTTAACTTCTCATTTTTGAGTCATATTTTCAGCCTGTTGAATCAGATGCCTCATTTATCCCCATGATGGCAGGTGGAGTGTTTGGTCCACTTGGTTTTTACTCTTCTTTCTACACTTTGGCTTCTGGTTTTCCATGGAGGTCAGAGCTGATGTCTCTGGTTCAATCATCAACCATTTGAACCTTGGCTCCAGGTCCTCCATGCTTCATTGCATGTTCAGTTACCCAAGTAGGGCAGAATGCTCCTTGTGAAAAGACATAAGCATGACCTCTACCTCCACTATTACTGGACCTTGTCCTTTCTACTGTCCTGTTTGTAAATCTTTCCACCAAACTAGACCCATTGGACCTGTCATGGTGGATGACATAAGTCTCTCAGCTGCTGTGTGACCTTCAGAATCACAATTTTAAAAGTGTAAAAAAACAGGCATGATTAGGTTTAATTTACAGGTTCTTATTTCCCCCTTTTTGTTTTTGTAATTGTAGCTTAAAAGATAAATGTGTTCATTCTACAATGGATTATCCTTGAGGATTGTAAGAAATACCTGTTTTGTGTTCAATACAAAATTTGTTATAAAACTGTTGAAAAGAACTACTATAGGCCAGAGCATTATCAGTTTCAATCTGTAATGGACATCCTAATACTCCAAAAGCAACTGGACAATGAGAAATAACATGTTGAGTCTTCTCTCTCTTGTAACCTCCAGTCTATATTTATTCTAGGTGACTAACACAAATGTACATCTTAAATTACATTTCATTATTGTTTCTTCTTTAAATGCCCAAGAATGGCTATGTTTTGGTTTTAACTGTTTTTGTAGGGGTTTAAGAACAAGCTGGTGGAATTGACCTGTTCCTGTTTCTTCAGTCAGTTGAGTTCTTACAGGGTTCACTCATGGGGAATTTGAGAACAGATTCTTAACTCCTGTTGTGCCATTCACTAGGTAGGGTCTCCTAGGTGAGGTGGCTTCCCTTGGAGGCATCAGGGATGTCTCCCTTTTCCAATGATCTTCCTCAGCATCAGGTGCACTGTTTGACTTTTCTTCCTCTAGTGGTCTTATTAATCTCCATGTTTGAGAGGCCATGTTACTCAGGGTTGCAAATCTTCTTAGAGAAGTTCTCTGGTTCACTGGGTTCAGGCTGACTGTGAGGGAAAGGATCAAATTTTGGTTTTCATTATCCCTTTAATTTACTCTCAATCACTAAGTTTGATCTTAAACATCCAGCAAGCCAGTCTCATCAGTCATAAAGTAAGAGTCTTGGGCTTTAACTTCAATACCTATAATTTTACAGGTATTTACTTTAATTTAATTGAAGTCTACATTGTCTTATCTGTCCTATAGGTGATGCCTTATTATCTCAAATTAATTTAGGTTGTTTGATCTTGAAGCAGTACTTCTGCAAAATGTTAATCAGGCAACAGTTATAGATTTCCAAGGAAAATACAAAATGAGTTTAAAAACAGTAAAAAAAAATATTTAGTTTGTGTAATAACTATTTTGAATTTTGGCTGAGTTATACATTACATTCCCTGTTTGAGATCACGGTAATTTTACAACAAAAAAGGCATCTTTTGACTATAGCTTTAAATGAGCTGAAGACTGGCTTATTTTGGAGCCATTATAACTTGCAGTAAGATGGAAAGCAGAGCCTTATTTCAGATAAGGTGGGGTATTCACAAATACTAACTGTTCTAGTTCTGTAGCTGATCCCTTCCTCCTTATTTAAACATTTTACAAAGTTTACATACATTGTTTCCCAAGTCTTTATAAAGATCAGCCAACACACTATGACATTGCATCTAAAACATGAATCAAAGAGAGGTTGAGAAAGCTTTTAACTTTCCTTTTATGTAGCAAAGTGACAAAATGTTTTCATGTTTCACACTATTAACCTTTAAACAAACTAGGCTCTCATTAATCATTAGACATACACTTTTATTTTTATTTCAGTGAAGAAGATAACATAAAAGTTTGCATATAGCCTATTGATAACAGTTTCTGTTATAGGATGTTAAATGATATAAATAAATTCTCAATAAAATTCACTATTCTTTATAAGTTTAAAGTTACCATTACAGACAATTTAGTTTGACAACTGTAGCTTGATAAATTTTCTACTTTAAAGATTTGTATTCTTGGAAGATATGAATATATTTAATATAAAAGAAGAGTAACCATCCAACAATTATCTTGATATATTAATATTAACCAAGTTTAGTTTTTAAAGGAAAATTGAGACTCTGTGATACAGTACAATACCCTAAATTTTTTGTTTAACCATAATTATACAAACCAAATTTTTAGGTCTATTTTTTCTAAAGAATAAAGCTTAATAAAAACAATTTTAAGAGTAAATTAGAGATCACTTGTTGGTCACAGTTGCAGAGTGAGCGAGCAAGTGAGTCAGGATGCCTACATCATGGAGGAAGGCAGTGGGCAGCTAACCCACCCAGCCAGTAGGCCCAGGACTGACATCATAACTGAGTGACCATGCCTAACCCCTGCACCTAACTTGACGACATCACTGGTTGGTCACAGTTGAAGAGTGAGTGGGCCGGTGAATCAGGGGGCCTACATCCCAGAGGTATGCAGCAGGCAGATATCCCACCCAGGCAGCAGGCTAAGGATAGACATCATAACTGAGTGAACCTGCGTGAACCCTGCAACTAGGTTGGTGCCATCACTGGTTGGTCACAGTCATGGAGTGAGCTGGAGGGTGAGTCAAGGCACTTGCACTGTGGAGGTAGCAGGTGGACACCCAACCCACCTGCCTTGGGGAGCTGGGTGGAAGGTAGCCAACCTGCCCATCCACCAGGCCAAAGACAGATGCCATCACTGAACAACCCCACCCTACCACCACGATGAGGTTGTCACCATCATGGAGCTAGTCAGAGGCTTCTTTATAGGCTGGTGCAGGCATTTTGAATTACTCCTGAGGGCACGGCCATCATCATGGGAAGGGAAACTCCCTTCCTGAGACACCGACAGGAGGCTAGAGGAACTTTGAAAAGACCCAGAAGCCAAGAAGAGCAGGAATTGAGAGACTCAGGACCAATTCAGAGCCACAGGGGAATATACCCCACCTGAAGGCCACCACCACTAGAAGGCATGCTTCCTAGTGGAGCACCACATTATCCAGTTTCTCCAAGACTTCAGGCTACTGAAGGCTAAGAGGTGAGTTATTGGAAATCTACAGGGACATTATTAGTCAATAGAGGAAATCTGCAATATACCAGAGTTTCACTACTAGAGTGGTAGATACCTGAACAATATGAGAAAACAAGGGAAGAAAATGTCCCAAACAAACCTAGATGGTATAGCAATAAAATCCATTGACAGCATGGCAGAAGAAATGTCAGAAAGGGAGTTCAGAATGTACATAATCAAAATGATCAGGGAAGAAAATGAGGAGATGAAAGAGCAAATGCAGGCATTGAAGGATGAGAAGAAAGAGCAAATGCAGGCATTGAATGATCGCACCAATTGACAGTTAAAAGAGAAAATACAGGAAGCAAAAGATCATTTCAGTGAAGAGTTAGAAATATTGAAAACAAAATCAAACAGAAGTCTTTGAAATGAAGGAACCAATAAACCAAATTAAAAACTCCATAGAAGGCATAACTAATAGGAGAGAACACCTGGAAAACAGAACCTTAGATAGCAAAGACAAAATATTTAATCTTGAAAACATAGTTGACCAAACAGAGAAGATGGTACAAAATCATGAACAGAATCTACAAGAACTATGGGATATCACGAAAGGCCAAATTTAAGAATTATCGGGATTGAGGAAGGCTTAGAGAAACCAAAGGAATGAACAATCTATTCAATGAAATAATATCAGAAAATTTCTCAAATCTGAAGAATGAAATGGAAAATCAAGTACAAGAGGCTTATAGGACTCCAAATACACAAAATTACAATAGACCCACAACAGGGCACATTATATTGAAAATACCTAGCATACAAAATAAAGAGAATTTTAAAGGCTGCGAGAGAAAAGAATCAAATTACATTCAGGGGAAAACAACACGGATATCAGCAGATTTTTCAATCAAGTCCCTAAAAGCTAGAAGGTCCTGGGACAATATTTTTCAAGCTCCGAAAGAAAACGTATGCCAACTAAGAATAATATACCCCGCAAAACTTACCTTCAGGTTTGACAATGAAATAAAATTCTTCCATGATAAACAAAAGCTTAAGGAATTTACAAAAAGAAAGCCGGCATTACAGAACATTCTCAGCAAAATATTCCATGAGGAAGTGATGAAAAAAAAATGATGCAAATCAGCAAAGGGAGGAAATACCCTAAAGGAACAACCAAATGAAGGAGAAATTAAGTCATGTCAAAAAAAAAAATGAACCAAATGAACGGAAATACAAATCATATCTCAATAATAACCTTGAATGTTAAATGCCTGAACTCATCAATCAAAAGACATAGACTGGCAGATTGGATTAAAAGGAAAGATCCATAACTTTGCTGCCTGCAAGAGACTCATCTCATAGACAGAGATACCCACAAACTAAAGGTGAAAGAATGGGGCAAAACATACCATGCACATGAACACAGCAAAAAAGTGAGAGTATCCATGCTCACTTCAGATAATGTAGACTTCAATCCAAAGTTAGTCAGAAGGGATAAAGAAGGACATTTCATACTGCTTAAGGGAAACATAAATCAGCAAGACATAACAATCATAAATATCTATGCCCCGAACATTGGCTCATCCATGTACGTCAAACAAATCCTTCTCAATTCCAGAAATCAAATAGACCACAACACAATAATACTAGGTGATTTTAACACACGTCTCTCACCACTGGACCGATCCTCCAAACAAAACTTGAACAAAGAAACCATAGATCTCAATAACACAATTACTAATTTAGACTTAATGGACATTTATAGAATATACCATCCAACAAAGAGTGAATACACTTTCTTCACAGCAGCACATGGATCCTTCTCTAAAATAGACCTTATATTATGCCACAATGCTGCTGTTAGCAAATACAAGAAGATAGAGATAATACCTTGTATTCTATCAGATCATAATGGATTGAAATTAGAAATAAATGACAGAGTAAAAAACAACCTACTCCAACACCTGCAGATTAAATAATAAGCTATTGTATGATTAATGGATAACAGAAGATATCAGGAAGGGAATTAAAAAATTCTTAGAGGTATATGAGATCAAAGAAACAACATAACAAAATATCTGGGACACTATGAAAGCAGTTCTTAGAGAAAAAATTATTTCATGGCATGCATTCAATAAAAGAAGAAAAAATCAACAAATAATTGACCTAACACTATGGCTCAAAGCCCTAGAAAAAGAACAGAGTAACACCAAAAGTAGTAGAAGACAGAAAATAGTTAAAATCAGAGCTGAAATCAATGAAATTAAAACAAAAGAAACAATCGAAAATTGACAAAATAGTTGGTTCTTTGAAAAATAAACAAAATTGATAAACCTTTAGCCACACTAACAAAGAGAAGAAGAGAGAAAACCCAAGTTACTAAAATTCAGAATGAACAAGGAAATATCACAGCAGACATGATTGAAATACAAAACATAATTAGAAGCTATTTTGAAAATCTATACTCCAACAAAATAGAATATCTCAAAGACATCAACTTGTTTCTAGAGGTGTATGAATTACCTAAACTGAATGAGGAGGACATACAAAACTTAAATAGATTAATTTCAAGTAATGAAATAGAAAAGGTCATAAAAAGCCTACCAACAAAGAAAACTCTAGGTCCACATGGGTTCTCAGCCGAGTTCTACAAAACCTATAAAAAAGATCTCATCCCAAAACTTCTCAAAGTATTTCATGAAATAGAAAAGGAGGGAACCCTCCCAAACTCATTCTATGAAGCCAATATCACTCTGATACCTAAACCAGACAGAGACTCATTGAGGAAAGAAAATTTCAGACCAATATTCATAATGAATATTGATGCAAAAATTCTCAACCAAATCTTAGCAAATTGCATACAAAAATATATTAAAAAGATAGTGCACACAATCGGTGGGTTTTATCCCAGGGATGCAAGGTTGGTTCAACATCAGGAAATCAAAAAATGTAATTCACCATATCAACACACTTAAAGTCAAGAATCACATGATTATTTCAATAGATGCAGAGAAAGCATTTGATAAAATACAGCATCCCTTCATGCTCAAAACACTAGAAAAAATACGGATAGTGGGAACATTCCTTAACATTGTAAAGGGCATTTATGCTAAGCCCATGGCTAATATCATTCTAAATGGTGAAAAACTGAAAGCATTCCCCCTAAAAACTGGAACAAGGCAGGAATGCACTCTTTCTCCTCTCCTTTTCAACATTGACCTTGAAATTCTAGCCAGAGCAATTAGACAGACCAAGGAAATTAAAGGAATACAAATAGGAAAATAAGAACTCAAACTATCCCTATTTGCTGATGACATTATTATATATTTAGAGGAACCAGTATTTCCAACTGAAAACTTTTAGAACTCATAAGTGAATTCAATAAAGTAGCAGGATATAAGATTAATGCTCATAAATCCAATGCATTTTTATACATAATTGATGAATCTTGAGAAAGAGACTTTAGGAAAACTTCCCCATTCACCATAGCCTCGAAAAAAATAAAATACTTGTGAATCAACCTAACAAAAGAGATGAAAGACCTCTACAATGAGAGCTACAGAAAACTAAGGAAAATTTTAAAGAAGACCTTAGAGGATGGAAAGATCTCCCATGTTCTTGGATAGGCAGAATTAATATTGTCAAAATGGTCATACTACCAAAAGTGCTATACAGATTCCCATGCAATTCCAATTAAAATCCCAATGATGTACCTCACAGAAATAGAGCAAGCAATCATGAAATTCATCTGGAAGACTAAGAAACACAGAATAACTTAAGCAACACTTAGCATAAAGAATGAACAGGGGGTATTGCAATACCAGAACTTCAACTATACTACAAAGCAATAGTAACAAAAATGGCATGGTATTGGCACCAAAGTAGACAGGTAGATCAATGGTACGGAATAGAGGACACGGACTCAAACCCAAATAAATACAATTTTCTCATACTAGACAGAGGTGCCAAAAATATGCAATGGAGAAAAGATAGCCTCTTCAACAAATGGTGTTGGGAAAACTGGAAATCCATATGAAACAGAATGAAACTAAACCCCTATTTCTCATCCTGCACAAAAATCAACTCACAATGGATCAATGACCTTGAAATCAGACCAGACACCCTTCATCTTAGAGAAGAAAAAGTAAGTCCAAATCTTCAACTTGTTGGCTTAAGATCAGAATTTCTTAACAGGACACCCATAGCACAAGAAATAAAAGCAAGAATCAACAACTGGGATTGATTCAAACTAAAAAGCTTTCTCTCAGCAAAGGAAACTATCAGTAATGTGAAGAGAAAGCCTACAGAGTGGGAGAAAATCTTTGCCACTCATACTTCAGATAGAGTGCTAATTTCCAGAATATATAAAGAACTCAAAAAACTCTACATGAAGAATACAAATAACCCAATCAACAAATGGGCTAAGGATATGAACAGACTCTTCAAAGAATATCTACAAGCAATCAATAAACATATGAAAAAATGTTCAATGTCTTTAGTAATAAGAGAAATGCAAATCAAAACTACCCTAAGATTCCCCAATTAGAAAGGTGATTATCAAAAATAAAAGCAACAATAGGTGTTGGAGAGGATATGGGGGAAAAGGTATACTCATACATTGCTGGTGGCGCTGCAAATAGTGCAGCCGCTCTGGAAAACAGTGTGGAGATTCCTTAGAAAACTTGGAATTTAGCCACCATTTGACCCAGCTATCTTACACTTTGGCCTGTACTCAAAGGACTTAAAATCTGAATACTATGGAGATACAGCCACAACAATATTCATAGCTGCTCAGTTCACAATAGCCATATTGGGGAACCAAACTTGATGCCCCTCAATTGATGAATGAATAAAGAAACTGTGGTATATATGTATAATGAAATATTACTCAGCCATAAAGAATAATAAAGTTATGGCATTTGCAGGAAAATGGATGCAGTTGGAGAATATAATGCTAAGTGAGATAAGCCAATCCCCAAAAACCAAAGGATGAATGATCTCACTGATAAGCGGATGATGACACATATCATCGGGGGGTGGGAAGGGGGCAAGAATGGAGGAAGGAGGGACTCTATAGAGGAATAAGAGTGGTGGGAGGTCTGCGGGGGAGAAAAAAATAGCAGAATGAATCAAAAACTATTACCCTAGGTAAACATATGATTACACAAATGGTATGCCTCTACTTCATGTACAGAGAAAGAAGATGTATCCCTTTTGTTTAAAATAAATATGAATTAAAAAAGAGTAAATTAGTGTTTTAAATAAATTCTTGACATTTTAACATATGGAGGAAACTTTGGTTTATATCAGTACAATAGTAATTGACATTAGAAAAAGTTTAAATAGTTTTAATTGATTGACTCACATACATATAACCAAATTTGTTACACAAAAGCTTGTTGAAATTTGCCCTTTGTTTACATACAGACTTTCTTAGCACTTACTTAGACCCTCATGTATTACATCACACAAAGACTTTCCTACCCAGAAATATTTTTTTGTTCTAGTAAATATATTTCCATAGCTAGAATCTTTTATTTTTTTCTTTTTTAACAGTTGCCCTTTTCTTGTTCACATTCTGAAATAACTCATGAAATTTTTTAATTTAGACAAATTATTCCATTTTAATTAGATGATATATTTTATTGTATTTACATTACTCTAAAACACAGTTGAAATTTTGGATCACTTTGTATATAGAATTGAACTGGTTAGAACTTAACTCTTAGTAAAATTTCTTTTAGTGATAACACAAAGCAATTTTAAACACTTTTTTATTTACCAATCTATGAAAACAATCTATGATACGCAATCTATGTTCTGCATATATATCAAACATGCTGATTTTCACTTTCTTAATGTTGTAAAAAGAATAGACACCTGAGTTCTTTTTGTTGCATCACAACTTTGAGAATCAGTTTGCTCAAAAATGGGGTGCAAACTGAATTTTGATAATTACTTTTTTGCCTTATTAACAGTGGTAGAAATTCTTGGTCTTGTGAGTTTAAGTTCTTTCCTAGGGCCATGATGGGTCACTGGAGCAGGATCTTTCAAATATAAATTACAAAGGTGCCATATTAACTCATCTTCCTCTACATCTGAATGCCTCTCAGTCCTCTGAATAGAAGGTTTTCCCTCACCATTTAGTATCCCTTTGTCAATGGGGAACTACTAAAAACTTTTAAAATATGTTCCCAGAAGACAAAGAGGACTGGGTGGATGATTATTACTAACTCTTAGGATTAAAGCTCTTAACAGCATTTCTAAGTACCATGATTAAATCTCTCAAAGTCCATAAATCATCATCTTTGTCCAAATAAAAGCAAGTTTCTATTATAGTCCAAACTTTCTCTACATTTTCAAGTGTGCTCCAAGGCATGTTAGTGGAGATACAATGTACATAGAATTTCTGGCCTAGTTTTTAGCACACATGTGAATCAAGTGATTCTTCCTCAGAAAACCACCTGAATCACCTAAAAAAATTGAGCAAGATCATCTCTTTGTACATATTGTCCCTTCTGTGTTAAGACGGTTTTCAGGATAGCTAAGCAATTTTCTCTCTCCATAGAGACTTATCCTTAAATACTGATTAGGATATTTTCTTCCCAGTTTTCTAGACTTTTGCACTCATCTCAGCTAAGGTAGGCCTCAGTCTCATACAATCAGATATGCAGGCAGACCTGCCTTATAAAATCTGTAGTATTTAAATCAACCAGTTCTCCATTTACATTTCAGGAACTGTGGGAGTTAAATTCTTGCCAGTGAATTTTAAAACAGGCTAAGTATTAAATAGAGCTGAATAAATTTATTTTTATTTCTCTCTCTGTAGAGAACAAATTCCCCAGACTTAACATCACACTATCAAATTCCCTTTCCCTTCTTATTACTAAACTTATTCATATGTGTGCTCTTCCCATGGGAAAAGGGCCAACAGCTTAACTTTACTTTTTCTTGTAAAACCCTCCAGAAAAGTCACTGTTCAGGCACAAAATATGGGGATCTCTCATCAACTTCCAATATGGATGGGAAAAGGTTTAACTGCCCCAGGATTATGTTGACTGTAAATCTGCTACCGATAAACTTATCTACTCAATAAACACACAAGAGTCAATACCTTTTTAAATGAGAGGGACTGTGACAAATCTGGCTATACCAGCAGTAGCCTCTCACAACATTATTATTATTTAAACAAGCTGGGAGGAGCTTCTTTTGTGATGAACAGGATAGGTTGGAGTTAGTGGAGCCATTCTCTTGAGGAAACTAGACAACAAATTCTGATAGAATAAAAAGGCTTCCCACAATAATTTCTTGTTCAAAAGATGAAAAAGATCAACAAGCTATATGATTTTATAAGCATAATAAATGCATTTTTCTCTGAATTTGACACTGAGATCTCAGCTGACACCATCCTTCTTTTTCCCACATCTTCACATTCCTTCTTCAGCATTTTGTCAAGCCCACCAAATTCATCATTTTCTCTTAGACCTTGTACACATAATAATTATGGGGTTCATAACTACAGATGTTTTTGTATCTCAGAATATTTGGAATGATATAAAATATAAATCACTAAACTATTTGTATGAGTTTTTGCGGGTCCTCCTTGTGCCATCTGCCTGCTTGTATCCTCCAAGTCCATCAACATTAGCCCTAGAACCTTGTGTTCCTCTTGGTATTCTACATGTTCTTTAGTGCTCACTTCTCATTACCTTCTGCTGCCATCCCCAATATGACTTCACATTGTCTTGTATTTATTACTTAATCCTGTATAATTTTAACAATGTGTTACTTAATCCAGAATCTATTTTTTTATACTAGATGTTATATAGGATGTTTTTCTTATAGGGTGCATGGCCCTCTTGAGTGGGTACATGGTGACCCTCTTCACCAGATGTAAGAGTCACTTCCAGCACCTTCACCATACCTACCTTTCTCCAAAAGCATCCCTTATACAGAGGGCCACCTGGACTATCTGGCTGCTCATGAGGTTCTTTGTGTTCATGTAAAATTGGACTGCATCTTCTCCTCTTCAAGAACTATGTGTAACAATGAACCTGTTTGTCATTAGATCCAGATGATGGCATCAGTGGCTATGGCACAAGTCCTTTCCTGCTCCTCTGTAATAAATAACAAATTATTAACTTGTTGAAATATTTTTGAGGACTAGAGTACATATTTAACTACTAAGTAATGGATAAGTTCTCATAATATGCCAGTAAACTGGCTTATGAAAAATAAATCATGGCAAAGAATATATGCTCTCTGAATTAAATAAATATAAACATGCATGTTTTGTTATCTGTTTGCTTTAATATATGTGAATAAAAGTTTGTCATGTAAATGTCAATTATGGAACTTTCTGATTTAACACAAAGGCCAAATATCTGCTTTGTGTCAGAAGTGATTCTTATAAAGTGGGTGTCACCTTCAGTGTATGGGTTCTCCACTTGTAAAGACATTAACAGTGTAGAGTGCTTTAGAAATGCTCCAATGAATTGTATTTTGTCCAGCTCAATATGTCAATATTTATTGCCATGCATTACCACCTAATCAATATCCTTTCATTAACTGTTAAAAATAAATTAATGTAGAAACTCACATTATTATATGGACCCCAGTCCTCAGAGTAGCATTACTAATAATAATCTATATAGGAAAAAACTCAAATCCCAAAAGCAAATTAACATATACCCAATATGTGTTCTGGACACACCATGAAATATTTTTCATCCTGGAACAGAAAAATAAATGTCTGAGGGAGTCACTCATGAAACTTGAATAATGTTATTGTAACTAAACGGTCAGTTACAAAACAACAAATATTGGGACTGTACTTGCAGCTCAGTGGTAGAGCAATTGCCTGGCATTTGTGAGACCTTGTGTTTTGTCCTCATCACCACATAAAAATGAATGAATAAAATAAAGGTGTTTCCATCTACAACTAAAAAGATTTTTTAAAAGAACCAACATTGTAAGGCTCTCACTACTCATTTCAGAAGTGTATCCACACCGAACTCCCTGAGCCCTTTCTGCTCACTTCAAACTGCCTCCCATAAATACATCAGTGAGCCCTACCTAATTATCTGAAGTGTCCCTCCTTCAGACATAAAGGAGCCCTCTCACACACCTCATAGAATGCTTTAACACATGTCATAGAGACCTTACTACAAAACTCAGATGCCTGTCCATAAAATTCTAAGATATTCCTCCTCACACAACTCAGAGTACCCTCCATATACATCTCAGACTGTGATCACTAATCACTCCAAACGCAGTCTTTAACCACCTTAGATAGATGTCCCTACAATATTGAGTTCTCACTCCACTCCTTTGCAAACCATCACTAAATACCTAACAGTGCCCTATTACCTACTTCCACTAACCCTCATTAAACCAAACAGTGCCTTTTCTATTCAAAATATAAGCTTTCCATACACATCTCAATTAGCCATCCTTACTCCCCTTAGGGAACACTCACTCACATCAAGGAGCCCTCCTACAAACCTCATATAGCCCTTGTACACACTTCAGAGGACAAACACTACATACCTGTGTGAGCCCTCACTTCAAACCTCAGAGATCCATCTCTTCACACCTCAAAGAGACCTTCCTAAACACCACAAAAATATCTCCCTATACATCTCAGAATGCCCTCCCTACTGACATCAACTACTGTTCCTACACATCTCTGGAGCTCTTCCTACATACCTCAGATGATCATCCCTACTCACATCACAGAACCCATAATACAAAATAAATAAAAACTGCCCTATTCATCTCAGTGAATCCTACCTGCACAACACAGAGAGTAATCATCCCACACCTCGGAAACACCCTCTTTTCAACATCATGCTGTCTTCTATAATCATGTCAGAGAATTCTCACTACTCTCCTCAGATGTCCTTCTGGAGCCCACTCTCTGAGCCTTTTCTGCTTTCTTCAGATTGCCCTCGATTTACAACTTGGGAAGTCCTCCCTAATAACTGTAGTTGCCCTTTCCACAAACCTCAAGCAGCCCTTTGAAAAATCTCATAGAATACTTCTACACACATCATAGAGCCCTCACTGCTCAGGTTACAGCCTCTTCCCTTATTAACTAGAGATCCCTCTCAACACACCTCAGAGTGCTCTCCCTACACATCTCTGAATGCCTTCACTACTAAGGCCAAAATCATGCCCCATTCACCTCAGTGAATTCTCACTCAAACCTTTGCAAGCCCTTTATAAACATATCAGAATGCTTTTCTACTCACCTCTGAGCACATCATTCACTTCAGAGAGCCCTTCATACTCACACAGGCCTTCCTATACACCTCAAGTGACCCTTCTTATGCACCTTATGGTGCACTCCTACTCACACCAAAGATTCCTTCTACACACTTCATAAAGACATCCTACATACTTCAGATGGCTCCCACAACATATCTTGTGATCCCTCCCTATAAACCCCATATAACCCTAACTTTACATCTTATAGAGTTGTTCCTGCACACCTCAGAGAACCAAAACCATAGGAGTCAGAGAGCTCACTCTACTCATATAAGAATGTGCTTCATAAACACCACAGAGCACCTTCCCTCCACACCTCGAAGAGCCCATTCTTTACATTTCAGGGAGCCATCTCTACACATCTCATAGGTTCTACAATATAAAGTTCAGAGAGCCCTTCCTACTGAAAGGCTTCTACCTACACACCAGATATTCCTCCATTCATAGGCCTTTTTACACATCTCACATGACCATCAATACACACCCTAGAAATTGTTCCTCTGCACATAATTGGGCAATCCATACACACCTCGGAATGCCATTTCTACACACTTCAGAGAGACCTGCTATAAGTCTAATAGAGTACTATTTTCACATCTCAGTGTTTTCTCCTTACTCATCTCAGAAACTTACTACTGACATTAGATGGAGGTTTCTACACACCATGGTGAACCCTTTCAATTCACCAAAAAACCTTCCCAATTAACCTTATTCATCTTAGGGAACATTCCCACGCACATCATGAAAAACTCCTATGCACCTCACATAGAACTCCTACACACTTTATAGTACCCTCTATACATCAATCAAAAGCTATGCCTACATTCCTCAAAGAGTTTCCAGTGCACAGCTCAAGTTCAACTGCCTATGGACCACAGAATGGTCTTTTATTCTATACAGAGTATGCCCTTACACACCTCAATTAACCCTCCTTATTTACTGAAGTGTACACTGCCACTCAGGTTAAGTGCCCTCCTTCTCAACTCATGAAGATCTCCTACAGACTTAAGAAAACTCTCTCTACGAAACTCAGAAAGGGCTTTCTGCAACATCTGTGTGTCCTTCATACTCACCTCAGATAATGTTTACTACTCACCTCAGAAGTTCCTCTACACAACTCACTGAACCACTTATACACACCTCAGTGCACCTGCCATATAAACCTTAGTGAGCTATTCCTAATAACATTAGGAGGCCTACCTACACATGTCTAGGAGCACTCTGACTCACTTTATAGAGCCCTCCTACACATCATAGAGCCCTGCCTATACTGCTCAGAGTCCACTCCCTACAAATCTCAGAGAGTTCTCCCTACACACCTCAGTGCTTCCGCTACACATCTCAAAAAACCCTCACTATTCACTTCAAGACCAGTGTATACACATGTAACAAATATGTCCCAATAAATCTTAGTCCTCAATCTACCCATTTGCATGCCTCCTGACACACCTCAACCCTCACTTCTTATCTCAGAGAGCCCCTTCTACATACCACAAAAATGCTTGCCTACATACCTCAGGTTGTCCTCTCTACTCACAAGTATACCTCCCTACACATTTCAGAGTTCCCTTCCTGCTTACATCAATAACACTTTCTCAACACCTCAGAGGGCTGTAGAAAACACATCATAGATAAAATTTCTCCACAATTTATTGAGCAATTCATAAATACTTTGAATTGCCCACTCAATACATACCAGCAATTTCTTCACAGTCACAGAGACCCTTGCACACAAACCTCAGAATTCCCCTCCTATAAAAGTAAGAAAACACCAACTACATATCTCAGATACCCCTCTCTATTCAGCACATATCCCTTTGTACACAACCAACAGACTTACTGACTCATACCTAAATGTCCTTGTGATACTTCTTTGAGTATCCTTCCTGTACAACTCAAAAATTTCTATATTCTCTTCAAAATCCCACTGACTACACCTGAGTGTAATCTCCCTACTAACCTCAGAGGAATCTCATGACTCTGTTCAGGGGCTCTTTCTACCAAACTGACATAGCACTCTTTTTTAAAAAAAAAAAAATTTAATTGTAGATGGACACAAGAGCTTTATTTTGTCTATTTAGTTTTTTATGTGGTCCTGAGATTGAACCAAGTTCCTTGAGTGTTCTATGTAAGAACCCTACCACTGAACCATAAATCCAGTCCACACAACACTCTTAGTCAAAACAACCTCCTACACCCCTCATAGATTTCTCCTGAATACCTCATAGAGAAAACCCTAAGCACCTCAGAAAACCTAGACTACAAAACTCATAGTGCCAACCCTACTTATCTCAGAAAGTTCTACTTACACATCATAGAGAGAACTCCATTCAACATCTGTCTTCCATACTCATCTTAGAGAATGGTCACTACTCACCTCAGATGTCTCTCATTACACACCTCTCTGAGCCCTTTCTTTTCACCTTAGAGCTCCCTCCCTATACACCTCAGTGATTCCTCACTAATAACCAAATGGGGCCCTTCCACACAGGAAGTAGTCCTTTGACACACCTCACATAACCCACCTACACACATCATATAATCCTCATTTTACAGCTTAGAAGCTTTTCCATACAAACCTCAGAAAGCCCTCACTGCATGCTTCAGAATGTTCTCACTATTCACCCTAACTGCAGTCCATATGCACCTCAGAAAACCCTATAACAACTCAGTGAGTTCTTATTCTACTCCTTTACCAGTCCTCATAAAAAATATAGTGTTCTTCTCATCTCAGAGAGCACACAACACATCTCAGAGACCACATTTTACTCACCACAGAGGCCTTCCTTATGCACCTCAAAGTCCTCCTTACTCACATAGTTAGGATGTGTAAGGAGGTGTGTGTGCATGTGATGTATGCTCTTTGTTGTGTAGTAGTTGTGTAGTGTGATGTGTAAGAAGGTTGTTTACATGTGGTGTATGCTGTGTTACATGATATGTGATTTAAAACTGAAGGAGGTGTGTACTTGTGGTGGGTGCTGTGTTGCATTTTTTGTGTTGTGTGATATGTGAGAGAGTGCATGTCTGTGGTATTTGTTGTGTCATGTTGTGACTGTTGTGCACTATGTAAAGAGTTGTGTGCATGTGTGGTGTGTTGTGTTGCATTTTGTGTGTTCCATGATGTGTAAGGAGGTGTGTGTGCACATGGTCAGTGCTGTGTTATGTTTTGTGTGTTGGGTGATGTGTAAGAAGGTGTGGATGCCTGTGGTGGGTGCTTTGTTGAGTTTGTGGGTTGTGTGGCATGGGGTGTGTGCTCTGTTTTGCATTGTTTGTGCTGTGTGATGTGTAAGGTGGTGTTTGTGCATGGTGTGTCTGCTGTGGAATTTGTCCCTCAATTACAGTTGACTGAGTCTTGCAGATCAAGGCTCTCAGGATCTCCAGTGCTGTCCTCTGGTGACCATGGGCAGTTATGGCAGTGACATTATCCATATGTGCACAGAACAGCTGGGGCAGACAAGGAAGCCCTGAGTCTGACATATAAGGAAATATCCTAGTCTCCTCCACAAAATTCTAGTGTCCAGATGGCAGTGAGTTGGTAGGGTTGGTGTCCAGCATGAGCCTGCTTACTTGTTCCCAGGGGAGGACAGGCTGGGAGCACCCTGCCCTCCCTGTGGTATCCCCAGAAAATCTACCCGTGGCTGTGCTCATGTGAAGGTCAGGGATCACAGCAGGAAACTCATGTGGCACTGTGAAGGCCATGGGGTGAGGATCACACCATGTGTTCAATGGCTATGTTTGTAGTGCATGGATTATGAAGCTGTAGCCTGCAGTGCTGTGTGCAGGAGAAAAGGCTGCTTTAGGATGCCAGGGCAGGCACTGCATAGATCAAGGGCCACTCTCCACACCTTTCCTCTCTTTTTCCACCACTAAAGCCTCCTGGCTGAGATGGAGGGCATTTCTGGCCTACAGGGCATCACCTGCTCAAGGGATGGTTCCTGACCAGGATAGGGCTGCAGGGTCCCTTCTCTGGTCTGCTGGACGAGGGTGCTCTCTAATGAAAGAAATGCCTTTCTTCTCAATGTTTATCCTTGGGGTTCCCTGGGTAGCCCCAGAACACCTACATGCTTGGGCTGCCATGGGGTTTGGAAAAGTAATGGGGTTAACACTCCCCAACTGACACACTAACAGAAGCCCAAGTGCTCTGCACCCCTTCCTTCTGTCTCTAAAGCTTTTAGTATTCCTGTGGCCTTGGCAGGGGGACTTTTCTGGCTGAGGGTAGGGCCTTACCACTGCCCAGGGAACAGGCTGAGCCCCCATCAAGGTGGCAGTGTGAGCTCTTGCATAGATAGCATGACATTTGCACAGGGGCAGCAAGGACATGGCAAGGACAGCAGGGGTGTCAGAGACCTGGTCACACCCCAGAGGCCTCTGTTCAACTCCTTGTATCCACTCTCCACTCAAGAGGTGGCCTCATACTTTGTAGCAGGATAAGGCAAGGGCACCAAATTGATGGTTCTGGGCCTTCCTTGCAGACAGAGTGCTGGTCAGACTGGTCTTCAGGAAAACTTAGCGATTGTCTCAGCATGGGTGTGTCTCATGCCACACCAGGAGTTAAGCCCAACAGAAATGCCTTCAGGACAGTCCACCCACAGACCAAGTGTTCAAGGTCAGTCGCTGAATCATCCTCTACCCAAGAGGGCATAGGAGGTGGGATCTGTTGGGGATTCAAGAATCTTAGGTGTGTGCTTGAAGAGGACTGTGGGACCTGGTCTCATCCTGCTTCTCTCTTGCATCCCAGATATGAGGTAGGGAGTTTGCCCTGACACACACTCCTCCATGATAAGCTGCCTCACCTTAGGCCACAAGCAAGCATGGACTGAGTCCTTTTGTCTGACCCAGAGTCAAAGCAAACTCCTCCTCCTGTAACTCTGACATTTTTGTTACAACCTGGGAATCTGACTTTCACCCTCCACAGGTGCCTCACTGTGTCCAACACTTGCTGTCTAAGTCACAGAGCCATGAGGCAGGAAAGGACCTGGGAGACCCTAGAAGTTGGGTCATGTCCACTCTATCCATCAACATGAGAGAAAAGCCTCTGCAACAAATTACTCATGAACAGGTCACTCAAGAGCACAGAGCAGAGTTTGAACAGGCCCTGGATGCAGATGCACAGCACCAAGCCCACTCCAGTTCAAAATAGCACCCCCTCCTGATTCTACTCTTAAAACTTTCCAAAATGGAGAAGATGTGGGCTTGTGCTAGATCCTGAGAAGGAGTTAATCAGAAGTGGTTACCCGGGACTTCAGTAGGATATTGTAGTCTGTATTCTGGTGAAGGTCCAGGATGACCCTAGAGGAGAGCTTCCCAGTGCTTCCCTTTCCAGTTAATGTTTCTTCTCAGTGGTGAGAAGAAATTGGTAGCAGCAGAGCATTCAGAGAAATGTCCATAGATGAAGGAAGGAAACAGGGGTCTCTGAGGGTCTGGGAGCTTGGAAAGAGACCTGGGATTTGGGACTCTTTCAGGTGGGAGGAAGGAGCCCCCTCTGGATGAGCCCCTGTAGCAGAGTAGTACAGTAACCCTGTTCAAGATGCCATGCAGCACAGACAGGAAAGTGGAAGTTGGACAGAAGGTATGTGACTCTAGTCTTGGCCAGAGTGGTAGGATGAAGGCCTGGACAAGGAGGCCAGGCATATTAGAATCAGTCCACCAATGGCAGTTTGTGGGGCTGGCGCACCAGAGGGCTGCTGCTGAAATCAGGTACACTGATATCTCAGGGGCACTGGGAGTTGCAGGCTTGCAACAGGAGAAAGTCACCATGGTTTGGTAGAGATGATGGGGCCACATGCAGTAGAGGAGGATGTCAGGACAGCCTGGGTGGATCTGAAGGAAAAGATGCTGATAAAAGGAACAGATGGGGAGGGGAGAGGGCAGGAAAATATGTCCTTCAAGCAGGGAGACTGGTAAGAGAGAGGGAGGGAGAGTTGGTGAGGAGAGATGAGCCAGGCAGTGTTGGGAAGAGATGGAGAGCTTCCACAGGCAGCTCTCTGCATCTGGAAACAGCATCCATGAGGGGCTAGGAGCTTGTTGAGCCAGCCAGCAACATTCCCTGCAGAAAATCTTCTCCAGGCTTGCTGACCTCCTAGATGCTATGTCACCTCCATTTCCCATGAGAAACATCACAACACTCAAGCATACGGGAGCAGGTGGTTGTCCAGGATGTGACCCTGAGTAGCCCATAATGTGTGTTCCTGGCCTCTGGCTGTCCTCCTCCAGGAGGTGGGGATGGTTTGTGGATGGTGGGTAGAAGGCCTGGGTGGGCCTGAGGTCTTTGCTATTTTGGCAGGGTCTGTGCTGTTGTTGTGAAGTGGGAGCTTAAAGACTTTTGGTATCTGGGCTACTTTTCAAATCTCATGCCTCATTTTCAGGGAGAGGGCAAATCCCCAGTAATGTGGACAGCTCCACTGCATGATATCCCTTGGACAGACTTGGGTGTGCTGAGCTTCCTATGGCACTTGCCAGGGTCCATAATCCTCTGGGTCCTTGCTCAGCATTGGGGTGGTAGGAATAGCCAGGAGCCACAGAAAATGGGAGTGTGCTTTCGCCTGCTGTCCTTGAGTCCTGCTCTGGAGCTGTGGAGAGGCCATGCCTTCCAGGCACATGGAGTGACTCAAGGGCAAAGGCTGCTTGTGAAGATGTTCTAGGGACCCTTGATGCTGCTGGGCAGCAAGGGTGGCTGATTGTTGTAGAGCATGCTTCAGTCACACCTTCCAGAAGAGATCTGTGCTGAGTGTGGAACCTCAGGTGGCCCATCCGGAAACCTTGCTCATCACAGTGCTGGCAAACAAGTATCAGGGCCATAGAAGACCAGTGTATCTGCACAGCCTTGGCAGTATGGGGTCCAGGAAGACCCTTGCACCTCTACACAGAAAGTCATTCTGCAGAGTCACAATTTGGTAGGTGCCATGCTGTGGTGCTGGAACTATAAATGTGGTCTAGAGACCTCCAAGGGACAGTGACACCCTATGAGATTTTGTGTGCATCAAACTTACTCTCCAGGCCGTATAAAGTAGGTGCCTTCATGACACCCCATTTACACATAAGACTACTGAGGCCCAGGGAATTTCAATAAATAACCCGAGGTCACACAGTGAATAAATGGATGAACGAGTAGAACCAGGCACCCTGGATCTGGGTGTCCATCTTCTCCTCATGACCAAGGCACCAGTACCTCAAACATGCAGAACAAGAATTGAACCCTGTGCCCTGAGTGTGGCACTGGGAGGCTCTGTGTCAGCATTCCTGAGGGATCAGGGCTGCTGTGTACCAAGGGATAGGGGCACAGAGACAAGAGCAGGAGTAACCCTGCCACACCAGAGCTGCCCTGGGCAGAACAAGTAGCAGAGTGTGGAGGTGTGATTCTTTGTGTAAGAAAATTTTTGACCAAGTCAATGTAGGCTGATGGAGCTCTGGGCATATCTGGATAATGTGGGATTTCTCGCTGCATAGGCCTGAAGACACAGGTGTGGGAAGAATCATCTGGGGGCATGGACAGCAGCTAACTGGCCTGTCTCTGACCCCTGACCCCATTCTTTCATCTTCTAAGAACCTGGGATGTCATCAGGGCCCCTGGGCCTCCTAGATCTCCTTCCTTCATCCAAAACCTTACTTTTATCCCATCTGCAAAGTCCATTTGTGGTGCGGATCCCCAGGATAAGAACCAGGATGAATCTGGGCCACTTTTCTGTTTACTAAACTGTGGGATGCCTGCTTTACTGTATAGGTGATCTGGGGTGAAGCTTAGTCACAATAAAGACACCAAGCAGAACATGCAGGCTGGTCACTGTATGAGTTCAGTTCTTGTCCTGACTTCTTTACAGGAGTGTGCTGCTCCTCCTGGGTGAGCCCTGGCCTTTCATGCTGGCACATAAACAGGACAGGATAGAAAGCTGGAGTTTCTTTTCTGGGAAGGCAGTGGAGGCATTCCTCCTCCTGGGATACTGGGAGGACTCGGGGAGATGTGGTGGTGCTGTGAATAGGTCTGCCCCTTCCATCACCACTGAGCCTGGCTACTTGCCAAGGACAATACTCCATCATGTGGGGGCATGCTCAGTCTTCTCCCAGGAGCCCGGACAAGCCCATCAGCACATGGCAGGCTGTGGTGGGATCTGAGACTACCAGTGTTTCTATTGCAGCTGGATCCCAGGAGGGTGGTGATAATCCCCACACAAAGCAGACATAAGCTCACAACACCAAGGAAGTCTGTCTTCTCAGAGATTGGAGGAATTAGTCCCCTGAGTGGAGGGGAGACCTCACCCCAGTGTAACTTGGTTGGTCACATATCCCAGGTCCTTTGTTTACTTTCCCATGAAATGAGGCCATTACTTCCATCAAGAATCCTGATAGCCAGGAATAGAGTTCAAATTCCCACACTCTGCACCTGGAATATTTATCTGATGAAAAGAACCAGAACTCAATCAAGCCACACAGGGCTGATGGAAACTAAAACCCTTCCAGGGACCCTTGTCCCCAGGACCCCAGCTGATATTGCCCCTATACCCCTGTTTTCCCTCCGGTTGTTGAGGCAATGTATTCCTGGGCTCATCTTCAGCCCCTCTCTGGCCAAGGAAATTAGCTCTGCTAGCCATGTTGGGGGAGCTGAGGACCTTAGTTTTACCCACCTACCCACCTCTGCCAGGTGTGTAGACTAGGACAGGGTCTGGACCTGTCAGCCACCTTGGCATCTGGATCCATGGAATACTTTCTGAGGTGATTGCACCCAGGGCAAAGGATTTCTGACTAGGTCCTGTGATATCATATGCAGTCCCTAGAAGAAGGGAAGAAAGACCCTTTAGTAGCCCATATGGTCACTTCCTCCCAGTCCTCTGGCACCAAGCAGAATACAGCTCAGGCCCCAAAAAGCCTTGAGAGTGTGGGCAAGACCCAGAAGTGCAAGTTGCTCAAGGACATACAGAAAAACAGTCATGCTGTTCAATTTATTCCCAGAGTCAACAACTAGGGCAGAGGACCCTGGAGAGATTGGGTGGGCTCACTTACAGTCTTCATGCTCAGTACCAGGAAAGCCACCACTGTCCTTTGGGCTTCTGAAGTGAACTGATTCTGACCAGTAATAGTCAGCAGAGTGGCATCCTCCCAGGTTCTGAGCCCTCAGTCCTGAGTCCTTGGAACTGGTCACAATGCAGGCTGTGGAATTCAGGTGAACTTCAGATGTGTTCACCATCTGACCACAACTTGTGGCCACAAGTGTTGTAGTCAGGAGTTAGCTGCGACCTGGGCCCCTCTCACCAGAGCTGTAGGACCTGTGAAAGTCAGCTGCCCTAAGGCAGGCCAGACACCTGCTCTGCATGCCCACCTACCTGCCTTCCCAGACCAGGGCTGAGATGTCTGCTCTGTTTGCTGTGTCTGTTCCAGCTAGAAGGGCCAGGTGAGACTGTGGGTGCCCTGCCTTGTGTACCCAGGGACTCTGAAGATATGGCTGATATCCTGAGCATCTGGCTGACCTAGGTGAACATGTCCATAGAAAGACATGTGTCTGCTGCACAGGGGAGGAACAGGTCACAGGGTAAGCCTTCCTCAGGGTCTTTGTTTCCTGCTCTGGAGAGAGGACAAGTTGCCATGTTACTGATTGGTGGGCACCCAGAACAATCAGCAGGCTGTCTCCCAGGTAAGCAGGCAGGTGATTTGGCCAGGACCAGATGGAGGGCTTAGTAGATTGGTCCTTCCAAACTCAAGGGTACATGCCTGTGGGTAGATGCCTTTAGAGTGGGAAGCCTGGGTCTCTGAACTGAGGTATGTCTCCCCCATCAAGGGCCAAGGTGTCAAGAATACTTGGCCTCAGGTAATCAATTGCTTCCCACCTCCTCTTGCCAGACTGATGTGTGATATTTTCTGAATACCTGAGAAAGTGAGTGCCTGCCTTCCTGGAGGGGAGGGACATGTAATGAGGGGGAAATGTGCATCTGGCACCAGGGCCTTCAGCAATATGGCAGGCCCAGGAAGATGTCCATTTCTAATCTGGGTAGTGAGATTGGCCATAACTACTCAGCATATGCTGCAACTACTCTGGCCCTGTATCCACCCTGCAACATGGGAACAGTAGGGCTGCCTCCTTCCAGAGGGCATCAGAAAAACAAACAGATATTCTGTCCATTCCACACACTCTGAAAAATGCTGGATTCAGATTGTTCCCAAGGGCACCAGGTACTTAAAAAGAAAGATGAGAAAAAAGGGTATAGGTAGAAAACCTGGTTGTACTCAAGGTGTGCCCTGACCTTGTCACAACTGGATCCTGCCTGGTCATATCTGTTTCCTGACCTGTTCAAACACGGGGACCTGAACTGTTCAAACACAGTGTCCTGATCTGGTCACAACTGTGTCTGACTCAGGTCATACTCTGTATCCTGACCATGGTCACACACCGGGCCTGGGCCTTTGTCACTTTCTGAGCCCATACACTGGTCAAAAATTAGGTCATAAATTTGGTCATACTCTGGCCTTGAATGTACTCACACTCTGTAACATGAGACAGTCCTAATTGAGCCCTGACACAATTAGCCCTGACCTGGTCACACACTGGTTAGTGACCCTGGTGAACACTGTGCCCTGGCCTAGCACACTGCAGCTATGCTCTGGTCATACACAGGACCCTGACCCTGGTCTCACTTTGGGCCCGAAATCTGATCACACTATGGGTCCTGACACTAGTCACAATCTGGGCCCTGATCTGGTCACATTCTAATCCTTGAATCTGTTCACATCCTGTACCCTCACCTGGTAAAAATTGGGCCCTCACCTGGTCACAACTGGGTCCTGAACTTGTTATACTCTGTGCTTTCACCTGGTCAAGAACAGGTCCTAATCTTATCACAACTGGGACCTGACCTGGTCAAAATGTGGTCCTGAACAAGTCACACAGTGGTTACTAGCTCTGGTCACACTTTGTACCCTGATCCTGGTTAAAATCTGGGCTTTTATCTTGGCCACATTCTGGGCACTGGTCATGGTTACACACTGGACCCTGGCCTTCATCACATAGTCACTTTGACACTTGTCACACTCTGGGCAATTATCTTGGTCACACTTTTGGTCCTGGCCCTGGTTACAAACTGTGCCATGAACCTTGTCACACTCTGGACACTGGCCTTGGTCACATACTTGGCCTTGTCCCCAGTAACCCCTGCTGGACTTAGCTGTGGAGTGGAAGAGTGAGGAGGAAGCATCAGGCAGGCTATCGGGAGGCCTAAGTGTGCTGAGAGGGAAGGAGTACACTGCTCCCCAATTGCTGCTACCCTAGGGCTAGGCTGAAGTTCCTGTGACCATAAACACTTACTTGCACCTCCTTCCTATCAAAGTTGGGCTCTTCTGAAACCAGGTCTTACTCCATCCATCCTGGAGACCTAACCTGGGAAGACTGGAATCTGCTGCCATCTCTCAAACCCATTTGACACTCACACAAGAACATGTCTCAAAATTGGATTTGTCCCAACATCCCATAGGTGGGACATCTATAAACATTTAATTTGAGCAATATATATAACCCTTGTGATAAACTTAAAATGTTATTTGAGTTTTTATTATGTTCATGGAATTGGAAACTTCTTGGGTTAAAGGGGCTCTCCAAACTTCACTACCCTGGGAGAAATCACTCCCCTGCCCAGCCTTCAGCCAAAATGCACTCCTCCTCTCCACAAGAGCTGAGAAATTCTCAGGTAGTGAGAATCTACAAGCAGTGCACTTCAGGTGTCAGCAGTGACTTTCACGTCAGCCCAGTGTGTGCCCATGGGTGGTGGGAACAGAAAGCATCCACTAGCACACTGCCTATGAATGCCAGGTGCTGACACTCAGGTTTCTGGCTTTAATCATGAGGCCCAGCTGGAGAGGGGTGTGCTCACCTGTTCGTAGGTGCCATCTGAACTGAACTCCTAGGAGACAGAACTCTGAAGACAGAAGAACAAGTTGAAAGCAGTCTGCCTCAATCCTGACTCCAGATGGAACAACAGGAAAATTTGTTTGAAGCAAACAAAACTGGGCATTTCTATTTTCTGTAGCCAGCAGAGAGCAGGAGGTGTGCATATGGGACTGATCTTTCAGCACATTCTCTGACTATCAGAAAGGCAATCCCTCTCACTGCTCCCTCTGCTCAATCCCAGGAAGAAAAGGGAGGTGTGTGGTCCTTGGTAGCTGCTGGGATCTCATGTGCAGATTGCTGTGGCCTGGTTGTGGTTGGCATGCCAAGCAGGGTCCACTGTGAGTAAAGGCTTGAGCTCTGTTGAGTACTCAGTACTCAGTCATTGTAGGGTGGCAACAGGTGGAGGTGGGGCATATTTGGAGCTTGGCCTAATGGGCACTCCTGGAATCAGGGCAGTGACTCAAAGAATGGGATCCTCAGGGACAATAGGTGATCCTCACAGAGAGTGGTTATATAGGCCAGAGGCTGTCTGCTCCACCTGGAGATGGGAAGCTTGCTGCACACATCCTGCTGTTGTGGTGCCCACGGGTTGATCAAGAGGCTCTCACCAGAACTGCCTGCAGGCAGATTCCTTTTCTTAGATACACCAAACTGGAGGGAAATAATCTCTTCTACATAGTCAGCTGACTCCAGTGTTTTCTTGCAGAAATTCAAAACTGACCAACAGGCACCTGAACTTCCAGCTCAGTTCTGCAGTCCCATAGTCCAAGATCACAATACAATAAGCTTTTTGTGTGGACAGTGCACCTTTATGGGTGCTGGACATCTCCTCTATCTATGTTTCATATGGCAGAGCCTGTGCTCCTTGGTTCTGCCTCATGAGAGCACTGGGACTCTCTCCCCTGACAAAATCCCCTTGATACTACTCAGAGTTGGACATTAAACATGGGGGAGAGGTCACCAAGCATTAAGGCAACACAATTCCTTCCAAAACACACATCCTTCTCAGACATGCCAAATTTATTCATTCCATTCCAGTAGCCCCCAAAGTCCACTCAGGTGGCTGACTCTAGGAGGGAAAGGACCAGGTGAGAGATATGCCCTCCCACCTACCAGTACCTGCCTACTGTGAAGTGCCACCCTACAAATGCCCCTCTGAGTTACCTAACATGAAGTGTTCCATGGGGGTCCTGGGTGGGCTCCTAGAAGTAGCTTTGGGAGGAAACAGACATATCAGGTTTCTGAAAAAGAACAGAAAATTCCTCAAGCTGGCAGAGTTGTACAGAGTCCTATTGAGTGAGTCTGGCCCTGCTTGGAGCCTCCAGCTTGGTCACCTGATTTGAGGAGCCTAGTTGGCGGTGCATATTAGGACAGAGGGACATGTGATGGTGCAAAACCCATAGAGGAAATCAGTTCTGATCTACCTGCTTTGTTCCCCAGCTGAGGAGGAGACCAAATAGAGGGATACTCTGTGGGAGCCCACATCAGGAGAGCCACACTCGACAGTCTGTCTTCTTCCTTTCTCTGCCCCAGATCACTGTGGGGAGTTTTGTATGAACAGGCTGACCAGAGCCCTGAGGCCCCTAGGCCCAAGCCTAGAGTTCACTGAGGTGGGGGCTGAAGGTGGGTGGAAGCCACATGGGCACCTGGAGCCCTACTAGTAGTGGGCAGCTCTACAGGGCTCTTCAATTGGTCCTCAAATTGGGTTGACCTGACTTCAGGCTCAGGACACAAGTGAGTTTGTGTGTAATCTTAGATACACTGTGCTTCTTGACTGGCTTCAGGGTGGGTCAGATTTACAGCTTCCACACAGCAGGCCCTTGTGAAACAAGGTCTCCTGTTGAAACATAAGGTGACTAAGGATGGCAGGGTGCCCCACCTATGAAGTCAGACACTCAGGATATCTGACACATCAGACACTCAGACATCTGAGCAGATGGATCAAATGTGAAGCCACCCTGAGCATCATTCAGAGACTGTATCTCAAAATAAAACAGAAAGAGAGCTTGAGGATAGCTCAGAAGAGGACCCTGGTTCCCAGTCATAGGGCCTTCCTCACACTGACAAGGGGGAGGAGCAGAAGTGGTGATGGACACAGGGGAGGGTCCAGGCTGAGGTTGCACCTGGGACCTGAGGAAACCATGAGCTTGTTGCTTGAAGACTTGAGGTTTGGGAACACTGCCACAATAATCATCACCTGGTACCAACAATTTTTGATAAATTCCAGAAACCCTGATCAAGGAGGAACAGGGAGTGAGGAGGGGAGAGCATCTGGGCAACACTGCACCAGGCACCAAGAGGTGTGCATCTGCCAGGTAAGAAATGGAAAATGGGAGAGGAGAATGGGGAGACCAGGGGTCCCTGGCTGAGCTCAAGAATACAAGGGTTTGCCTTAGGTCCCTGTGAACAAGGTGGGACAAAGAGACCCCTGGCTTCAGCAGGACTTGGATGTGAAACTGAGCCTCTATTACCCTGTCTACAAAGTCAAATTTTGACCCCACCCTTGATGCCTATGACAACAGTCACATGCCAGATGTTTCTGAATTTGGGGACAAATGAATCAGAAACAGAACTGGAGCCAGGCTCTTCAGACCTCTGACTTTTGCCAGTAGAGATAGAGATCATTAGGTCCATGGAAAGGTTATGCTGGAAGACACAGCAAGTCCTGAGGGCCCCAAACACTCTCCAAGGCCTTGGTAGGTAAAAAAGCTGTTTCTGTCCCTCCCTCTAGGCCATTATGACATCACAGACTGTATGGGAGTTAAGGAGAAAGGCTGGGCAGTGCACCACACACTGCTGTACACTGTTCCCAGACCACCAGGGGGATATAATACTGGGAAGTAGAGAAGTCAGAGAAGATTTCATGAGACCAGAGAGCAGCAGCAAGGTCACATGAAAAGGGGACAATTAGAGAATAGTTAGTGCTACATTCACATTAGTATGAAGGATATAAACTGTCCTTTGAGCTGAATCAACACTGTTCACTCTCCTGGGCCCTGTGGGTGAACAATACTCACCTAGGAGTTCTCAGTTTGCTCTGATCCTACCCTTAATTTTCCACTCACACCATTAATTAGGGTCCTCTATGTCCTGTGGGTGAACATCCCTGTCCAACCAGTGCTCAGTACCCTGTGGATATTGTGAGTGGGCAGACTTCCACCACCAGTGCTCACTCTCCACTGAGCCCTGGGCAACTCAGTACTCTTAGACATTTCTCTGGGTGAGCCCCATTCTGGCTAATGTCAGTACAACATATCTGGCCTTATCTGCATGTCCAGGGCAACGCTAATATGGAAACTCGGAGAGATGTGGATACTTCTTTTTCCAACAAACTCAATAGCAAAAAACTCAGAATCCTATAGGTGAGAATCCTCTTCAAAGACTTCTGTCTTCTCTGGGTCCTGCATTCAAGGACCATTTATCTATTTTTGCTTTGTCTTCTCATGTTTCTACCCTAAACCTCATCCCAACCATCATTGTTCATTGTCTTCAGAGTCTTCTGGTTGAGCACACATCTAACACCAGTTTTCAGTCTTCTCTGGGTCCTGCCCTAAGTTTTTTATTATCCACCATTGTCCATGGTACTCTGAGTCCTTTTGATGAGCATACTCATCCACTAGTGCTCTGATTCCAATGGGACCTCTTGGTGATAGCCCCTTTCCTAAAATGCCTCACCATTGTTTGTTTAAGCTGCTAAGTTCAACTAACTTTCTCTTACTAACTCTTCTTTGGGTACTGTGGGTGAGTAACCCTCACCTAACAGTACTCAGTCTTCTCTGTTTCTTTTTTTCTGAGTTCCCTAACAATTCCTTGCTCATACTTACCTGGGTCCTTTTGTTGAGCACCCCTCATATTCGAATGCTCAGTCTTCTCTCTATCCCTTTCTAGAATTCCCAAGGATATACTAGGTCAGAATCATCTGGGTCCTGTAGGTTAGCACCCCACTCCTGACAGTACTCAGCCTTTTCTGAGTACTGTCCTTAATTTCCCTTCACACAATTGCTTAGTGTAATATGAGGCCTCTGGTGAGTGCCACTCACACACAGGTGCTATGTTTTCTCTGAACTTTGTTTGGAGTGCCCTTTACCCTTCTGTACTTTGTCACTGTGTCCACCGGTAGAGTTCCTCTCAGCCAGCAGTGCTCAGAATATTCAGCGATCTCTGTGTGACTGCCCCTCACCCAGCAGTGCTCATTCTCCTCTGTGCCATTGCTAAGTTTCTGCAGCCAATAATATCTCAACCTCCTCTTTCTCCACTGTGTGATGATAGGTAACCTACACTGCTAAGCCTTTTCTGGATTCTTTCTTAACCTCACCTCCCCCACTATTGATCAGGGTGCTCTGAGTACTGTGGTTGAGCACACCTTTCTCACCAGTGCTCAGCCTTCTCTAGGTGTTGTGGCTGGGCACATTTCTGACACAAGTGCACACTCTCCACTTAGCACCTGGCAACCTTGTCCTCTAAGTGAAATCTCTGTGTGAAACTCATTTCAGCTAGTGTAACAAAACCATCTCAGGCCTTACCTGTTAGTCCATACCAACAAAATGGTGGAAATGATGAGTGATTTGGATACTTCCTCTTTCCAAAAACCTCAATAGTTCTTTGGTGCTACCATGCAGACATGCTCCTCAAAATTTCTGAAACCAAATACAATTTAATGGATGGTTATTCCCACAGCACTGGGAACCTTCTTCTATCATACTTCTTTCACCATTTCCACACCAGTGCTCAAGTGGCTGAGTTACCATGGGTGATGTAGCATGCCCAGGATTTCTTACATCTTTCCAAACTATGGATGAAAAGTATATATTTAAGTGTTTTCATGATCTTATCTGATATGTTACTGGCTGCTCTCTTTTGACAAGAGAGGAGACCTACTAAGATGTCTGAGTTAGTCACAATGCACACTTTTAAAAGTGTGATATGTGGCCAAAGACAATTTCCCATCATCACAGAGGACATATTCAGACCTTTGAAATAGGACCATTTCAACCATACCTGAGGTCAATAAAACTTTGGCCCAAGTGATACACTAAAAAGTTTCCAAAAATTCTGATCTTTATAGGCTTACCACCCCTCTCTCCAAAGACTTCTGTCTCCTTTCAATTCTCTAATCTAGCAAAACTCATGTATTTTTGCTCTGTATTCTCTAATTCAGCCCTAAACCTCCTCTCAAACTCCATTGCTCAGAGTTCTCTGAGTCCTCTGGATGAGCACCCCTCTCCCATATGTTCTCAATCTTCTGTGTCCAGCCCTAAATCTCCCCTCATCCAACAATGTTCAGGGTATTCTTAGTCCTTTGAGTGAGCTCCCTTCACCAACTACTGCTCTGAATCCACTGAGACCTCTTGGAGATAGTCCCTCTAATACCATGGGTCAACCTTCATTCTTTAAGCTGCTAAGTATGCCTAACCTGTCCTTACTGTCTTCTCTGGTTCCTGTGGGTGAGGGCTCCACACCTAACAGTACCCAGTCTTCTCTATTTATTTTTTCTGAGTTCCCTATCCATTCCTTGCTCATTTTTTTCTGCATCATTTTCATGAGAACAACTCAACTGAGAGTTCTCATCTGAGTCATCTGAGTCATAAGGTGAGTGTCACTCACACTCAGGGGCTCAGATTTTCTGAATACTGTTTTGGATTGCCCTTTATTCTTCAGTACCTTGTCTCCTCTGTGTCCTCTGGGTGAACATCTATCCTCCAGCAGTGCTCAGTCTCCTCTGAGTCCTGTGGTTGAGCACCCCTCTCCCACCAGTGCTGAGTCTCTTGTGGGTATTTTGGGTGAACACACTTCTGACAACAGTACTCACTCTCCACTGAACCCTAGGCAACTTGGTTCTCTTAGTGAAATCTCTGGGTGAGACCCATTCTGGGTAATGTCAGTAAAATATCTCTGGTGTGTCCATACCAAAAAACACTGTGGAAACTAGGAGCAATGTGGATAATTTCCTCATTCCAACAAACTATATAGGTATTAGGTACTATCATGCAGAATGGCTCCTCAACCAAAGCCTGAAAACAAGACAATTTTAAAGAATGTTAATACTCACACAACTGAAGACCTCATTCCACCACGAATTGTCAACAATTTTTACAACATTGCTCAAGTGGATGAGTTCCAATGGGTGATGTAGCATGACCAGGATTTCTGACATCTTTCTGAAGCATGGATGGAGAGTATATATTTAAGTATTTTCAAGATCTTGTCTGACATGTTACTGGTTGCTCTCTTTTGAAAAGAGAAAAAAACTCCTAGGATCTCGGAGTCAGGCACAATGCACACCATCAAAAACAGTGTGAATTTTGTCCAAACACAATATCCCAAAATTATGGAAGTCTTCAGATCTTTGACCTGAGATTTGCACTGTAACTGAGTTCACTATAACTTTGGCCTAAGAGATAATCTCCAAAATCTTCCAAAAACTCAAAGCACTATAGGTGACAACCCATCTGCCAAAAGACCTCTATATCTTCTGGATCCTGTAGTCAAGCAAGCCTCTGCTATCTGCTCTGCCTGCTCTAGGTTCTGCCACAAACCTCTTCTGAAACACCATTACTCATGGTCTCTAAATCTTCTTGGTGTGCACCCCTCTCTTAACAGTACTCAGTCTTCTATGGGTCTTGTCCTAAATCTCCCCTCATTCAACATCATTTTTGAGGACTGCTTTAGACCTCCAATATGGGATCATTCCCTCCATTCCTGAGGTCACTGAAAATTTGGCCCAAGGTATACTCTCAAACAGGTTCCAAAACTCTGACACAATATGTGAGAACTTCTCTCCCAAATGAACTCCATCTCCTCTGGACCCTATGGTAAACCACACCAATCTATCTTCCCTAGGTTCTACCCTAAATCTCTTCTCAACCACCATTGATCATGCTCCTCACCAATTCTGAGATCTCTGGGGAAGCGCACCTCTCCCACCAGTGCTCTGTCTTCCTTGGGTCCTATCCTAAATCACCTCTCATCCAAAATTGCTCAGGTTTTTTGAGTCCTGTGGGTGAACACCCCTCACACACTAGTGCTTTGATTCCACTGGGTCCTCTTGGTGATAGCCTTTCTCCTAACATGGCTGAGCATTCCTTACTAAAACTACTAAATTTGCCTAACCTATCCTTACTCAGTCTCCTTTGGGTCTTGTAGGTGAGTTCCCCTTATGTGAGAGTGCACAGATTTCTCTATTTTTTTCTTTCTGAATTCCTTAAGCATTCCTTGCTCATTCTTACCTGGGTCCTTTTGGTGAGCACACCTCGCCCTAGAGTGCTCAGACTTCTCTCTGGCCTGTTCCAGGTTCCCCAAGGTAATCTTTGCTCAGACTCCTCTGGGTCCTGTGGAGGAGCACACCTCACACAAGAGTGCTCAGTCTTCTCTGAACCCTGTCTTTAATCTCCCATCTCACCATTGTTTAATGTCATCTGAGTACTTTTGTGAGCATCACTTGCACACAGGTGCTCAGTTGTACCTCAATATTGTTTTGGATTTCCCCTTACCTTTCAGTTCTCTGTCTCCATTGTGTTCACTGGAAAAGGGCCTCTCATTCAGCAGTGCTCAGAATACTTGGGAACTCTGGGTGAATGTCCCTCTCCCAGCAGTGCTCAGTCACCTCTGGACCATGTGCTAAGTTCTCATAGCCAATCTTTTCTCAGCCTTCTCTAGCCCTTGTGTGTGACCATAAATATCCTGTCTTTTCTCAACCTTTCCTTGGTTCTGTCTGTCTTAAACTCATCTACACCATCATTGCTCATGGTTTTCTGAGTCCTGTGTGTGAGGTCCCCTGTCACACCTGTGTTCAGGGTTCTCTGCATCCTGTCCTTAATCTCCCCTCATGCACCATTTTTCAGAGTCCTCTGGGTTCTGTGGGTGAATGCTTCTCTCCAACCAGGGCTCAGTCCATTCTGGGTATTGTAGGTGGGCACACTGCTATCACCAGTGCTCACTCTCCACTGAGTCCTAGGCAACTTGACTCTCTTAGTGAAATCTCTGGGTGAGTCCTATTATAGCTAAGGTCAGTATAACATAACAGGTCTTATCTGTATGTCCAGGTCAGTAGTTGTGTGGAAACTTGGAAAGATGTGAATACTTCATCTTTCCAAAAACTCAGTGTGACATTCATGATGCCATGTGGACAGACTACTTACCAGAGTCTGAAAAGCCAAGACAATTTAAAGAGTTTCAATGCCCACAGAACTGAACACCTCAATCATCATCCACCATTTCCACACCTTTGCTCAAGTGACTGAGTCATCATGGGTGATGTAGCATGCTCAGGAATTCTGACATCTTTCCAAACAGTGGATGGAAAGTATATATTTAAACTTTTTCAGGATCTTGTCTCATATGTCACTTATTGCTCTCTTTTGAGAAGAGAGGGGACCTCCTATCACTTCTGAGTCAGGCATAATGCACACCTTCAAAATACAATGTGAAATGTGGCCAAGGATAGTTTTGCATTGTAATAAGAATTCTTCAGACCTTCAAAATGGAACCATTTCTACCATACCTGAGGTCAATATAACTGGCCCAAAGGCTACTCTAAAAACAGTTCCAAAATCTCAGATAACTATAGATGAGAAACCCTCTCCCAAAAGACCTCAGTCTTTATTTGATCCTGTAGTCAAGCACACCTCATCTATCTTTTATTTCTTCTCTCTTTTTACTCTTAACCACCTCTCAACCACAGTTGTTCAGGATATATTAAATCCTCAGACTGAGTGCCCCTCTTTTGCCTGTGCTCAGTCTTCTGTGGGTCTTGCCCTAACTACTTATCAACAATTGCTTAGAATACTTTGTGTCCTGTGATTGAAGGTACCTCACCCACTAGTGCTGATTCCACTCAGTCTTCTTAGCAATAGCCCCTCTCTTGACCTGGATCTTCCTTTTTGTTTAAGCTGCTAAGTTTACCAAGTGTGTCCCTACTCATTCTCCTTCTTAGACATGCCAATATCATTCATTTCCTTCATTAGCCCCAAATGTCCACCTTGGTATTGAAGTCCAGAATCTCAGGTGAACATGTACATCACAGCAGGTTGAGGTCAGTCACCATTCATTTAGAGTCTGCCTGTTCTCTCTGTGTGGGTGGAAGATTCCACCAGTTCTGTGCTTTTGATACCAATGGGACAGATCTAGGAAGCCATTCCTATTCAGAGGGAGAAGCAGGAAAATATGTAGGCATTTCATGCAAACTCAGCCCATCAGTGAATTGGAGCTGAAGGTCAAAACTAATCTTTTTTTTTCTGGGCAGGGTTTCAGACATCTGCAATCCAGTGAGTTGGGAGGCAAGATGATTGCATGTTTGAGGTCAGCCATGGCAAGTTAGTGAGAACCTGTCTCAAAATAAAATTATACAAAGGACTTGGGATGCAGCTCAGTGGCAAAGTTCCTTTGGGTACAATCCCCAGTAACAAGAACAAATAGAAAATAACGTCCAATGTTTGGGCTTGATGCTGTACCCTTAAGCCTTCAGGGTTGGCCCCCTATCCAACCTGGGTTGGTTTCAGTGTCCTGTTTGGGTGACAGAGTTGGCAGCCCTGACCATGTTGTTCTGTGCCTAGGTTCTGCCCTGTGAGTGCTCTGCAGTGCCTCTGAACCTTAGTCATGAACAGTCCCTCCACAGGTTGGAATTGGATGCCAGTGTTAGCACTGGTTTGGGGAGTTGGGGATGGCTCTTCCCCAGAGGTTCAGTTCATGGTGCTCTGCATTGGATTTGCCCATGAGAGTTCTCTACATGGCTCTCACAGCTGGGAACTGAGGAGGAGTTGCCAGGTACGCACAGAGGTAAGGAATGAGAGTGGGTTGAGCCACCTGCTGAGGGGACTTGACAGCAGCCCCTGCCTGGGCTCACTTTTCTCCAGGTCTGTGGTGGAAGGGACAGTACACATCTCTCCAGGACCTTTGGGCCACTCTTGTGTTATCCCTGGGCACATCTATTCTCATGTTCTTAAGGAAAGTTTGGCCATACTCTTTTTCATCTCCAAAGCTTGCTCTCACCCCTCTTGTGAGTAGACACAGAACTTTACAAATTGTTTAGGTATGCATGCTTGCTTACTTGCTGGTAAAATTTTATCCACTTAACTCTCTTCTTGTGGTTTATGACAAGCACTCAGCAGTGCCAAGCCCATCCTCTGCAACCTACTCACACATGTCTTCAGTCAACAAATCTTTCTTTACAACACGAACTTGTCTGCTAGTAATCCCTGGGACAGAGCAGTTGTTTCATTTCCTGACTTTACTGAGGCAAGGATAACCTGTTCTCCTGTGTCCAGTCCAATTCCACACTCCAGTCTTAGGTCTAACAGACTGGTCCCCTGCCCACACGTGACCTATAGCAGGCTGAGACTTTCTGCAAGTCTTTCCTTCCTGTGTCTGGACAGATTCACCCTGAGGGTTACCAGGGTGCTCTGATGGACCCACTGTGGTCAGGCTGCAGAACCTTCTCCTATGCCCAGTTGTGGGCCTTCTTCAGTCAGCTTTCAGCACAGCTTCAGGCAAGTCTGTTGAAAGAAGCCCACCTTCAATGTCTGTTGAGCCTGGTCATTTGATAGAGTCTGTTCTCCTCCAGGAGTGCCAGGTGACATCTATTCACCCTGACCTGCTTATGGAAAACTCCTGTTTGGTCAGACATCTAGAATCCTTCTCATTTCTGAGGTGTCTTCATCATTTTGCTAGTCGGCTTCTGGCTACTGTGACTAAAGTGCCTCAGAACAATGTAGAGGAAGACAGGTTCATTTGTCTCAGGATTTCCAATATTCAGTCCATAGTTGGTGGACACCATTGTTCTGGGCCCAAGGTGAGAGCATTGTCACAGAAGCACATGGCTCAGGAAAGCTGCTCAGCTCAGGGCAGCCAGGAGTTTGGCATGGGGGAGTGACTTGCCAAGGGGAGAAAATTTAGTCCTAAGGTCTTGACTCCTGAGACCTACTTCCTCTAGTCACACACTGCCTACAATGACCACCTAGCAGTCTATTCACTTATAAATCTATCAGGTGGATTAGTGCCCTGATTAGTTCTGAGCTCTTGTGATCTCATCACTTCATGTCTGAAGGTGATACACCATCCCACAGATGAGCTTGGTGGACACATCATGTCCACACCATGAAAGTCACTTTACACCCATAGACTGTACTTGCTCCTGGGCAACAGAGTCCCTCATCCAGGCAGTACTGAGGGATGCATGTAATCTTTCTTCTCTGCTGCACACCTGGTGTCAGGTCCCAGTACCTGTCATTCCCTGAGTTGTCCAACTTGAGATGCTTTAATACATATCATTGACTCTTTTTTTCCTCCCTGGTCCTCAATTCTCTTGTCACTGGAGCCTGAATCCAGGGAGCTCTACCACTAAGCCCTCTTTATTTTTTCAATTTGAGACAGGGCCTTGTTAAGTTGCTGAGGCTGCCCTTGAACTGGCAATCCCCTTGTTGCAGCCTACAGAGTTCCTGTGAAATTGCATCCAACTTTTCTTAAGAAGGGTCTGTGTGTGGCATTGTGGGCTTTCTCCAGCATGCACTTCAGACCTCCTTGTGTTCATCCCATTCACTCAGTTTTAAATCCATCTCCACATTTCACATGTTTTATAGTCAGGCCACACCCAGTTCCAGATATCTTAGTTCATTCAGGCTTCCCCAACAAAACACAAACCAGGCAGCTCAGAAACCACAAAAATTCATGCCTAGAGTTCTGGATGCTGGAGCTTAAGACCCAGGCACAACAGATTGAAAGTCTTGTCATTTCACTGTGCTTCAGCTGTGGTCAGAACAGGACACTCACTGAGCCTGAATATGAGACACTCAGGAAGGGTTTATGTTCCTGACCTAGGACCTCCAAAAGGTCATCCAGATAACATCACATTGGGGTTGAGGCATCAACATAAATTTAGAAATCAACATATTCAGACTGTAAGAGGGCAAGGGATGGGTTCAGATGGGGTGACCCTACCCTAGGCCTGTATCAGCTGGGTTGTGCTGTAAAGTCTCTCTGGGCCTATGGTTATCTGATCATGTGATCCAGTCAGAGACTAGTGCCGACCAGCAAACCCTTAGACTGAAAGCACCCAGAAAACCACTTCAGATGCAGGAAATTACACAAGAAATTTTATTCAGCAGACAAGCAATGTGTATGCCCTGTGGGGATAAGGAGAGAGAGAGAGAGAGAGAGAGAGAGAGAGAGAGAGAGAGAGAGACAGAGAGACAGAGAGACAGACAGAGAGAGAGAGAGAGAGAGAGAGAGAGAATATCTGGGGAGGTATTCTCAAGTAGTAGACTTTTGCAGGCTAATAACAAACCGATCAATGACTGACTAGAAAGTTTATGAGCTAATGATCTAAGTTGTAAAATGGTATGTGTGTGGGACAGAATAGTGGCAGCAGCAAAATTACAGGGAAAGATGGCTGGAGCCTTCTTAACCCATTGTCTCTTCATTGATCACAACTTAGCCTTTGCAGTTGCACACCCTGCTTCAGGTGATCACCTGTGCCCTGCTGAACTCCAGAAGATTGTCCACCCTGAGGCACATGTATGGAAGTTGGTCCCCAGTTGTTGTTGCTGTTGGGAGAGGTGAAAACCTTAGGAAGCAGGAAATGGTGGAAGGAGGCCAGGGCTTGTGGACCTGGCCTTGCCTGTCTCTTTACATCCCAACTGGCATGAGGGCCTCAGGCCTCTTCTACCACATACTCCCACCATGATATGGTGTACTGATACAGGCAAGAGCAGCAGGGTCATTTAACCATGGAGTGAAACCACTGAAACCTTTCCACCTGGTGAGCGGTTCAGCTCAGTTATTTTGCACAGCAACAGAAAGCTGACTCTCATGCCTTTATCCTGCAATAGGCTAAGCCCTAGCTAGACCATTAATGACCATAACCCCAGGGGAATCCACGGACAAAACAGAGAGGCCTTAGAGATCTACTGCTGTCGGTCTTCATGCTGGAGCCTCAACTGAATGTGTGTGCTGCATCGAGTGTTGGGCAAAGAACAGGGAGCCAGAATCCCAGGTGGTCTCCTCACAGATGACTCTGAGGCTGTCTTGTCCTGATTTAATGCATACTCAAGGCTAAAACTGTCCTCTTTCTTTGTTTATAGAAGGTGTTTCTGGGCTTGCAGGAGATTTTGCTTTAACTCTATTTCCAAGCACAGCTGTTTGCTGCCAGCATTAAGTAGGGCTTGGAAGGGGACTAGCTGCCTCTCCGCTGCCCAGACTCCTTCACACCACTGCACACCTGCCTGGACAATGTACACCAGGTCCCCATCTCCAAGACTCCTTCAGAATCCTCTTCCAGGCTGAACACTATGTGTCAGGTCACCACCTTTCAGATTCCTGAAGTCCCCTCCTCCTGCCTGGACAATCTATCCCAGAACCCCACCTCCTGGATCATTCAGATCCTCCTGTCTGTACCCTCCTGTCTGTACAGTGTGAACCAGGTACCCACCTCCCACACTCCGTCAGACACCTCCTCCTGTCAGTACCCTGTGCCCCAGGTCCCAAAATTCCATACTCTTTCACAGTCCTCTGTGCCTGCCTAGACCTCATGCACCCCATTCCCACAGACCTGCATTTTCTTTCCCTGTGCCCTCCTTCAACTGAGCTTGGAGTCCTGCCATAGAAACTCTCCCATGTTTGGGGGCTTCTCCCCAGACCCCACCCACATACTCCTGGATACTGTGAGGTCCTGGGGCTGTGAATCACTGTGGAAAAGAAGAAAAAGGAAGGAAGGGACAGAGTAGAGGGATTACAGTGGGCCCAGGCTCCCTGCTGATCTGGAATGAACTTAATATTATTTCCAGAAACCTCTTCCCCCTTCCCACAATGATTTACTCACCATTTCCTAGGAAGCCATTCCCTGCATCCTGGGCCAGTGGATCTTGGGGAAAGGTAGGGAGGGTGCTGCCAGGGACTCTGACCTGAAAGGACTAGGATCAGTGCTCCCCACCAACCCTGCCTGGCCTGCCAACTCAGAAAACTTTCAGAGGCTGCTAGCCTCAACTTCCTGCCCTCAGCCACCCTGGCCCTTTGTCCAAACACTGGTTGGACCCCTGTCTTTCCTTCATCTGCAGACCTGGTCTCCATGGCCAGGATGGGAGGGGTAGCAGTTAATGACTGATGGTGGGTGAGGCTCAGAGACCACAAAGCCCAAAAGAGCAGTTTTGGGACAAACCAGAATGGAGGGTGGACATGGATGTACACTGCATGACCTGACAGCAGACCCCCAGGACCATTTATGCCAACATGGACACCAACATGTTCGCTCACTGCTCATGAGCGCCCACAATAACTCTTCATGTACACTGTACATGCACACTCCTAAAAAAATCCTACTCAAACACTCTCCTTGCATAGTTTATATAAACATTCACTTCTCATGCCTACTCCACATAGACACTCTGTCCTCATGCATACTCACTGGTCATTCACCCTCCACATGAACCCTCACTCCTCATGCACACCCCACATGAACTCTCAATCCATACTTGAACTCCACATGGACACTCACTCATCAACCACAAACCACATGGACACTCACTCCTCATACACCCTCCACATGGACTCTCAGTCTATATTTGCAGTCTACATGCACACCCACTCCTCATCCACACACCAAATGCACATTCACTCCCATGCACACTCCAAATGAACACTCACTCCATATGCACTATCCATATGGACACTCCCCACAAACTCTCCACAATCACACTCACTCCTAAAGCATTCTCCACATGTACACACAATCCTTATGCACCACACACACACACACACACACACACACACATATCCACTTGACATGTGCACATACCATCTGCACAGAGTCACAACAAATTTATGCAGAAAGCAATTCCATGCTGCCAAACTTCTGTGTGCTGGGAGGCCTATCAGGCAAGTGTCAAACAAAGCTTAGCCCAGAAGCTAGGCAGGCCACCTCCTGCCCTACAGAATTGGACTGGTGTGGACTAGACAGAACTGGTACCTGGTTGTTCACAGGTCCAGGTGTGACAGGCAGTGAAATCCAGAGAGAATGAAGTTCCTTTCAGCTCAAGTCTACCAACATTCCTGATTAGGTGATTGAGTGGAAGGTGGCCTGGGACCCTCCAGATGACTGTGATGAAGCAAACTGTGTATCCTTTGGTAAGGGGAATCCAAGAATGTGGGAGAATTTGGGTAGGATTTTGGACTTCTTGATGCCAGAGCAGGGGTAACAGTGTAGGCCCAGTGCTGTTGCGCAAGGACCAAGGCTGGTAAGATTATTTAGGTCCCTCAGACAGTATCACAGCCAAATGGTGACCTATGCCCATCCTTGGGGTTCCTGGGGAAGTGACAGCACTGAGCTGTAGGCAGTCCCATGATGAGGCCCCTTGTCCCTAGAAGGCCTGCGAGATGCCTGGCTTAGTCACCATGTCTGGATCAGGGTAGGGATACCAGAAGGGGAGCCAGACATCCCTCCTGACTGCAGGAGATGCTCAGAGTGCTGACTCATGCAGACTCCAGACTGGCAGGCAGTTCAGCCTAAAGTCAACAAAAACAAAAAGAACATGTATTACCATTTTGAGGACACCTTCATTTTCTCTAACAATTATAAATTAACCCATTTGTCAAAGATCCTTTTACATTAGAATACAACCCATGAGATATAGCAACATGTTAACATATGTGTTAAATATGTGAAGGGACAGTCAGATGCCAGTTATGCTGTAACCAGTTGAAAGAAGCTGAGGCCACTTAGTCACAAGTCTCAACGTTAGGATCCTCTGTAAAGCCTTCATTGAAGGATTTGGTGCCCACTCTGATATAAATTTTCTTCCTTTCTTTCTCTGGTTTTGGAGAGACAGCTTCTTTAGGAAAGATTATTTCCATTCAAGGGTGCAGGTGTTTTAACTTGTGGATTGGGGATAGTCCCCTAAGTAACTTGGATAACCAGAACTTACAGTGAGGGAGCAGAGGGCATGAGAGCCAAAAACCTCCCTTCAGACAAAACAAATGTATCTTAAGTTTGCAAAACCAAAAAGTGTGTGTACAAGTCAAATTCTCCAAACACATAAGCACAAAAGGAAAAGTGGAACTAGCCATGGACATTTGGGTTGAAGTTGCTCTGAAGTTCCCTACAGTCAATTCAGGTGGGTTCTGGGCAGCTGTGGTTCCTGGCAGGGGCAGGTATGGTGAGGGAGCTGAGGTCTCTACTCTAGCAGATCTTGGGAAAGTGAGTATCCTGTAGAGCAGTTTTCTTCCAGCCTGGCACATGTCTCAGGAGGAACACCAGGGGTGTATGTGGCTCCATGGTCAGGGTCACCACACTGTAAGCACCCCCAGCAGCAGGCTATGTGCTTCTGAAATGAGATCCTGTCATCACCAGATTGGGTCCCAGGAGGTCCACAAAAGTTAGAAAGTGCTTCAACCTAGCCCCGCATCTCCTTGACATGCTGCAGAGAGGGATTTCAGGAACTGTCAGCAGAGTATTGGGCAGAGATTTATTCAGAAAAGCAAGATACACAGAGCATGGACCATGCCTGGTGTGAGGAGCCCTTTGGGGTGTGAAAACTCCATGAAAGAAAACTTGTAGATCATAAAGATGAGGAGCAGGCATGGTGAGTCAATCGGGTGGTTCCATTTCATTGGTCTTGGTGTGCTGGGTGTGGCAGCATGTGGTTTCCCCTCAGAACTTGGTATTGATGATCAGTGGATTGGTAGCTCCTTAAATGTACCCATATTCAAAGTCTTGAACATTCTCTCTCCAGAATTCTTGTAATCAGTCTTCAATTTCTGTAAAATAACCCAGTTGCTCTGCCTCCCTCTTCTCTTCTTGCAGACAGTGCCACAGTCACAAACAAATACCTAATGGCCCTTTCAGAAAAACAGTTTAAAAATTATCCTCTGTGGAATGGAAAAAGAGGCTCCAAAAGGACTCAAGGTGAGAATCAAATGAAAGGAACACTGAGGAGTGGGGTCCCTTAGCCCACAGAGAATGATTTTCTAGGTTCGGACTTTGGGACCAGAGTAATAAGAGTCATATCTTCATCTTATCAGAAGGAGTTATGGAATTAACCCTATCTCTGAGTGTCAGAATTTCAGAACACAAGACTGAGCTTTGTAGCTGCAGGGATCATCTTCACCTGTTCCTCTTCCTGGGCCAGCAACCCCGGGCTAGGCCCTGGGTGCTGTATCCTGTGACTCCAGAAGAGGTTTCTCTTCCCACCAGTCTGGCCATATACTGTCATGGGCCCAGTAAAGGAGCCTGCACCCGGGGTTCCCACTGACTGGGTTCTGTGTGTCTGCATCAGGAAAAAGAGGAAAACAACATAAAATGGGACACCAAATTGAAATACAGTTTGGTCTTCCTGAGAAGACAGTGAATCTGCCACCAACCTCACAGGAGGGGCATTTAATTTGGAGACTGCTGTCTTGTGGGAGGCCACAGCTGTATTCCAGTCCAAGTGAAAACTGGAAGGACTGAGGCCTCAGTCATTGGACAGAAATTCTCTGAACTTGTCAGAAGATTGTCAGGCCATGTAAATAAGGGTTGGAGGGAGTCCACAGCTATTGGGGCATGGACACTCAACTGTGTGTGTGACTTCAAGGCCACTGTCAGGGAGGGTCCCAGCAGGGCAGGAGGCCAGACCCAGAAAAGCCAAGTGCCTTGTCCAGGGCCCAAGACCCCTCAGGGCTTCCCCACACCAAAAGAACGTGGTTTATAGTCAAGGACACAGGACACAAGGCACACACCTTTTTCAACACTGACCATGTAATTAGCCAAGAATATCTTTAGTATAGTCAAAAAAACATTTTGGTGTGTAGTGAAGTGTGTGAACATGATGTGTGTGAAATGTGCAAATGGGTGTGCATGTGTGTTTTCTGTGTGTGCAGACAAGCGGGTGCTGTGCATGTTATGTGTCATTTGTTTATAAGGTGTGTTCCTGTGTGAGGGTTTTAGTGTGTTGAGTGCTTGTGTGTGAATTGTAAGGAGGTGTGTATGCAGGTTGAGATTACAGTGTTGTGTTGTGAATACATTTTGTGATGTGTAAGGAAGTGTGTGTGCATGAAGGTAGTGCTGTGTGTTTTGAGATGTGTGCTGCATGATATGCAAGAAGTTTTGGGTACAGATGCTTTGTGCTGTGTTGCATTTTTTATGTTATGTGAGGTAAAAGGAGGTTGTTTACATGTGGTGTGTGCTGTGTTGCTTCTTGTGTGTTTTAGAAAGTGAAGAATGTATGTGAACATGTGGTGTGTGCTGTGTGTTGAATTGTTTGTGTTCTGTGATGCGTATGACACTGTGTGTGCATGTGTGGTATGTGCTGTGTCATGTTGTGGTTGTGTGATGTGTTGTGGTGTGGTCAGTGCTGTGCTGCATTGCATGGGTTCAGTGATATTTAAGGAGGTTGTGTGCCTGCGGTTCTGCTGTGCTGAGTTGTGTGTGTTGTGTGATGTGTAAGGGTTTGTGTGCACCTATTATGTGTGCTGTGTGTTTTGTTCCTCAATTCAGGTGTCTGAGCATTGCAGTCAGGCCCTCAGCACCCGGTGTTTGTGTCACCTTGTCCTCTAGTTGCCAAGGGCAGTAATGGTAATGACATGATCCCTATGTGCACAGGGCAACTCAGGGCAGACAAGGAAGCTCTGAGTCTGACATATAAACAAAGACTCCTCCACAGAATTCCACTGTCCTGATGGCAGTGGGCTGGTGGGACTGGTACCCAGCAGAAGCCTGCCTACCTTTGCTCAGCAGAGGAGAGGCTGGAAACTCCCTGCCCTCACTGTGGCAGTCCTGGGAAATCTGCCCATTTCTGTGCTCATGCCATGCTCAAAGACAGCAGAAGCCTGCTCATGTGGCACTGGGAAGTTCACAGGGGTGAGGACCACACCATACACTCAGTGACCAAGTTTGTAATGTGTGGATTCTGAGGCTGCAGCCTCTCTTGCCAATGCCAGGAGAGAAGGCTGCATATCAAAGTCAGGGCACTCAATGCTGGCCATAATTACACATAAGACCATTGAAGTCCAGGGAAGTTCAATGACCAACCTGAGGTCACAAAGCAAATAAGTGGCAGAGCTGGGTAGAAACAGGAAACCTGGATCTGCGAATCCATCTCCACACCATGACAAAGAACCAGGACCTGAATCATGCAGAACAAGTGGTTGACCCTGTGCCCTAAATTGGGCACTGGGAGGCTCTGTGCCAGTGTGGCTTAGGGCATGGTTCTTCAGTGCAGATAGGGGTGGGACACAAAGACAAAAGCAGGAGGGTTCCTGCCACACCAGAGTTTCTCAGAGCAGACCCAGCAGCAGAGTGTGGAAGTGTAGTTATGCATAGGAGAAAGTTTGGGACCAAGTCAATGTAGGGAAAATGAGGCCTGGGTACCTATGACTGGTGTGAACATCCTGTCCTCAGGAACCTGAGGACACAGGTGTAGTAAGGAACATCTTGTGGTATGGTCAGCAGCTAACTGGTCTGTCTCTGACCACTGACCACTTCCTTCCATCTGCTAAGAACCTGGAATGACAACAGGGCCCCTGGGCCCCATGAATCACCTCTCCTCATCTAAAACCTTAGCTTAGCTTCCACCCATTTCCAATGTCCCCTTGTGTTGCCAGGTGATGTACTGCAGATACCCAGGATCATAACCAGGAAGTCTCTGGGCTAGTTTTCTGTTTGCACAACTGTGAGCTGCTGCTGTACTGTGCAGGAGACCTGGGGTGAAGCTAAGACACAACATAGACAACAAGCAGAACTTGTGGGCTGATCACTCTGATGAGTCCATCTCTCATACTGACTCCCTTAGAGGAGTGTACTGGTCCTCCTGGCAGACCCCTGCCTTTACCCTGGCCCAAAAACATAAAAAGGTGGCTTCTGCTCACTGTCTGAGATGGCATTGGGTTAGCACTCCTCCTGGGATACTGGAAGGGCTCAGCAAGATAGGGCAGTGCTGGGAGCAGGTCTGACCATCCCATCATCACTGAGATTAGCTGCTGGCCATGGTTAAGGTTCCATTAGATGGGGCACTCCCATGCTGCTTCCAGAAGTCTTCACTGGTCCATAGCACTTGTCAGGTTGAGTTGGGTTCTGAGGTCACCAGTGTTCCTACTGCAACTGGGTTCCAAATGTGTGGTGATTAGCCCCACCAAAAGCAGGCATGAGCCCACAACACCAAGGAAATCTGTTTAGAGATGAGAGGATTAAGTCCCCTGAATGCAGGGCAGTCCTAACACAGGGAGTGGCCGAGCTGGTCATGTTTTCCATGTCCTCTGTTTACTTTCCCATAAAATGGGGCCATTACTCCTATGGGCAATCCTGGTAGTTGGGAAGAAAGACAAATTTTCCACACTCTGCACCTGGAATATTGATTTGATTGACAGATCCAGAATCTGGTCAGATCACACATTGCCTGTGGAAAGTGAAACCCTTCTAGGACTCCTTGTCTCAGCATCCCAGGAAAGGCTGTGCCTCACTCCTGTTTTCCCTCTAGTTGTGGAGGCCAAGTGTTTCTGGACTCATCTTCTGCCCTCAACTGGCCAAGAAAAATAGCCCTGCCAGCTATGTTGTGAGAGCTGAGTAGTTGGGTTCCACCAGACCACCCAACTCTGCCAGCTGCATGGCTTAGGGCAGGGTTTGGCTCTATGAAGCATTTGGTGAGGTGTTGTATCCAGGGCCAAGACTCCTGGCTACTCATTGTGAGGTTGAGAGGGTACACTTAAAGCAAGGAGTAAAAACACTTCAGCAGTCCAGGCAGGCACTACCTCCCAGCCCACTGTTATCAAGTAGAATGCAGCTCAGGTCCCAACCAGCCTTGAGGATCTGGGCAGGACCCAGTAGTGTAGAACTACCCAAGGTCACACAGAGGAAGAACAATGCTGTGCAATTCATTCTGAGAGCCACCAAATGGGGCAACAGTTCCTGGATAGCAGGGGGGTCTCGCTGACAGCCTCCATGTTCAGGAACACCTTTTTCCTCTGTGCTTCAGAAATGAACAAGTTCTGGCCAGTAGTGGTAAACTGAGTCCATCCCCCAAGATTCTGAAACCTTGGTCCTGAGTTCATGGCTCAGGTATCCTCACAGTCTGTGGAATCCAGGTGAACATCAGAGGTGTTCATCATCTGACCACACCTTGTGACCATAAATGTGGTAGCCAGGAGTAAGTTTGGATCCCGGCCCCACCCAACAGAGCTGCAAGCCCTGTGAAAGTCAACAGGCCTCAAGCAGGACAGACTTCTGCTCTACAAACCCACCCACTTGAATATCCATACCAGGACTGAGGCAACTGCTCTGTTCCAGCTTGCAGGGCAGTTGAGCCTGTGAGTGCCCTGCCTTGTGTGCCCAGGGCATCTGAGGACCATTGCTGAAATCCTAAGCATCTAACTAATGTAGGTGGACGTGTCTCCAGAATAACATGTATCTGCTGCCCAGGGAAGGAGCAGGGTCCAGGGGAGGATTTGCTCAGGGCTTTGGTTTCCTGCCCTGGAAAGGGAAGGTTGTTGTTATGGGGACTGGTAGGCTCTCAGAACCATCAAAAGGCTGTCTGCCAGATGGGCATGCAGGTGGGTGGCCAGGACCATTTGAAGGACTTGGTAGGTTGGTGATTCCAAACAGTGGGGTGCATGCCTTTGGTGGATGGCTATGGAGTGGGAGGCCTAGGTCCCTGAACCTCCCCCAGGTCACATCTCCCCCAGCCCAGGGCTGAGGTGTCAATAGTGCTTGGCTTCAGGTAATCAATTGCTCCTGCCTTCTCTTTCCAAGCTGATGTGTTTATTGTCAAAATGCCTGAGAAGGTGAGCACCTGCCTTCATGAAGGGGGGGATGTGTGATATGGGGTGAAATGTGCACCTGGCACCAGGACCACCTGCAGCAGGTTAGGCCCAGGAAGATGGCCATTTCCACTCTGTGCACTGGGATAGGCCATAACTGCTCAACAAATATTGTGACTTCTCTGGCCCAGTCCCAACCCTGCAACATGGAAAGTGCAGGTCTGCCTTCTTCCACAGAGTCTTGGAGGGGCAGACAGATATTTTGTCCACTCCACACATAGCATGGGAAATGTGGGATTCAGATTTTTCCCAAGGTCAAAAGCTACACAGAGATGAAGGTGGGGAAAGGAGGTTAGCAGGTAGAAGCTTTAGTGATGGTCACAGTTAGTCCCTTTCCTGGTCACAACTGGGTCATGCCTGGTCTAGCAAAAGACTCTGGTCACAACTGATCGGTGACCTCATCACACAATGGGTCCTAACCTAGTCACAACTGGCCCTCATTCTGTTACACTCTCAGTGCTAATCTGGGTCACATACTGTATCCTGACCATCATCACACCCAAGGCCCTACCCTTCATCACACTCTTGGTCCTTACCCTGCTCACATACTGGGACTTATTCCTGGTCACACACTGGGCATTGAAACTGTTCACATTTTGTACCCTCACCTCATCACATTTAAGCCCTGATCTGGTCATGACTTGGTGCTGATCTGGTCAAGCACAGGACCCTGACCTGGTGACAATTCTGCCCTGAACTGGTTACAACAGGGTACCACACTACTCACACACTGAGCCTTAATCCTGGTCACACTCAATGCCATTATCAGGGTAACAGGATCAACCATGACCCAGGTCACATTCTGGGTTCTGATTCTTGTCATATTCTGGGTTTTGATGCAGTACATATTCTGGGTCCTGACCGAAGTCACCCTCTGGATCATGGGCCTGGTCACACTCTGTTCCCTGACACTGCTCACCCTCTATGCCCTGGTATTAGTTACAATTTGGGCTTGGATCCAGGTTACATACTATGCCCTGACCTTCATCACCTTCTGGGCCCTGACCTTGACAAACACTGGGCCTGGTCCCTGGTTATACTCGGACCTGAGCCTGGTCACCCTTTGGTTTCTGGCTTGGGTCACACTCAACAATCTGACCATGGTCACACACATGTCCCTGTCCCTTGTAACTCTATACCCTGATAATGTCTACACTCTGGCCACTGACCCTGGTCACACTCTGTATACTGAGCCTTGTCATATTCTGAGTCCTGACCTTGGACACACTCTGGGCCCTGGCCCTTGTCACATTCTGGACCTTGACCTTGGTTACACTCTGGCCCTGGTATTGGTCACATTGTGGAACCTGACCATGATCACACTTGCTGCACATCTTCTTGGGTGTGAAAGTGAAGAGGAAGCATCAGGCAGGTTGTCAGGAGTCCTGAGTGTGCTCAGATGACAGGAGCACATCCCATAGGCCTCAATGAACAGCTGTCTGTCTTGTTGCTTTCAGGTTCCCCATAACAACAAGCACTTTTCATGAAGTCCTTGCTTACACCTTTCCGGGAGTTCACAGGAGGCTGGCTTACTCCAGAGTCACCTGTTGCATAGAAAGACCTCAGCACAGGTCTATGTGACAGTGCTGAGAAACTCACTTTCACCTAGGGTACTAGTTCTTACCATTTAGGCGGCTGCCTCAGTTGACAGTTGTGGAGCTCAAACCAAGACAGCTACAAGGCTGGTGTCAGCTTCCTCTGGTGGCTGACATACTTTGTGGTCTTGGTGTGAAACTTCCACTCTTCCAACTACAAGGATTTCAGGAGAGATTGGACACCCAATTGGTCTTTCCGGGACACTAGACAGAGTGAACATGGTCATGGTTGATGTCCAGGGTGCAGATATTGCTCACCAGTCTACAGCAGACCCTATCAGCCTCCAGGAGCAGTGCAGTTAGGTTGTCCTGTTTGTAGATATGTAGCCAAGCCAGGTGAGGTAGGAGTCACTGGGAGTCCCAGCCACTGCTCCTCTTGACCCACGTTCCAGGGCTCAAGCATAGAGGTAGGAGTGAGGTAGGAGTCACTGGGAGTCCCAGCCACTGCTCCTCTTGACCCACGTTCCAGGGCTCAAGCATAGAGCACCCTTGTGGCACCACTTCAGGTGAGCAGAATCCTGGGTGGACACCAGTGCTGAATGGACAGCACTCAAGGGAGCTTGGATAAAGTTCATCAGAAACCATCAAGGATCACCAAGCATTCCAGTGACTGGGGAAGGTAGTCACCCATGTGAAGACAGATGAACCCTGATTGTCATGGAGATTGGGCAGGTGGCTGCAGCAGCATTACAGGTGGAACATGCATCACCAGCTTCCCTTTGCACCAGGATGGACCTTCCCAACTCCGCCAGAATCTCAACTTCCAGGTCTTCAGTAAACACTGGGTCCAAACACTCAGGCATTAGGAGGAAAAGGTCTGGGCCTCTCCTGACAGAGAGGCATCTTTAGAACAAGTATGAGGCCTCCCTCCCTCATCTGTGCAGATGCAGTGGTGCTAGGGTGAGCTTGTCCACCCTCAGATACCATCCATGTGGCTACCACCCAGCAAAACACATAGCTGGCTCTCTCTTCAGAGACCAGATGGACCGGACAGTACCAGCCTTAATCCCCCAGTGGGGCCTCCAGAAGCACCACCCGGAACAGCAGGCCAGGGAAGGAGTTCTGTATGATGCCCAGCCTGCCTGGTGATCCCTGTCTTCTCACCGATCCTCTTCATCACCTGCTTCCCCTCTTCCTCCTCTCAGGGAGAAGAGGGTGCACAGTTTCCCCACTAGCTGTTCCCCTGGGACTAAGCTGGGGTCCCTCTAACCCTAAGCACTTACCAGCATCTCCTTCCAAGCAACATTGGGCTCTTATACAACCAGGCCCCTCACTTCACCTATCCTGTGGACCTAGACTGTCAAGAATGGATTCTCTAGCCATCTCAAATCCAGTTGTCCCTCAACCAAGGACAGGCCTCAAACTCACCATTTTTCAGGGTCTTATGCCCTCTTGCTCTTCTTGACCAGTGGCAGGGGAAGGGGACACTCCCCAACAAGATCAGACTGTGATAGGTAGGGCCAACTGACCGCTTGCATATAGCCCTCCAGGCAGAGGACAATCAGAAGCATCAGGGAGACCAGTCACAGCAGGAACTCATTTATTGAGGAAATCACACAGCTTTTATGTAGTGTGAAGGCTAGGCAGGAACCAATCAGCTTAAAGGTCAGCAAGGCACAGGGGGTTCACGCAGCCGAGAGTCCCATAGGACTACATGGCAAGCAAGAACTGATCATGTTTGCAGAACTATTGTTAACCAATCTCTGACAGTTGTCCGATTTATTGTCATTAACCTTTGATACCACCTTTGAGGCCTTCATCTTGCTCACTCGCCAGGGAGTAAGGAGTCAACCTGAGTTTGTTAACGTGTCATTAGACCCAACAAACATTGTCCCATCATCCCAGAGGTGGGACATCTATAAAAGCTTAAATTGAACAAGAAATATATCCCTCTGATTCCTGTGGTAAACAACACCTCACTTAACATTGCTCAGGCTTCTCTGGGTCCTGTCCTAAGTCTTCCCTCACCCATCATTGCTGAGGGTTCTCTGGGTTCTGTGAGTAGTGCCCCTCATCCACTATGCTTCAATCACACTGGGTCCTTCAGTTGACTGCCTCTGTCCTGATGTGGCTAAGTATTCATTGTTTAAGCTGCTAATTTCACCTAAACTATCTTTACTTAGTCTTATTTTGGTTCTGAGGATGAGTGTCCCTCACTTAATAGTGCTCAGTCTTTGTTACATTTTTCTGAGTTCCCTAAAAATTCCTTGATCATTCTTCTCTGGATCAGTTGGATGAGCACCCTAACCTAATACTGCTCAGTCTTTTATTCATCTTGTTCTATCTTCTCTAAGGCAATTCTTGCTGAGACCTCTGGGTCCTGTGGATGAGCACCTTTCACCTGAAAATGCTTAATATTCTTGGGGTCTGTGCTTAATCTCCCTTCACACAACATATCTCAGTGTCATCTGAGTCCTGTGGTGTGCGCCCCTCTCACACAGGTACACATTTTCCCCTAAATATTGTTATGGAGTGCCCCTTACCCTCCAGTACCATATGCCCTCTTTGTCCTCTCATCCAGTAGTGCTCAGTATTCTCCTGGACATCTGGGTGAGCACCATCATCCAGCAGTCCTCATTCACATCTGGACCACATGCCAAGTTCCCCTGTCTTTTCTCTGCCTCATCTGGCTCCCATGTTTGAGCGTATATAGCCTAACCTTCTCTGATGCTTGGTCTTCTCTGGTTTCTCCCTTAAACTCACATTCCCCAACATTGCTCAGGGACTTCTGAGTCCTGTAGTGAGAACCCCTTGAGCTCAGTTGCTCATTTTCCCTAAATACTATTAACCATCACCTCCTACCTTCTGTTCTCAGTCCTTTTCTCATCATCTGGTTAGTGCCCCCTTGACCACCAGTACTCAGGAACTTCTGGGTCCTCTGCATTTGTCCCACTCACCCACCACTGCTCAGTCACCTCTGGGTCTGTGGGTGAGTGCCATCACCTAGCAAAGCCCAGTATCCTCCCTGTCTTATGCAAGACCCATTTGTTCTTCATTGCAGTTTGTCCTCAGTCACCTGCTGGTGAGTACCACCCTCTCTCTAGTGTTACTTCTTTATGAAAATAATGTTAGAGTCTTCTTCTAGTTCCTTGGGAACCCTTGATCTTTGTGGTTCAGTGAGTCTTTCCTGTCTTGCCTGTCCCTGGTGGAGCTGGATGATGGATTGACTCTGGGATCCTGTTTGAAGTTCTGTCCTGCTTTCCTCATGTGTGGGGCAGGAGTGCTTCTAAACCCATGGTACAATTCATGGCCCAACTTGTGGTGGTTCATGGAGACAATGGCCCCCCGGCTGTCCTCTCACTTAGTGGATAGACATGAGTCTGCTAATAGGCAGGGTGTCTTTCCTAGCTCTGGGAGATCTGGCAGTGCTGAGGTTCAGAAGCCCTGAAGTAGAGATTTCCTGCACCCACAACTGACACTCCCTCTGCACAATCTGCCTTCTTTCCAGAGCCCTCCCTGTAAAAGACTGGGAGAAGACTCTTTGTTCTCCTGTAGACCCTCTTGTGGTCCTTCAAGGGCTCTGATTCAAGGTGATGAGAGCCACTGTCCTTATGGTCTGCCTCCTCATCATCCTGGACTCTTCCCATAGTGGTCAGCTTCTCCCTGCAGAAGTTTCTGGGTGTCTAGTGTGTTTTCAACTTTCCCATGTTTAGTTCCAGTGTTTTGGGGTCATTCTTATGTTGTGCTCTGTACCCAGTGGGAGGAGCAAGACTGAGAAGAGCTACAGATACCCAGGCCAAGCACATGTGTTGGGAAAAGTTGTGATTTGGCTGGATGGAGGAATTTCTTAGGTTCTGGGCCTCTCCCTGTGCTGCTCCATGCCCCATAGTCCTACTGATACTTCAGAGGCCCCAGGTTTCCTCACCAGAACCTACTTGGGTGTGAATGGGTGTCAATCACCAGGCTCTCTGAGAGCAGTTGTGAACTCCTTATTAACTTGCCTGGTGCAGATAATGTGTGACCTTGGCTTCACTAATTAAGTTATGACACCATCTCTCCATGGTGGATTCCAAGGATTGATTGCTGATCACCACCTGCTTCCCTGTTGGCTGCACTCCTGAGTCTGCAGTTAGCTGATGGTGTCCATGGACACACCAGGGACAAGGTCAGGATCATAGGAAGTGTTCACTGTTCTCTATTCACAGAGACTTTCCCTGAGCAGTCACTGACTTATAGGTCAGTACAGTTCTGCCAAGAATGTTGGTGGATAATGGCATTTATAAATAACATAAAACAAATCAAAGAAACATTTGTTGTATTTGGCTCCTTTTTGAATGACAATTGGCTCTTCCTGATGGAATGGCTGCTAGATTGGAGTGCAGGAAGCAAATTCTAGGTACACATTCCTGCAGTATTAGCCTTTTCTCAATCACTGCTTCAATGGAGTTAATGCAATGAAGAATACACCTGCCCACAGCAGGCAGTGGCTGGTTGTAGAATCCTCATGTGACCTGGGTTAGGCATGGCCAGGAAGGGACCAAAATCAAGCAGTGTCATGTTTTTCTGTGAATGTGATTCAGGTGAGTCCTGATTATGGATGAAAGCCAGACTGGCTGACGGTAGATGTGACTCAGGTGAGTCCTGAGCAGAGGTGATAGCAGGACTGTGTGCAGTAATCCTCAGGTTGCAGGTTTGAGATTAGAAGGCCAGAGAATCTTCACTCAGTTCCTCCCTCTGAAGCTCAGAGTCAGCTGACAGGTCCAAGAGCTCAGCTCTGCTCATGGCCAGCACTGGCTTCTGTTCACAAGTTTCCAGGCACACATGGCACCTAGGGATATGCAGAAGAAATGGGTTGGTTTGCTGCAAGAATCACTCTGTCAATATCCCAACTGTGGAGCCTACTTCAGCCACTGCATTTCCTGCTCCCCTACAGGGTCCAGGGCTTCTGTTCTCCCAAGGCTCCTCTTACTCTCTTTCCCTATTCATTGTTCTTCTTCTGTGGCCTTCCTGGTGTATTCCTTTTAAGAAACTCAAATTCTGGTCAGAGCTGGGCTTTGGCTCTGCTCACCTCCTCTGGACCTGAAGTCAGAGCTTTAGAATATTACACTTGCCTCCATGCAGAGCAATTTATAGGGACTTCAGGATAAAGAGAATTCACTGAATACTGAGACAAAAAGCACAGGTATCCAACCTTGTGAGGCCTGAGGACCAACCCTTGGCAACAAATAGAAGCAGGGCCAGAAGGACAGATGGCACCCTCCTGGTGGGAAAAGACCTTTCTTAAAATGAAAATACCAAATGCCAGTGAGGAGGAGTTGAAAGGGACATTTGGAAACATACAAGTCCTAGGAGCCAGTGGGAAGAATTTGGAAAACTCGTTGGAAATTGGAGAAGCACATGCCCCAGACCCAAGCTTACGATTCTGAGGTCACTGACAAAGACAGAGCAATCAGATGAAGCTCTGCCACAGTACCATGTATAGAAATCGGTAAACACTTTTAAGGGGAGGAGGAGGTGTTCATGCATAAGGCAAGAGGGGTCTATGAAGTGCAGTACAACACAATGTGGAAATTGTTTTTCAGACCAGGGAGGAAGAGCTCCAGTGGTGAAGAGTGAAGATGAAGCAGCAGAGAAACTGGATGCAATATAGGGTCACAGTTCAGCTACAGAGAAAAGCCTGGGAGCTGGAGCAGGTGCTGTGGAATGGACTCTGCTGAAGCATCCATGGCCCTGCACATGTGTGGTTCTGCAGTTTGACCATGGATTTGTGTGCATTTATGTACAGGTAAGTGGTAGTGGAAGACTTTGGCATTCCTAAGCTGGGTCTCTGGGGAACATTTGCTTGTATGCTGCACAATAGGCAGTAGTCATCCATAAAGCGCTCTGCTCTGACTGTTTGCCTCTTCCTGGAGAGCCCTGCATTGCTTTCTGTCAGTCCTTTTTGCACTTTCCCAGCAACCCTGGAACTTCCTCTGAAAGGTCCAATCCCTCAGCCTTGCCCAGTTCAGGCCTGTGTGCCAACTCCAAAAGGGCATAGCCACAGAGCTGGCACCATCACCCCTGAGGCCAGGCTGTGTCCCCCTCTGAGATGAAGGACTGGCCTCCTCCTGAAGACAAACCCTAGCAGTGGGATTCAGTCTCCTTTGGGGTGTTCTGACTCCAGGGGGAGCCAAGCTGTGGAGGTTGGGTGGAGAGGCAGAGAAGGTGGGTAAACAGCACATGGGGGTGTGGGGCAGGAAGTGAATTGTTCAGGGACAGGGGCATCCATGTGAGCTCCCACCTGAGGGTGTAAGGGAAGGAGGGGCTCCCACATCCATCCTGCTGGGGAGCCACAAGGGCAGAATTTTAATTGCTGAGAGAATTTGTTCTGCCCTGAGTACTGCATGATTCTCCACACACCTGGGGTCATGGAACATCTGCCTTAAGTCTGTAAGGGAGTATTGATCATCTCAGTTTCCAAATGGCAGAGGACACTCAGGGGGTTGATGTCCCTTGGTGAGTGGTACCCAAGCAATGAGGTGCAGACCTGAGGAGAATCCTGAGGTGTACCAGGCATGGATCCAAGGTATGGACTGGGCTTGAGCACAGAACACTGGGCTCTCATAATGTCACATGAGAACATTCTGTGATGACACAATGCCTCTTCGGCCTCCCTTGTCCCCAGTAGAAGTCTGCTCTTCCCTGTAGTATGGTAATGTGAACATGTAACCTGAGCAGTGGCCTGGCTATCTCATTAATATGATTTGTTCTCACTTCATATATAAATTATTGCACTTCCTGAATAAATTGAGTCTGCATCACAGAACCTGGCTCCCAATGTCTGAGTTAAGGGGCACCGTTGCACTCACTCCCTTCTCAAGAAGTCAACACACATCTGACAACACAGACCAGGTACCATAATACAGGTTTCTCTGTCAGGGGTCAGAATCTGCCTGGTATGGCCAGCATCCTCCAGGGGATGCAGATAGGAGGTGGTCAATGGGGTCTGGGCCTGTCCTATGGTCTACAAGTTTGTTCTTCCTGGGTATTCTAGTGAGATGAGAGGCATGGTCTGCCAAATCATTGTCCTAGAGGAAGCCCCATGGGGTGATGGGCTCATTCAGAGACTTGGATATTCCTAGCTTTAACTCCAGGAGCACAGATAAGCCTGTGTATACAAAGGAGAGGAGGCCCAAGGCCAGAGGTCAGTTGCAGACCTCATCCAGGGCTGAGCCTAGCCTTGACAAGTTGAGGCCAACATCTAGATAAGGACCAGGGCAACCCCATCTAGAGTCAACCAGCAGAGTTCAGGTGACAGCTGTGTCAGGGGCAGGGCCAGGTGTGTGAGGCAGGGTGAGGTTGGTTCTTCTGTGGACTCACCTCTCCAACAGGAGGTCTGGCATCATCCTGGGCCCTGATGCTGGCTTTTGGTATATACATCTATTGATATTTAAGAACATGCATGCATTTGTTGATTTGAGATACTGTATGCCGATCCCAGGGGTTCTCTGCTGGATTTTATTTTTTTTAATTTTAAAATAGGGTCTCACTAAGTGGTGCAGGCAGTCCTCAAACATGGGATCCTGGAACCTCAGACTCCTGGTAGCTGGCATTACTGACATGGCCACTGCACAATGCTCTGTGGATGTTGTAACCCAGTGACCACACTCAGGGAAAGATTTATGCACATGGCAGTGTGAGGTTTGAGGTCTCTTGTGTAGTGTGCCCTTCTGGCAGTTTCTGGATCTTCTGAGTCTTTGAAAGACAGTGGAAACTTGGAAATTTTTGTCTTTGGCTGGGAATATGACTACAGATTTTGCTCCTGTCCAGGTCTGAGACAGTTTGTCCAGTCCATAGGTGAAATGGACAGAATGATGGGGACCATAACTGGAGAAAAATATCTGACCCTGATGGTTTGAAGAATGACACTGACTTGAGGCATTCCCGCCCTGGCAGGGAGGAAAAGGTTGTAGTGAAAGTTCAGTAGAAATGTATGCCTCCCTCCAGGTGCAAAGCAGTGTGAAATCTTTTGGTAAACCCAGATGGCAGGAGTACCTGGACCTCCCTGTAATTGACCTGGCTCAGTACTGCCAAGTTAGTGAAGTCAAGTCTTGTCCACGCTGGTTATTAGTGAAGTGGAGCATCTGCCATATGCCTTTCTGATTAGCATTGGCAGTGGAATATGTGAGGTGTTGCTGCTTCCTTTGGCCTCCATCTCTCTTCTTGCAAGACACAGAGGTGCCTCGTGGTTCATGGTGATTTTCTTGGGTGAGTTGCATGAAGGACATTGGTTCTTCCTGCCTTATCTTCTTCACCTGCCCTCAATGTTTTCATGGCAATGGTTGCTGTTTCATAATCCTTTCCAATGGCTCTCGGTTTGAGGTAGCAGCCAGTGTCACCTGGTCACTATGCTGATGCCTCATTGACCTTACATGTGTGCCACCTGGGAGCCTGATGCCATCACAGAGAATTCCAGCTAGAACTGCAGGAGTCACATGATTGAAGGGGTAGATGAGGAAGAGATGTGGGAGCTCTCAGCTCCAACTTTAGAGAAATTGTCTGGGTTTGGGATTGCACCCAGATGTATGTACCTTGTTGTGGATGAGGAAAAGGAGGGGCTCAGATAGCAAATCCCTGGATGCACACAGGTTGGGGAGGAGAGGGAGTGAGATAGTAGGTATGTCTGAAAAATTGCTAAGTCCAAAGTCCTCAGAGGCATAACAGGGACCTTTATGCTGGACACCCACAGAGCTCTGGGAGAAGGGAAGCCCCATGAAGTGAAAGGCAGTCCTAGGCATTTGGACAAGAGAGAGACTGCAGTCAGGATACCTGGAGTCTGTGATGGGTAAGAGGGCAGGTGCTGACCAGGGCCACTCTCCACTGCAAGCCCAACCTGCTGCACCACCAGGCACACCCTAGACACATGCTACAGAATTCCAGGTATGATCAGTTGAATAACCACTCTCTCTGAGCCTGTTTTTGTGCTCACTTTGTCTAAAAGCATCTTTTCTACTGAATCCTACAGTCTGTCACTTCCTCTTTGAGCAGGAACCCATTTAGACCAAAGGACATGACATGCCCATCCAGGCAAAAAGGGCCCAGATTATTTGGTGGACAATCAGCAATATCTTTGAAAACAGTTGATCAGGAGGGAGGAATTTTGAGAGTGAGGCTATCTAAGTGCCAACACTACCAAGTCAGGTGCTACCCAGGCTCCCAAGCAGGTTCCCCCATTGTTCTCTATGGAAACCCCTAGGCAGCTGGCTGCTGGTCTGCTGGCTCTTCACAGTCCCAAATTCTGGGTGTCCTTGAGGGAACTTCCATACCAACCCCACTTAAAGGGCCAGACGACAGGGAGCCCCTCACCCCTCAAGACTGCAGAATGGACTAGAAGGAAGGCAGTAACAAGGTCTGATTAAAATGAAAGAATTTCAAAGAAACTCCAAATTGCTTTTTTGTCCGTGCCTGACATTTGCTGTCAAGGCCCCAACTCCCTGCAGGCAACCATCCCATGCCCAGAAGAAAAGCTTGGGATGACTACGGCCTGGCCTGTGAAGGAAGAAAGGCACTTCTGGGCACTGACATGCTCCTTACAGGCCCCTGGGTGTCTCCCTGCCTGTCTCCTGGTTCTGGTCATGTGCATAGCAGTGCTGTTGTGGATGGTGTTGGCAGGACATTTTCTTCCTCGCTTTGACCAAATTGTGATTGAATTCATTTTTATCTAATTTCTAATGCTGGCAAGACCCTACTCCTGTCGGTAAAGACTCCAGATTCTTTGGCCCCAGGAAGAGAGAAGATCCTCCCCAGTGCCTGCTTCCCTGTGGGGACTCCAATGGGTCCCCAACCTGCCGACCCTCAGGTCCTCACTGAGGAATTGCTCATGTCCTGTTCACAGTCAATGTCCATCAGCAGCCTGGGACAGGGGTGTCCCAGCTACTAGTGCTCCTTAGTTCCCTCCTGGTTTCCCCACATTCCTTCTCCCTGTGCCAGTCCCCACAGTTATTCCTGCTAATGACCTGTAGCCCCCACCTTCCCAGCCCACCCCAAGCTTCTCCTGGCCTTAAGGGTAGGTCGCTAGACACAGTGAGGGCTGGAGAGAGAGTCTGGAGGGAAGGGACTGTGACCCTGGTGGTCTACCGCATGCTTAGTCTCCCCTTCCCCATTCATTTTGGGAGGCCATATCTGGAGTACAGCCCAGGGGAGAAATGGAAGGACTTGGGGCAGAGTCCTTCGGTGGGAATTCCATGGACCTGGCTTGCAGATGGGCAGTCTGTGTAGGTGAGGAGTTAATGGACCTCTCAGCTCTAGGTTGTGCAGATGTTGAGTCATGGGGCATGGCTATTATCCTGTGGGCACCCAGGTGCATCTGGGCTGAGTGGCATCACCTGGACTGGGCCCTGGGCCTTCAGTTTATCATCCATGGCCACTGTCATTGAGGGGTTCAGTAGGGCCAGGTGGGGATTCCAAGGGTAGCTGAGCCCCTTCTCCAGAGTTCAAGGTCACCCAGGGCCTCCCCACAGCAGAGAAACCTTATCTTCAATGAAAGACACAGGTCACATGTCACACACCTTTCCCAACACTGACCATGTGATGAGCCATGATAATCTCCAGTAAAGTAAGAGAACACTGTGGGTGTCTAGTGAAGTGTGTGCATGTGATATGTGTATAGTGTGTGAGTGGGTATACATGTGTTGTGCTTGCTGTGTTGTGGACAGTGGGTGCTATACATTTTGTGTGTCATTTGTGTGTATGTTGTGTTTCTGTGTGGCAGTTTTACTGTGTTGAGTGTCTGTGTCTGATGTGTAAGGAGGTGTGTCTGCACATTGTGAGTACAGAGTGTTGTGTTGTGAGTACATTGTGTGATATGTAAGGAAGTGTGTGTGCATGTGGTACGTGCTATTTTCAGGTCAAAGTTGTTTGGTGTCTAATGGACGTGTGTGCACCTGGTGTGTTCTGTGTGATTTGATGTATGTTGTATGATGTGCAAGGGTGTTTGTGTGCACATGTCGTGTGCTGTGTTGCATTCTATGTGTTATGTGATGTGTAAGGAGGTTTTCTAGATGTGGTGTGTGCTGTGCCTTGCATTTAATGTATTGTTTGATGTGTAAAGGGGTGTGTGTGCACATCAGATATGCTGTGTGTTGCATTGGGAGTGTGCTGTGTGATGTGTGAAAAGGTGTGCGTGCCCGTGGTATGTGCTGTGTGTTTCATTGTGTGTGTTTTGTGATTTGTAAGCAGGTGTGTGTTCACATGATGTATGCTGCTTTTTGTGTAGTGGTTTTGTCGTGTGATATGTAAGGATGTTTTTTTCTATGTGGTGTGTGCTATGTTGCATCATGTGTGTTTTTTAAAGATAAGAAACTTTGTGAATATGCGGTGTGTGCTGTGTGTTGTGTGATGTGTGTGCTGAGGTATGTGCTGTGTCATGCTGTAGTTGTTTTGTGATGTATAATGGAGGTGTGTGCATGTGGTTTTCCTGTGTTGTGTTTTATATGTTCTGTGAGGTGTAAGGACTTTTGTGTGCTGTGTTGCATTTTGTGTGTTCTGTGATATGTAAGGAGTTGTGTGTGCATTTGGTTTGTACTGTGTGTTCCATTGTGTGTTCTGTGATATGTAAAGAGGCAAATGTGCACATGATATGTGCTGTTTATTGTATAGTGGATGTGTAGTGTGATGTGTAAGAAGGTTGTTCATATGTGGTGTGTGCTGTGTGGTATTATATGTGTTTTGTAATGTGAAGAGTGTGTGTATATGTGCTGTGTGCTGTGTTGCATTTCGTGTGTTGTGTGATGTGTAAGGAGGTGTATGTGCATGTGGTGAGTGCTGTGTTGACTTGTGTGTATTGTGTGATGTGTAAGTAGTTATGTTTGCATGTGCTGCTTGCTGTGTTAAGTTGTGTGTTGTGTGATGTGTAAGCAGGTATATGTGCATGTGGTGTGTGCTGTGATGTGTGATGTGTAAGGGTGTGTGTGTGCATGTTTTTTGTGCTGTGTGTTCTGTGATGTGTAAGGAGGTGTGTGTGCACATAGTATGTGCTCTGTGTTTTGTCCCTCAATTCAAGGTGACTGAGCCTTACAGTGCCAGGCCCTCAGGATCACCCAGTGCTGCTGCCAGCCTGCCCTATTGTGACCAGGGGTAATTATGACAATGACATTACCCCTGTACCTGTGTGCACAGGACAGTTTGGGACAGATAAGGAAGCTCTGAACCTGGCATATAAGTCAAGCCTGAGTCTTCCCCACAGAATTCTAGTGTCCAGATGGTAGTGGACTGGTAAGGCCAGTGCCCAGATGGAGCCTGACTTCCTGTACCCAGTGTAGCACAGGCTGAAAGCACCCTGCCCTTTCTGTGGCAGTTCCAAAAATGCCACACACAACTCTACTCAATCCAAGATCTTGGACCGTAGAAGCTTTCTCCTGTGGTACTGGAAAGGCCACAGGGTTGAGGACCATGCTGTGAAATCAGTGGCCATGTTTGTAGTGTTTGGATTCTGACATTGCCGCCTCCAGTGCCCACACACAGGAGAGAAGCTGGAGTAGAAAGCCAGGGTGCTCACAGCTGGCCAGTGACTCTGACAGAGACCTTACACAGACCAGGGGCTGCTCTCCACACCCTCCCTCTCTTGTTCCACCATGAAAGCCTCCCAACTGAGATAGAGAATGGAACTGTCCAGGTTCCAGAAGGGCATCCCTGGGGGCTGTCCAGCCTGGTGGCTTCACCCACAGCATCCAGAGTGAAACCTATTCAAGTAAATGTTCCTGAACAGGACAGGGCTAGAGGGTCCCTTCTTTGGGTTCCTAAGCCAGGATGATCTCTAATGAGAGAAATGTCTTCTTTCTCAATGTTTTTTCTTGGTGTCCACTGGGCAGCCCCAGAACACCTACATACTAGGATTGCCATGGGATATGAAGAAGAGACAGGGGGAGGGACACCACCACTGACACCCCAACAGATGTCCACCTGCTCTGCATCCTTCTTTGCATCCTTTTCTACTGTCTCCAAATCCTGTCTTCCTGTGGACTTTCCAGGGAGGGTGCCCTGGCTGAGGGTAGGGGTCCTGCCACTGCCCAGAGAAGAGTCTGAGCCCCAATTTAGGTGGTAGGGTGGGCTCTGACCCAGAGAGCAGGGCATCTGCCCAGGGGCAGATGAGGCATGGCAAGGACAGCAGGGGAGTCAGAGACCTGGCCAAGTCCCAGAGGCCTCTGTCCTGCCACGAGATCCACTGAACCCTGAAGAGCTGGACTCAGGCTTTGCCTCAGGATAAAGACCAAGCACCAGACCAATGGTGCTGGGCCTTCCTTGCAGACAGGGTGCTGGTCAGTCAGGGTCTGGTGAAACCTAGTGATTTTCTCAGCATGGGTGTGCCTCAGGCAGCAACAGAAGTGAAGCCTAGCAGGAATACTTCCAGGACAGAGTGCTCACAGGCTACTTGTTAAAGGCCAGTCACCAGATTGTGCTCCTGTGAAGATGAATTTGGTAGAAGGTGGGGCCTGGTGCAGGTTCAGGGCCATGAGGTGTGTCATTGAAGAGGACTGTGGGACATAGGCTTGTCCTGCTTCTCTCTTGCATCCCAGACATGAGGTGGGGTGTTTGCCCTGCCATGAAATCCTCCATGATGTGCTGCCTCACCCCCAGCCACAAGCAGCCCTGGACTGAGATCTTTAAAACTCAGAGCCAGAGCAAAGCCTTCCACCTACAGATCTCTGGCATTTTGTTACAGACTGGGAAGCTGGATTTTGCCCTCCGCAGCAGCCTCCCTGTGCCCAGTGCTTGCTGTCCAAACCACAGAGTCAGGAGTCAGAAAAAGACCTGGGAGACTCTTAATGGTAGGTCATGTCCAATCTGTACAACAGGAGAGAGGAGGAGCCTGTTCGACATACTCATCATGAGAAGGTTGCACAGTAGCACAGTGCAGAGTGTGGACAGGCCCTCAACTCAGTTGCTCATCACCAAGACCTCTCCAGTTCAGAGCAGTAACCACTCCTGATTCTACTCATGGAAGTTTCCAGAATGGAGAAGACATGGACTGATGCTATATCCTAAAAAGGGTTTACTGGGCAGGGTAGGCAGGAGGACTCAGGAGAATGTTCCCGGGTGTATCATGGTGAAGGTCCATGATGCCCTTAATTGAGGGTTTTCCTGTGTTTCCCATTTCTGTCCCTCTTTCTTTTCAGTGGTGAGAAGAAGGAACCATGGCAATACCAGAGAATGCAGAGAAATATCCAGAAAAGATGCAAGAGGGGCTCAGGCCTCAGAGGGGTTGGAAGATTGCTCAGACATCTGGGAGTTGGGATCACTCTGATGGGAGGCAAGAAGCCACCTGGAGAGGAGCCTGGAAAGAAAGAGGAAAGGAGAAGTGAGGAAGGAGGAACTGAGGCAGGGGTGGGAAGAGAGGGAGTGCCTCCACAGGCAGCCCTCTGTGTCCAGGAACAGAACCCATGTCCAGGGCTTGAGTCAGCCACATTCCCTGCAATACTTCTGCTTCTCCATGCTGCATAGCCTCCTAGGTGTTGTGTCACCTGCAGTTCCCAGGTGACACAGCACAGGTTTCAAGCACACGGAAGCAGGTGATTGTCCAGGATGGGACCCTCAGTGAACCACAGTCTGTGATTCTGGATTCTGGGTTCTCCTCCTTCTGCAGTTGGGGCTGGGTGTGGAGTGTGGGCATAGGGCCTGGGTGAGGCCAGAGGGCTCTGCCATCATGGGAGGGTCTGCACTGTGGGTGTACAGTGGAAACTTAAGGGCCTGTGGTGTCTGGGCTGCTTCTGAAGCCTCATGCCTCATCCCCAGGGAGAAGGCACATCCCCAGTAACGTGGACAACCCCACTATCCAAGGTAACCTGGACATTCTTGCATGTGCTGAGTCTCCTCTGGCATTTCCAGGGTTCAAAGTCCTCTGGGTCTGTGTTCAGCAGTGGGGCGTAGGAATGGAGAGGAGTCAGAGGTAAAGGGAATGCTCCTGAGGCTACTGACCTTGAGCTGTGGAAAGGCCATGCCTCCTTGGCATATGGAGTGACTCAGTGGCCAAGGCTGCATGTGAAGATTGCTCTTGGACCCTTGGATATGGCTGGGCACATAGAGTGTTTGGTTGTGGTGCAGCATACTGAAGGCACTCCTCCCAGGAGAGGGCCGTTCAAGATCTGGAGCCTCTTGAGACCAGTCCAGAGTCTGAGTTCATCACAGTGCTGCCAGCCAAGTTCCAGGGCCACAGCAGAGCAAGTGGCCTACACAGCCTAGACAGTAGGGGGTCAAGAAAGACCCTCACATCCATACCCAGATTGTCAGTCAGCAGCAGACGTTCAGAAATTGGGGAATTGTTATGTTGTGGTGCTGGAACTGTACACCTTGTCTAGGGTGCACCAGGGAATAGGGACACTCTAATAGGGATTACGTGCATCAGACTTACTCCCCCAAACCCTAGGAATTAGGTTCTTTCATGACACCCCATTTACAAATAAGGCCATTGAGGCCCAGGGAAGTTCAATAACCAATCCAAGTTCACTCAGGTAGTAAGTGGCAGTGCTGGGTAGAGCCAGGCATGCTGGATCTGGATTTCCATCTCCTAATTATAACCAAGAAACCAGGACTTCAAGCACACAGAACAAGTGGTGGACCCTGTGCCATGAGTGGGACACCAAGAGGTTCAGTGCCAGCATGTCTGGGGGCATGCATCTGCAATGTAGATGGGGATAGGGACACTGAGACCAAAGCAGGAGTGCCCCTGCCACACCAGAGCTGCTCTGAGCAGATCCAGTAGCAGAAAGAAGAGGTGTGATTCTGGGTGGAAGGAATTTTGGGACCAAGCCAATGAAGGAAGAGGGAGACCCAGGCATGTTTGGCTGGTGTGGGCTTCCTGTTCTCACAGGCCTGAAGACACAGGTGTGGGAAGGACCATTCTGGAGCAAGGAGAGCAGCTATCTGGTCTGTCTCTGACCTCTAGCCTCTTGCTTCCATCTGCTAAGAAGTTGGGGTGACATCAGGTCCCTGGGCCTCCTGGATCACCTCCCCGCATTCAGAACCTTAACTTTATTCCATCTACAAAGTTCCCTTGAGGGGCCAGATGATGACCACAGGTCCTGAAGATGAGAACCGAACTGTCTCTAGGGCATTTTTCTGTTTGCACAATTGTAAGCTTCCTGCTGTAATGTGCAGGTGACCTGGAGTGAAGCTTAGTCACAACACAGAAAACAAGCAGAACTTGTAGACTGGTCAGTGTGATGGGTCCACCTCTTGTCCTGATCCTTTACAGGAGTATACTGCTCCTCCTGACTGACCCCTGGCATTTCCCATTGGCACATAAACATAACAAGGTGGCTGGAGCTCCCTGTCAAGGAAGACAATGGAGACAGCCCTCCTCCTGGGACATGGGGAGAACTCAAGGAGTTGGGGTGGTTCTGTCCATCCTGTCACAACTGAGACTGGTTGCTGACCAAGTTGAAGACTTCCTCAAGTGGATTGCACCTAGGCTGTTTCTAGGAGTCTAGAACAGTCTATCAGCATGTGGCAGGCTCAGTTGTTGTTGAGGTCACCAGTGTTTGTATTGCAGTTGGGTTCCAGGAAGGTGGTGAATGTCCCCAAACTGAACAGAGGAGAACCCACAACACTGAGGAAGTCTGTCTCCTCAGAGACTGGAGGATTCACTCCCCTGAGTGCAGGGAAGACCTCACCCTACGTGGGACCTGGCTAGTCACATTCCCCAAGTTCTCAGTTTACTTTCCCAAGAAATGGGACTTTTACTCCAATGGGGAATCCTTGTAGTTGGAATGAAAGATCAAATTCCCACACTCTGCAACTGGAATATTTATTTGATTGACAGAACCAGAAACCAGTCAGGCCACACAGGTGTGGTTGAAATTGAAAACCTTAAAGGGACACTTGTTCTCAGCATCCCAGCTGAGGCTGCCTCTAACCCTTTTTTCTCTCCCATTGTGGAGGCCTTGTATTCCAGGATTCATCTTTGTCCACTCACTGGTCAGGAGAAATAGCTCTGCCACCTGTATTGGGAATTTTGAGAACCTGGGTTGCACCAGCCCACCCACCTCTGCCAGCTTCAGGGCCTAGGGTCAGGTCTAGATCCATGGGACACTTGGTGAGGTGACTGCACATAGGTCCAAGTACTCCTGGCTAGACATTTGTTCCATCCAGCAGAACTGGTGTGGAGAAAAGAGACACCACCAATCTTTAGTTGATGAGATTCATTGCGTCCTCCCTGTTTTCCTGCCTCCTTTATTCTGCCATGATCTCCCTTCTTCTTCCATTTCCCTCTCTCCTCCCCCAGGCTACTAGCTTATCAGCCAATTATAGCAAAGCTTTCTCTCATGCAGGAGAGCATGCAGAGGAATGCCAGCATAACACTATATAAATCACGAGCTGTCCACGCACGGCATGATATTAGATAGCCAATCCTTGAGCTTGGTGTTAACACGTCATAAGTCTCCAAGAAACTAGCAAACAAGCAGCCTTTTTGGGTACTTCCTTATTTTGGTAGCCAGACCCCTTTGGCTCACAGCCAGGTGCCATCTTGTCCAAGATGGCCCTCAACAGGCTCCGCCTTCTTATTATGAAAAGAAAAAGACAGTGACTGTGTCTGTCTTAGGTGCCAGAGTCAGACTTTATCCTTACTCGTCATTGGGAGTCAAAGAGCTGTTGGCATGCTTTGATCCCTGTCTTAGGTTAGTATAAAATCCACCCTGTGCTTATGCATCTTTGACTACCAGTTCTGTAATTGGGAGAGCCAAATCTGCAGATCAGGGCCTTGGTCCATGGCCATAAGGGCTTGCCGTACCACTAAGGCTTGCCGTCTTTGATGACTCCTTAGAGACAACAGATATCTGAGCAGCAATAATAACAGCAAGAGCAACAATCCCATCATAGCAAAACTTCCCAACCATTGTTTATCAAATTGTAATGCTGACTGTAAGAAACTAATGGCTTCTGGCATACCTGGGACCTTGACCTGAGTACTATTTACCACAAATATAGAGTTTCTTAATAGGGTAGTTAAATTAGTAAACTCTTTAGTCCATGTCCCATTAAGCATGCTTCCAAGCTTTTTGGACAGATTTGTGGCACCAATAATATAAGAGTAGGGTATAGGGGTAACACATAGTGCCTGGGCATGCACTCGACAGTCCATCTCTGTGGTAACAGTCAACATGTCCACTTGTTCTTGTAGTAAGTCCACTCTTTGGTTTAGAATCAGGATTCCCATGGTGAGATGTGCATTGATATTTTACTGGGCTGTCAATGCTTCAGCAGTGGCTTGTGACAGATTGTTGAGCACATGAGCAGTAGGTATAGTAATTTCTAGGGCAAGTCCAGCAGCATTGGCAGTAGCCACAGCAGCAACAGCAATGGCTATAATAGCTGAGATACCAAAATCTCTTTTTGCTCTCACAGGTAGGAAATTCCACTCACTATGATTTAAAGTCACTTGGACTGGAATAAATTTAGGAATCCTGACAATCACAGCCAGAGGAAATAATGAAGCATCCCAACAACTAGACACAGAACAATCTTGGCACAGTTAAGGACCTCAGTATCATTATCATTGTTATTAGTAATGTTAATATTAAACTTAGAACTGTTAGACAGAATGAACACAAATGGAGACGTGACACATATGGGAGTAGGGGGGAAAATTGATTAAAGGAAGTGAAATTGGCCTCACACCCTGTATAACTATAAACAGGTGTATTAATTCCCTTTATATAGACTTGCTTTTGACTGCACCTTTATTGAATGAGAGAGAGATTGCCTCCCTGTATCATGGCGGTTTTTGATGTGGCTAACCAGAGGAAGCAAAGAGTATCTCTTAACTTGAAGTTTAGACTAGTAATAAGTGGCTTTACAGTGGAACCAGCTGGTAGGTAAGGGCTACCTAGAAGTTCTGTACTAGGAAATAATTGAGGGAAAACTTGTGCATCATGAGTAATAGACAAGGGGATAGGTCATATGGTTAGAGGTCCCCAGAATATATCCCCAAAAGTTTTAGGAAGAGCTAACAACAGCAGGCTTACCACCATCACCATCATTTTGTGTTTCAGTACCATTTTCTTTCTTATGGATAGTTCTTACCAGGCGCTCTGGGACCCAGATAGGTTGTTATTGCTCCTGAGGAAAAACACAAACAGATCCTCTCCCCCAGACTGATACTGGGTCAGGTCCTTTCCAGGACCCAATCAAGATGTCTTTCCAAATTGCTTGTGGATGACCACCAGAATTTCCACTAAAATGTCTATCAGCTGCTGTAGGGCCCATAGCATCCAAAGTTAAGAAATTAAGGGTGAATAAAGCAAGGCAAAGTCTGTTCTTGGGAGGGGCTAATGCTCCTATTCCCCCTTTATGTTTAGTTAAGCAGACTTTTAATGTTTGATTAGGCCTTTCCATGATAGCTTGTCCTAGTGGATTATACGGCAATCCTGTAGAATGATAGATATTAAACTTTGAGCAAAACTGTTGAAATGAAGAAGAAGTATATGCAAGCCCATTATCTGGTTTAACTGATTTTGGATTTCCCATAGTAGTAAAGGCTTGAAGGTAATGACTGATTACATCTTTTGTCTTTTTCCCTATATGGGTGGTAGCAAATATATATCCTGAGTAGGTATCCACAGTTACATGTACAAATCTTAAAGTACCAAATTTAGGGATATGGGTGACATCCATCTGCCATAGATGATTTGGAAGGAGTCCTCTAGGATTGACTCCAAAATGAGGAACAGATAAATGAGGCACACAGGCAGGACACTGTTTTACTATATTTTTGGCTTGATCTTTTGTAATGTTATATTTTATTTTGAGAGTAGTAGCATTGACATGAAAATCTTCATGGAAATTAATTGCTTCTTCTACAATATTAAATACATGAGGATCTGGAGTAGCTGAGTCTGCAGTAGAATTTCCTTGAGATAAAGGCCCAGGTAAGCCTGAGTGTGCTCTGTTGTGGCCTATATATAGAGGTTCTTTGCAAGCCAACAGAAGAGTTTGTACTTTGTCCTGACCCGCAGGACTTCAACAGAAACCTGGAGGGGGGAGCGGTGATTGGGAGAGACAAGAGACACAGGAAATGGAGACAAGACAAAAGCCTGATCAAATCTCATTTATTAGGGGAATAAACACAGTAAATATAAAGTACAAAAACCAATCAGAGGAAAGCACACGAAGGCAAGACTAGTCTCGCGCCAGAACTCGAATAAGGAAGTGTAGTTGGCCAATCATGAAGCACCACGCAATCTAGTCTGATGCACCTGGTATAGTCTGACAGGTGTGTAAACAGGTAGAGGCACACCCCACCAGCATCTGGCAGGCGCCATCTTAGGTCAATATGAGGCGAGGCAGGGGGCTTGACCATGAGTCAAGGCGCGTGACCTTGAGGCAAGGCAGGGCGCATGACCTGCCAGCTCCGGACAGGTCCCCCTTTTTTATTTTATAGAGCTGGAGTGACAATTCCTCGGGAACTGCGCCTTTCTTAGGTTGTCTGTGCCAGAGCAGCATCCTTACCTGTCATTGGATAATGAGGCTCTAGCTCTCATTTCCTGTCTTAGGTTGGTAAGCGCTCCCATGAATCTTACCCGTCATTGGCTGACCAGTTCAGCGCACAGGGGTGATGCTATATTATAATCTAATATTGATCAAATGTTGCACCATTACAATCCATCATCTCCAGTCGATGGTAATGAACCTGAATAGGTTTTGCCTGTATAGCTTCAATTTGAGCTTTGATGAAAGCCATAATCTTGTTGAATATCAAAGGACCTATAGATACGACTAGCAGCAAGCAAAGGAGGGGACCTAAGAAAGGAAGGAGATAGGGAAGGAGTCCACTGAATCCAGTCCATAGTGGATTATCAGCCAGTGCTTGTCAGTGTTTTTCTAGGTCTTCTTGCAGCTGTTTGATCTTGTCCTTAACGATTCCTGACTTGTTGGCATAGAAACAGCACTTCTTGACCCTTAGCAGGGTCCTCAAACCATGCATGGCTGTAGGAGAGCAGTGAATAGGCAGCCATCATCCAGAGAAGCAAAGTTTTGTTCATTCCTGTGGAAGGAAAAGAAAAGACTCTCAGGGATGATTTTTATCCCTGGAGGAGGTAACTTCATTAACTTGGTGTACAAGGTGCTCTGGCAGCCATCTGGTTGCATCAGCTTTTTGAGAGAAGATGCAGACTGAACCTCGACCCCAGATCAAGACTGGGTCTGGACCATGCCATGAACCATCCAATGGATCTTTCCATTTTACCATGGCAAAATGCTTTTGAGATTCCGGGTGCCAGAAACTATCAGCGGCAGATTTCCCATGATCATCCATTTTTAAAAAATTGAGAATGAGTAAAGCATGATTGAGTATATTATGGGGAGAACCCTTGATTGGGTACCATTCCCCCTTTTTTTATTTTATCAATAGTAGTTTTAAGAGAGAGGTGTGCTCTCTTGACCATTCCTTGGCCTTGAGGATTATAAGGAGTTCCGGTGACATGTTGAATTTGTAATTTTTCACAAAATGTTTGGAGGGTTTTTGCTGTATATCCAGGGCCATTATCTGTTTTAATTTGTTTAGGTATGCCCAAGACTGAGAAACAATGTAATAGGTGGGCAATTACGTGTTTCATTGCTTCTCCAGCCTGAAGTGTAGCCAATATAAATCCACTAAATGTATCTATGCAAACATGAATATATATTAGATTACCAAACTCTAAAATATGGGTAACGTCCATTTGCCACACCATGTTAGGAAAAAGGCCTTTTGGATTAACTCCTAGATGTGGAATTGGTAGATGAGTAGCACATGTGGTACAGCCTTTTACTATTTGCCTTGCTTGTTCCCTAGTGATTTTATAGAGTAACCTAAGAGAGCGGGCATTTAAATGATGTAGGTTATGAGTGTCTTGAGCTTGCTTAAAATTATCTGAAAAAGCTACTGCAACCATTTTGGTGGCTGTGTCAGCAATTCTGTTGCCCTTAACTAATGGCCCTGGAAGGCCAGAGTGAGCTCTGATGTGTCCAATAAACAAAGGCTCCCCTCTATTATGGATGAATGTCTGACATTGAAGGAACAGTGATGCTGTTTTAGAAACAGGTCTGATCTGAGAGACAGTTTCAAGGAGTGGCACCAAGTGCGCTAAGTAGGCACTGTCTGTGTAGATATTAAGGGGTTGATTGGGAAAGGCAGATAAAACTGCAATAAGAGCCTGTAATTCAACAAGTTGGGCAGATGTGCATTTCATCTGGAAAGTGACAGTTCTATCAAGGAAGGTATAAAAAGCTGTTCCTGTGGATGACCCATCAGTAAAGACAAGAGCATTGTGTAAGGGCTCCCTTCTAATAATACGAGGGAACACAAAAGGATGTAGTTTGCAAAACTGAACCAATTTATTTGGTGTATAATGATTATCTATATCACCTGTGAATGAGGAACAAGCTATAGGCCAGGTGTCAGTACTTTATAACAGCCAATTGACCTGAGATCGGGTGTAGGGTTGAATAATCTTATATGGTTCCATTCCAAAATATTTTCTAGAATCTTCTCTCCCCATGATAATCAGATCAGCTACTGCATCATAATAAGGCAATAGCACTTTTTTGGGTGAGGGAGGAAGATGAGTCCACATAATAGGATTATCTTGTCAGAAAAGACCAGTTGGAGTGATGGAAGTATTAAATATAATGAGCGTTAAGGAATGAGAATAATAAATATTGGTAACAAATTGACCTGCAATAGCATCCTCCACCTTTTTAAGAGCAGATACTGCATCAGGAGATATAGTCCTGGATGATTGTGGATTAGGGTCTCCTTTTAATATCTCAAACAATGGTTTTAACTCCCCTGTGGTTAATTTAAGATATGCTCAAAGCCAATTTATATCACCTAGAAGCTTCTGGAAGTCATTAAGTGTATTTAAACGATCTCTCCTGATTGTTGCCTTTTGATTAATAATCCTAGGCCCATTGAGCAGGAACCCTAGGTAAGTATAAGGGTCTTGTATCTGAACTTTTTCTGGAGCAATTTGTAGTCCTACTGCAGTCAGCTGTTGTTTAAGCTGTGTGAGACATAGTAATACCTGTTCTCCTTATTGTCCTGCTATGAGTATATCATCCATATAATGAATAATATACATTTGTTTCCAAGAATCTCTAATAGGCTGTAAGGCACGAGCAACAAATTTTTGGCATGAGGTTGGACTATTAGCCATTCCTTGTGGCAATACTTTCCACTGATATCTTTTCATAGGTTCTCTAAAATTTATTGATGATAGACTAAAAGCAAATCTTTTTTGATCATCTACATTTAGAGGGATAGTAAAAAAACCAGTATTTGAGGTCAATAATTACCTTAAAATATCCTTGAGGGATGGCTACAGGAGATGGCAGCCCTGGTTGTAGGGCTCCCATGAGCACCATAGTGACATTGACAGCCCTTAAGTCCTGTAATAATCTCTATTTACCAGATTTTTTCTTAATTATAAATATAGGAGTATTCCAAGGAGAATTACTCTCTATGATATGTCCAGCTGTTAGCTGTTCCTGCACTAACATTCGAGCAGCTTCAAATTTTTCAGAAGTTAGCGGCCATTGATCAACCCAAACTGGTTCATCTGATTTCCAAGTTATTGGATCTGCACACAGTTGGGGTGCAGGCATGTCAATGGCTGAAATCAAAAATTTCCCAAGCCTTTTCTGTCAATCTGTCCTACATTGGGAATGGGATGTAAAATACCATTCTCGGCCTTTCCTAGCCCTTTTCCTGGTGTATATCCCTGAGATAGCATTTGGGCAGCAACCGTTTCATTGGGGCTGGATATGATTACTTTCATCTGAGATAATAAGTCTCTTGCCCACAAATTAACAGGCAAATGAGGTATGATATAAGGCTTAATGAGACCTGTGTTGTTTTCTCTGTCTCTCCAAGTGAGGTATTTAGAACTCTGCTTTGAATTTGTACTTTGACCAATACCCCTAAGATTAGTCATAGTTTCTGTGGTAGGCCAAGAAGAAAGCCAATCCTCTTGTATAATTATGGTCACATCTGCTCCTGTATCTATTAGACCTGTAAAGGACTTGCCATCTAGCCATAATGTCAAAGAAGGTTTTTGATCAGTTATGTGTTGTACCCAATATACATTAGAGGATCCAAAACGTCCATATCCTCTCCTAGGATTTTGAACTGGGTGTTTGGTTGGAACTAATGGTAACAGTATCAGCTATGCTATTCTTTCTCCCTGAGTAACAGTAATAATGTTGTTATCTGTTTTAGCCATGATCTTAATTTCTCCCAAGAAATCTTGATCTACAACTCCTGGGAGTACTTGTAAACCTTTCATGGTAGAACTACTTCTTCCTAAAATTAAGCCAAAATAACCTGAGGGCAATGGGCCAAAAATTCCAGTATTCAAGGCTTGAGGGCCCATGTCAGGAGTTAATACGACATGGGAGGTGGAACTGAGGTCCAATCCTGCGCTCCCTGGGGTTGCTCTACTGAGGTCTGAAATGGATTGTTGTTGCTGCTGTTGGCTGGAATGAAACTGATTGCCCCATATGCTTTTTTCGGGGCCTGAGACAGGCCCCTCCTCTCATTTCCCTGATGTGACAGAAGGGGATTTTGCTGATTGTCTCTTTTGGACTTGCATTCATTAGCCCAATGTTTACCTCTCTTGCACCTAGGGCAGAGACCAGGTATTTTGGCCTCAAGAGTTTTTTGTAAATCTGATCTGCAGTCTTTGGCAAAGTGTCCACCCTTGCCACATTTAAAACAGGCCCTTTTGTTTTTGTCTTTATTATTAAGAAAATCCCTCACTGTCTGTCCACTAAAAGCAGCTGCCATTGCTAAGCCCTGTTGATAAGAAGGTCCTATATCTGAGCACAGATGAATATATCCTGTTAAATCTGCCTTCTTTCTGTATGGTCTTATAGCACCTTGGCATGCGGGATTGGCATTTTCATAAGCAAGTTGCTTGACATAGTCAAGACCTGCATCAGAACTGCCAAAAATACCACCAGCCGTTGTTATAAGTCCATGAACAAAGTCAGCAAACGGCTCATGAGGGCCTTGTTTGACTCCTGTAAGAGACATGCTGATGTCTCCCTTAACAGGCAGTTTTCTCCAGGCCTTAGTGGCTGCTGCCTGTATCTGAGAATACGCTCCAGGGTCATACTGCATCTGATTGTCTGTGGTTTCATAATCACCTACTCCAGTGAGCATATCAAAAGTCCACCCATTTCCTGTTTGTTGATTTCTTTTAGGTGTCTCTTTGCAATTTTCAAAATATTCAGACTTCTAAAGCAAGAAGTCACCTCCAATCATGGTGGCTCTAACTAAAGTATTCCAATCCTGTGGTGTTAACCAATTTTCTGCTATGGAATTTAAAATAGCAAGGGTGTATGGTGCTGTAGGTCCGTACTGAGAAATAGCAGTTTTTAATTCTTTTATGATAGTAAAATCATAGCCAGTGTGGTGCCTCCAGGGTTGTCCCTGGTTATCCCTTGTCTCATTAACAGGGAAAGCACTTAGAGGAGGGGGTTTTAAATCCCTGTTGATTAAGGGAAATCCTCCTCTTGGACACTGTTGTCCAGATAGAATTTGAGGGAGAATATCCCTTTTAAATCCATCAGGACTAGGCACTATCTCATTGCCTGTCTTTAATTTTTGTAACCTGGTAATCAGAGCTTGGAATTGTTGCTCTAGATTTATTTGTTCCTCCAAATGTTTAATTTTTTCTTTAAGGTCTTCCTTTGGATCTATCACCGCCATTGCCATAGGGCCAGATTGTGTGCAATAGGGAGGTGGATATGAGAAAACGGACTGTCCTTGTTTAAGCGGGCAGTCGGGATTATGATATTTTGAGGCTTCCTCATTTATGAGGTCCAAATCAACTTCCTCATCATCTATTTTATTCTCGTTTGAAGGGTCTTTAAAACGAGTCAATGAAGGATAAATTTTAGGTGGAGCTTCTTTCTGATGTTGAGTTTTCTTTTTAACATCTGTGCTGCCTGCATCTGGGAAAAGACTTGTAACTTCCTCATCTTCACTCTCATGGGAAATAAGATCTACCTCTCCCTTTTCCTCAGAGTGCTCTCCCTGAAGATCCTGTTTTGATGCTGCTTTTAAAATGTCCTCTGTCTGAGTAACTGCTGCTGCTATATCAGAATTATTTGTTGTATGTTCTAAAAGTTCCTTTATGAGACTCCAGTAAGCAAAAGCTGTAATAGGAACTTTATCTGGGCCAAACTTTCTATGAAAATCTCCCAAAGCATCTCCCAACCTATTCCAACTTCTTATATTAATGCTTCCTTCTTGTGAGAACCATGGACAGGTGTTCTTAATAAGTTCAAAAAACTTAAAAAGATCATTACTCTTAACCTTTACTCCCCGTGTCTTTAAAGCTTCTTTTAATTGCTTAACAAAAACTTTATGCTTACTTAATTCTTGTCCCATACTTAGGCTCTACTGTACCTTTAAGAACGACGCAGCAGGCTCCTGCAGTGATCTTTGTCGAACTGAATTTCACTTTTTTTTCCTTCGGCCGAACACTTAGACGCCTCTTCCCTCACGAATTCCCCCATATCCAATGCCACACCGTTGGGCACCAATTGTCCCAACCACAGGACTTCAACAGAAACCTGGAGGGGGGAGAGGGGATTGGGAGAGACAAGAGACACAGGAAATGGAGACAAGACAAAAGCCTGATCAAGTCTCATTTATTAGGGGAATAAACACAGTTAATATAAAGTACAAAAACCAATCAGAGGAAAGCGCTCGAAGGCAAGACTAGTCTCGTGCCAGAACTCGAATAAGGAAGTGTAGTTGGCCAATCAGAAAGCACCACACAATCTAGTCTGATGCACCTGGTATAGTCTGACAGGTGTGCAAACAGGTAGAGGCACACCCCACCAGCATCTGGCAGGTGCCATCTTAGCTCAACATGAGGCGAGGCAGGGGGTGTGACCATGAGTCAAGGCGCGTGACCTTGAGGCAAGGCAGGGCGCGTGACCTGCCGGCTCTGGACAGTACTTGATAAAAGCATTGTTGTAAGGTAGATTGAGGACTAATGGGTCCAGCTGTCTCAAGTCGTGGCACAAGCTTGGCAATACAGAGACTGTCAGTATAAATATTTAAAGGTTCTTCAGGATATGTTTGTAAGGCAGTTATTATTGCTTCTAGTTCAGTTTTTGGAGCAGACTTATGAGAAGTAATAATAGTCTGTGCTTTATCAGAAACTACTGTAGCTGTACCAGAGGAGGAGCTATCTATAAAGCTGTATTTGCTGCTGGTATAGGTTAAGCCTTAACAACCTGAGGAAAAATAACAGGATGTCTTTTGAAGAAGCTGACATTAGGTGAACTTGGCAAGTGATTTTCAAATGTGGCCATGGTGGAACAATAGACAACCACCCAATCTTTATTCTTGTTAACTAGTATTTCAATGTGTTTTGTCATGTATGGGACAATAAATGTCTAAGAATGAACTCCAAAACCTCGAAGGGCTGTCTTAAGTCCTAATGTAACTAGATTTGCTACCATCACAGGATATGGGGAAACAACAATTTTAGGGGACACTGGCAAATGGATCCATATCAGGGGTCCACTTTGCCACAATAGACCTGTAGGAGTATATTCAGAATCTAACACTATGAGGTTAAAAGACAAGGATAGATCAACTCTATCACTATGAGCATTTTCTAAAGCTTGTTCTCCTAACTTTAAGGCTTTTCTACCTTCAGGAGTTAAATTTCTGGGGGATGTAGGGTCTGAATCTCCTTGGAGAATATCAAACAGAGGCTTAAGTTGGTCAGTGGTGATTCCCAAATTTGGCCTTATCCAACTTATATCACCTAATAATTTTTGGAAATCATTTAGAGTCTTAAGCTTTTCCATGGCTAATTGAATCTTTTGTGGCCTAACACAGGTATCTAATATTTGATGCCCTAGAAAGGTAATAGGGCTGTGGGTTTGCTCCTTCTCTGGGGCCACATGTAATCCCCATTTTCCTAGGATTTTAATAATATTGTCAAATACCCCCAATAAAGTCTCCTGTTCCCTATGAGCCAAAAGAATATCATCCATATAATGGAGATAATAAAGTTCTTTACAAGTTTGTCTAATCTGTGATATAGCCTGGCCAACATATATTTGACACATAGTGGGACTATTTGCCATTCCCTGGGGAAAGACCACCCATTGGTATCTACTATTAGGCCCTTCATTATTCAAAGAAGGAATAGAAAAGGCAAATCCAGGGCTATCCTCGGGATGAACAGAAATGGAAAAGAAACAATCTTCTATATCTATACAGATGATATGATAATATTTTGGAATAGCAGCTAAAGAGGGGAGACCCAGTTGCACCGGGCCCATAATCTGCATACTGGAATTTATGGCTCTCAGATCTTGATGTACAATATTTCACCCAGTGCCTTCCTTTCTGGCACCAGGGACATAGACCTGGGGCAGGTTGATTTGTTCCTTGTTGTTCTCCAGTATTAGATGTTCCCCTGGGCTTTAGCCCTGTGGGTACTTCAGGGCAGTCTTTTTTGAAGTGCCCTTTTTGCCCACACTCAAAGCATATTATTCCTCTAGCCCTGATTTGGCCCATGAAGGGCAGCAGCTATTACTTGTCCTGTAATGACTGCATCATTGATATCCCTGCAGACCTTTATATAGATACATAAATCTTTATTTTTCCATGGTCTTATAGCTTCTTTACACCATTTATTTGCTTGCTCATAAGCTAATTGTTTTATTAAGGGCATCGCTTGTTCTGAATCCCCAAATATTCTAGCAGCACTTTGGATTAATCTATCAACAAAATCTTCAAATGGTTCATTACTTCCCTGAATCACCTTAGACAACTGTCCCTGTAAGTCTCCTGTCCCTTGGATTAGTGGCAGCAGCAGCAATTTGTGCATACACCCCAGGATCATAAATAATCTGCTGTTGAATACCTTCATGGTTTCCTTCTTCTGTTAGAATTTCTACATTTCTTTGGGGAAAGCCTGTGGCAGCATTATAACGTGCTGTTTCTAATGAGGCTTCCTGTCATGCAGTTTTCCACACTAGGTACTGCCCCCCTGATAGTACAGTTTTACATAGCCTCTTCCAATCTTCCAGCACTAGATTTTGTCCCAATACTGATTCCAACATACTAATTATAAATGGAGCTTGAGGACCGTACATAGCCTCCGCTTCCTTAAAATTTTTTACTCTTTTGAAATCTAGAGGTTGGTGGAATCTTTGTCTATTTTGGTCCTCTAGCAAAGGGAAGAATTGTGGGACTGCTGAGGTTTCCTTAAGGGAGGTTTCTTCTCCCCGTGGTGAGAAACCCATCTGATTTATAGCATGAGCTAACTCCTCCCAAGGGTACTTTGGGGGATATAGGGGTCAGACTGCCTTGGGGGAAGCTGCTGCCTCCAGGAGGGGACTGATGTTCCTTCCTGACATAACTGATGGGGGCGACCTTGTCCTTGATGCTCTTTCTAATTCTTCCCCTGTAAGCCCCTCCTCTTCTTCTTCCTCTTTATGAGAAGTTACACTTAGTTGTTCCTTTATCTCTTCTAGACACATATTTTCTTCTTCTACTAAAGTTTTTATTCTGCCTTACTCAGATGTTAGACATTCCTTAATGAGCTGCCACATGGTAAAAGTACCTCTAGGTAATGGGGATTGCTTTTCTGCTTTGATAAGATCCTCTTTATGATGTTCCCATTGTGGAATATTTAGGACTCCCTCTTCCAAAAATCAAGGACTAACCTTGGCCAGTGTGGTTACATATGCTGTTACAGTAGATCATTTTACAGCAGTCCCATTAGCCTTAAGTACATCTTCTATGATTCTATCATTTGATTCTTTGACACTTGTGACCCCATTCTGGAGTTATGAAACCTCCCTTTACTGTGGTAATGTAGACTCCCTTTACCGGGGTTCTGTGGCCTCCCTTTACCAGGGTTATGCAAACTCCCTTTACTGGGGTTATGTGGCCTCCCTTTACTGGGGTTATGGGGTCCCTTCACCAGGACTGTGAGGTCCCTTTCACGGGGACTGTGTGACCTCCCCCTTATACACTCTGGCCAGAGATTTCTGGGAGATTATCCTACAGTTTTATATAGCTTACCTTAAGTTACTTAGTTTTCCTATGGCTTACCTTAAGTTACTTACCTGGGAGGACATAGAAGGAGAAAGAAGTTCCCCGTACGGGCCACCACTTGTTCTGTCCAGCAGAACTGGTGTGGAGAAAAAAGGCACCACCAATCTTTAGTTGACGAGATTTATTGCATCCTCCCTGTTTTCCTGCCTCCTTTGTTCTGCCATGATCTCCCTTCTTCTTCCCTCTCCCTCTCTCCTCCCCCAGGCTCCTAACTTATCAGCCAGTTATAGCAAAGCTTTCTCTCATGCAGGAGAGCATGCAGAGGAATGCCAGCAAAACACTATATAAATCACAAGCTGTCCACACACGGCATGATATTAGATAGCCAAACCTTGAGCTTGGCGTTAACATGTCATAAGTCTCCAAGGAACTAGTAACCAAGCAGCCTTTTTGGGTACTTCCTTATTTTGGTAGCCAGCGCCCTTTGACTCACTGCCAGGTGCCATCTTGTCCAAGACAGCCCTCAACAGACATTGTGACATCAAGAAAGTACCCTGAAGACAAAGAAGAAAGACACTTCAGCAGTCCAGGTGGGTACTTCTTCCCAACCCTATGGCAAGAAGCACAAGGAAGCTCAGTCTGCTGTCAGCCTTGAGAGTCTTGGCAGAAACCAGAAATATAGTCACTCAAGGATACACAGAAATAGAGCAGTGTTCTGCAATTTACTCCCAGAGCCCCCAACTGGGGTGGGGGTCCCTGGAGAGGCTGGAAGAGCTCACTGACAGCTGCCATGATCAGAAGCAGGCAAGCTTCCTGTTTCCTCTGACTTCTGAGGTGGACAGGATCAGGGAGGGTGACATCCTCTAAGGTCCTGAGTCCTTGGTCCTGAGTCCATGGCTCAGGTCCCCTCACAGTCTGTGGAATCCAGTTGAACTCCAGAAGTGTTTATCATCTGATCACACCTTGTGGCCACACATGTGGTAGTCAGGAGTGACCTGGGATCCCAGTCCCATCCTCCAGAGTTGGGGGCCTTGTGAAAATCAAATGGCATCAGGCAGAACAGACATCTGCTCTCTGTACGCATCCAACTGCCTGTCCAGACCAGTATGAAGAAGCCTGTTCTTTAAGTTGATCCTCTAACCTCAATGACCTTAGCCTCTATGACCTATGTAGACTTTATAATGAACAAAGCCTCCATGGCTTCAGCATTTCATATAGTCTGGGTTGTATGTATGACTTGAGTAAACCATAATGCCAGCATTTCTTTGATTCAAGTCCCCTCAATAAGTTGAGCAGTTCCTATGAACAGTGTAACCACCACAACATATACAACCTCAACTGCCTGTACAGACTATAATAATTATATAGCTTTTATGGCCTGAAAAGTGTAAATGATAATAATAGGCTTTATTTACACAGTATCCACTATGATCTCACTGTGTTAGTAGTTTTCACTCTACCTGTCAGTTCTGTTACTTTCATACCTTCTATACTCTGAGTAACCTCTAAGATCTACATAGTTTCTAAGGCTTGACTAGTCTCTGTATTGTACAATTTCTGTATTATCAAAAGTCTTTATGAATTGTGTAGACTGTATGACCTCTGGTGTCTCTATGACACATCTTTAGACTTTACTGCCTCAGTAGACTGTAGGTTCTGAGTAAAATTTGTCTTGCAAAGGCTCTATGATTGCATAGTCTCTATTCTCTGTGTACATCTGTGACATGCATAATCTCTTACATTCAACTGTCTATGTCTGGCATAGCCTTTGACTTTCATAGCCTAAGGCCTGAGTAGACTAAGTGATCTATGTGACCTTTATAGTAAGAGTAACTACATCATGTACAACCAGAGAAATGAAAAGTACTCCATTTGTGTAAAATAAATTAAACTGTATTTTTCTGTCATGTATAAATATGTAGGAAAAAAAAGTAGCTAAATAAACTTCTAGCTGCTATACTCAGTGTAGTCTCTGAGACTTACATAGCCTCCATGACCTACATAGCCTCTGTGGTATTTACAATCTGTATGACCTGCATAGCTTCAGGCTATTTTCCAGAAAATTCTAAGTGAACTTATTAGTCTCTATTATCTCAGTTGGCCAGGATTACCTTTGCACATATGTTTCTCAAATCTATGAGCAAACATAATCTGTGTACTCTGTAGACCTGCATAAACTCTATGACCTGAGTTACCACTAAAAACTACATGGTTTCTATGACCTCAATTGCCTTTCTGACCTATGTATTCTCTACAAATTTCATGGTCTCTGTGTTCTGTAAAGCCTGAATGATCTCAATAAACATGTCTTGAGCAGACTTTCTGGTATGAATAGACTCTATGACCTGCATAGTCTCTTGGAGTTGAAGCACCCCTAAGGCCTGCCTATTTTCTAGGTCCTGAATGGATTATATTGACTGCTTATCTGGTATGAACTTATAGCTTCTATTATCTCCGCAACATCTTTACCCTAAAATATTCACTATGATCTGCACATACTCTATGTCAGAATAGATATTATGATCCTCCTAGGCTTTATGGTCCACGTGGCATTTGTGACCTATGTAGTGTCTATGAATTGAAAAGTATTTTAAGTGTATGTTGGATGTTTTCTGTTCTGTCTTTGTGTTCTGAGACATTTAATATCCTAAATAACATCCTAGTCTCTATGACATGCATAACCAGTGTGCCATGAGCAGTCTCTATTACCTGAGTAAACTGTATGACTTTGAGGCCTCTAGCATAAATAGCTTCTATGATTTGTATAACATCTATGGATGGAATAAACCTCTTTGGCCTTTTAGCTCTGTGATCTGCATGGATTTATGTCATGAGTATCCTAAATGACTTTAGTATCCTTTTTTGACCTCAGTACACTCTATGACCTTTGAAACCTTTATGCCTTCAGTAGCCATTATGAACTGCACAGTCACTATTGTCTTTGTAGCCTCTATGCTGGTCATACACTATGACATATATGTCTTGTTTTGTCTGTATATCCTGTACAGTCAGAATATCCTCTGTGTCTTGTGTACCTTCTATGATATAAATAGACTCTATGATCAGCCTAACTTCTATGGCTTTATAGCTTCCATGACATGAATAGCTTCTAAAAATGAGTAACCTCTATAAACTTATAGCCTAATGTTTTAGATATGCACTGGAGAATGAATATCCTCTATTTCATGAGTAGACAAAATTACCTTAACAATCCCTGACCTGCATAGCATCTATGGCTTGGGTAGCCTTTTTGTTCTTCATGGACTTATAACCTGAATATTATTTGTGAGCTACATTGCATGTATGTTATGCATAGCTTCTATGGCCTCAGTAGTCTCTGTAAACTGTATAACTTTTATGATATCAGGAGCCTCTGTAAACTGGGTTTTCACTGTTATCTATGTAACTTCATTGTCCTGCATAGTCTCTGTGATCCAGGAATCCTCCATGGCCAGCATGGCTTCTATGTTGTATGCAATTTCTATCACTGACATATTTCTGCAAGCCCCTTGTAGCCTTCACATTCTGATTATATTCTAAGAAATGAATAACCCCTGTGGCCTGCATAACCTCCACATTCTGATTGACAAATTTAATCCATATAACCTGCATAACCTGCCTATCCTGTATATGTGCCAGAAGCTCTTTATCCAGCATAGTATATGTTTAGCTGTTTGGCTTGAGTATCATAAATGAGCTTAGCAACTGCTGTGGCCTTAATAGGCTAAATTCCCTTGAAATTCCCTATGACCAGTGTGGACTCCATGTTCACTATATTTCTATGACCTTCTACATATTTCTGTAGCCTCTTTGACATCACTAGACTCTGACCACAAAATCCATGACCTGCATATATTTTTGACACTTGTAGCCACTAAAGCTTATGTATAATTTTTGTCTGTGTAGCCAATATGACCTTCCTAGCATGGATGGAATATCTATTGCCTGTATATATTCTATGAACAAAAACCTTGTATTAATGGAGTAGCCAGGGTTAGTACTGTAAACTCTATGTATGTTGTATCTTCCTACTTTTTTAAAGCAAATTTTTTCAAGTGTTTATTTGTGCCTATATTTGTCAAAATTGTAGGATTTTTTACATATTCAAAAATGCACACAATATAACATTATAATTTGACCAATACTATTCTCCCACCTGTATTCCTTAAATTGCTCAACTATTTTAATTTTCATGAGATTCACACAGATACATACCTTCTTTTCACTTTTACACTCTAGCATCCATACATGAGAAAAAAAAAATGGTCCTTGACCTTCTGAGTGTAACTTATTGCACATAACATAATGTTCTCAATTTCCATGCACTTACATACAAACAATATAATTTTATTTTTCTTTATTGACATAAAATTTTGTTGCATACATATACCATATTTTCTTTTCCATTCATCCACTGACAGATACCGTGACTTGTTTTGTAGTTTGGTTACTGTGAACTGTGCTGATACAAATTTGGAGCACATAGATTTTGCTATATTATGATGAATAATATTTAGAATGCACACTGAGGAGGGATACAGCTTGGCTATATGGCAGTTCTATTCCTAGTCCTAGAAATTCCCACACTGATTTCCGTGATGTGGAACTAATGGTGTACTAATTTGCCATCCCACTAAAACTGTGAAAAGTGTTTCTTTTTTTCCACATATTCTTCAGCATTTATTTTTATTTGCATTCTGGATGATGTCCCTTCTGACTAGAATTAGATAAAATTTCAGTGTAATTTTTTTTTTTTTTTGCATACTGTAATTAGTAATGATTTTGAGCATTTTCAATGTATTTCTTGGACATATTTTTTTTCTTTTGAGATGTGACTGAATAGGTCCTTTGACCATTTATTAATTGGGTTATTTGTGGGGTTGTCATGTTAAGTAATTTATTTATCTATCATCATATACTGAATATATATCTTCTTTAATAAAAGTACCTAGCTATGATTTTCTCTCATTCTGGTGGTTCTCCACATTCTAAATTTCTTCTTTTGCTGTTCAAACGTTTTAATATTGATTCCATCATACTTACTAATATGTGACATTAATTCTTCAGTCTTGGGAGTACTACTGAGAACATTGTTACATGTGCCTATAGGTTGGAGTGTTGATCCCAAGTTTTCCTCAAAGAGTTGCATAGTTTCTGGTCTTATTTCAAAGTTTTTATTCCATTTTGAATTGACTTTCTAAACAGAGTGACAGATAAGATTATTGTCACATTAAAATACATATGAATAACCATTTTTCCAAGCACAATTTATTAAAGAAACTGCTTTGTCAAAGGTATATTTTTGTTCCCTTTATACTCTCTTAACATCCATAATCTACACAGCCTCTGCAGTTTTTGGTTGCATCTATAACCTTGATAACATCTATTACCCATGTATTTCCATGACATATGTAGACTCTATGTCTTGTGAGACCTCTATGAAATGTATTTCTTTTTTCTCTCAATAACCTAAATAAACTTTATACTGTATATGCCTTTAGTAGACCTTATATCATCTGAAGCATCTATAGCCTGAGTAGATTTTGTTTTGTGTAACCCTGATGACCCCAGAAACTTAAAGAATGGAGCAGATTCTATCTACTGTGTAATCTCTATGATATGCATAGGTTGTTTAATTGGGGAACATTGATAGCCTGAATAGCCAGATCCTCTACTATCTGAGTAGTCTAAAAGTTCTCATCACCTCTTCAGTTTTACTTTCCAATGCATATCCTATAATCTGAGTGTCATCTAAGACTTACATAATTTAGTGGCCTGCTTCATCTCTCTCAATTGTAATTCCTGTGGTCTCTTTGGTATGTGTATCATCCCTAAACTGTGCATCTTTATTGACCCATGGATCCTCAATGACTGAGTGTTATCTATAATGTAGTCAAACTCTGTGAGGTTCTTAGACTTAATGACATGATAAGCCTAATTGAACTTAGCAGCCTTATGACAAGTGAGGCCTCCATGATTGGTGAAGCTTGTGTGATATATTGATTCTGGGATCTTAGTGGGCTTTATATCCTGCATAGTGTCTATAATCTGAGATATTAAAATTAACTTAGCAACTACTATGTCCTGTCTACACTTCATGGCCTCAATAGCATGAGAACCCATGAGAATTTATGGCCTTAATATTCTCTAGCATAATTATATCCTCTGTGACCTGTTTAATTTATCTGTCCTAAATATACGAAGTGACATTAGTTACCTGTTTGACCTGAGGAGACTCTATGGACTGTACAATCTCTATGGTATGAAAAATCTTTATGGTATCAGTATTCTAAATGAAATGAATAGCCTCTATTATTTAATACCTTATAAAATTGTAATATCTATGACCAAGGACCTTTGACCTGAATAGGCTTTATAACCAAAGAAGCATAAATTACTTCAGTAGCCTCTATGATCTTGTTGACTCCTAATGACAGGGTAGTCTGAGACATGGTTTACCACTCTAACCTAAGTACCCTCATTGGCTTGAGTAAACTCAATATCCTTAGTAGTGACTATAATTTCTGAAGCTTCTGTGGACACCATAGCCTGTATTACCTGTATAGCCTCTGTAAACTACAGAGCCTTTCTGTCCTTTGTAGCCCATATAACCTGCACAACATCTATGACCTATGTATCTTTCATGACATGAGAATATCCTATGTCCTGTTTATATACAGGGTCTGAGTAGACCGTAATTTTCAGGTCTATAGTCCTTTGCAGCCTCAGAATTCTAAATGCCTGTAATATTCTTTGTGACTTCTGTAGACTTTGAGGCCTGAGTAGCCAACATGACATTAGAAGTCTCTAATGACCTGAAAAATATCTATGATCTGCATAAACTCTATTATATGCTTAGCCTTTGTTTCCATGTCAGCTCTATAATTTATGCAACAATTATGACTTAAGTAGCCTATATAAACTCAGTAAATACTTTGGCATTGGTAATTTCTATGCCTTCTTCAATATCTAAGACCCCACCTGTATGGTCTGAGTAGACAAATGACCTGAGTAGACTTGATGTCCTGCACAACTTTTACAGACTGAGTATCTTAAAAAACCTCACTTACATCTATGGACTTAGTGGACACTATGACCTTCATAGCCTCTTTGTCCTGAGTAGCCTAATGTTTTAGTTGTCCTATAATCTCAGTAGTCTCTATGACCAATGTAATTTCTCTGACCTGTGCTTCTTCTATGAACAAAGTAGCCTCTTTTACATGAAGAGCCCTGAAATTATGGCATTATTAGATGATATGTCTTGCACTGCATTTATGACTCATGTAGCCTTTATAAACTTCATTGACTCTATGACCTGTATAGACTTTGGGGTTTGAGTAGTCTCTATAACCTCCATTGCATCCATGGTCTATGTAATTCCATGACCTATGTTGCACATAAACAATATGGTGTAAATCATCTTCATGGCTTGAGCAGTATAAATAACTTCTGTAATATTGATACCCTAGGAACAATTATGATCTGGTAGCCTCTGTGATCTGTGTTGACTCAACAAACTGCATAGTCACTGTGTCTTCAATGGGTTGTTTCTATGACCTGTTTACCTTCTATGACTTAGGTAAATTCTATGACCTCTATAGCCTCTGTGAACTACAAAGATTCTATTTCTTGAATATCTTGCAAAATATGCACAGCCTCTATGGTCAGTATATCTTCTATGACCTGATAGCCTCTACTCACTAAATGGTTTTAGGTATGTGTAAACTATGGAATGAATATCCTATTCCCTTGTAGTCCCTTAAGACTGGAGACAGATTTTAACCAGGGTATTTTTAGGACCTCTGTAGCCTCTGTCCTTTGAAGTTTCTGTAGTATAAATAAATTCTATAGTTTGTGTAGCATCTATTTTAAAAGTAGAGTTTTTTCCCTATCCTGTATGACCTTACTAGGGTAGCTGCCACACCTTCCTTGACTTGAGTACCCTTGTGGAACTCAGTATTGCTAGAATTACCATAACCTCTGTGACTAGCATAGCTGATATGACCTGTGCACCCTCTATGATGTGAGCAGCCTTTAGGGCCAAATTAGCCTATATGACCACAGAAGGATGTCCTGCATACCTTCTATAGCCTGAGGAAACTCTAGGATCTATGAAGACTCATGGTACTCTGTAGTATCTATAACAGTAAAACCTCTGTGACCTTTATATCTTCTGTTACCTGTGTAGCCTCAGAGATGTGCTTAACTTCTTTGCCTGAAAATCCTATATGACCTGTGTAACTACATAGCCTGAATAGCCTAAAGAACTTGAGTATCCTGTATGACTTCAGACTCCACTATTATCTGAGTAGCCTCTATGGGATGAACAGTTTACATGACCTCATTAGACTCTAATAACTGCAGAGACTGCTTGATCTGTGTAACTTTTATAACCTGAGTAGCCTAAACAATCTTAATAGATCTATGACTTGCTTATACTCTATGACCACTAAAAACTTAATGGCATGAGTATTTTCTATGAAGTGCATGTTCTGTGCCCTGTCCTATCATCTTGTAACTAGTATGATTCTTTAAAATTTATGACTTAAGCATTCTCTATAACCTGACTAACTTCCATCACCAGAGTAGTCTATCTTCTGCACACCTCTGAAAATTCAATGACCCAAGTGTTCTCTAAAATATCCATAGTCTCTTTGACTTCAGTAGCCTCTACAATATGTGTAGCCTCTCATCTGAGTAGCTACTATGAGCTGCCTAGAACCTATGGCATGAGTAAACTCAACTGCCTTAATACCTTCTAAAATATGGGCAGTATTAAGAAATGTAGCCCTTTTGAGCACCATAGCCTGTATTACCAGTATATGGTCTATGTGGTCTCTATGTCCTAATAAACTCTTTGACCTATATTGTATTTAGGATTTTAGATACCTTGATATTCTCTATAGCACCTGTGAAGAGAATAGTTTCATGGCCTGCATTCTATGACATGAGTAAGTGTTACATTCTAAGTAGCCTTTAGGACATCCATGGCCACTATGACCTGTGAAACTTCTATGACCTAGATAGCCTGAATGACCAGTGCAATGCCTATTGCCTCCCTAGTTTCTATGGTCTGAGAATCCCTCATAAGATGCATTTTTCTATGACCTGAATATCTTCTACAACCTTCATATCCTTTGTATTCTGCAAAGCTACTATTGCCTAAACATCCTCCTTATTTATATTACACTCCATGATCTGTGAATCCCCTATGTCACGCATAGACACTAAGGTCAGTTTTGGCCCTATGGCCTACAGAGTCTCAATGGCCTGAATGTTATGCATTTACATGTGTCCTACATATAATCTATGAGTCATGTCTCTATGTCCTGCGAAGTCTTTATGTCCATGTAGCCTAAAATAACCAATTAACTTCCATATTTTCAGTACCATTATGACATGCTTAGACTTCATATTCTATGCAGCCTCTATGACCCCAGCAGCCTGAGTGGCCCATGTAAATTTTATGACCTAATTGACTTCTATAACCTGAGCATCATATAAAAACAGCATAGCTGCTATAATCTGGGTAGCTTCTAGAACCTTGTACCCTTCATGAATAGAGTACCCTCTGTGGCCTGTGTAATTTGTATGGCCTAAATTGCCTCCTTTACTTGAGAATTTTCTATGAGTTAGCTAGCATACAAAATTTACAGACTCCATGATGTTCTTAGATTCTGTGGCCTGAACATCATCTATGAATTTCAAAGCCTATATGATATGCATAGCCTCTACTGCCTATGTACTCTCTATGACTTGAGTAGCCTCTGTGTACTCAGTATATTGCACTGCTAATATAACCCATATTATCTATGTAACCTCAATGTGTTTTATACCCTCTTTGTCTTTTGTAGCCTCCATATCCTGTGTTGCCATTATTGCCTGAGTTGTCTCTATAAATTTTCTTACATATGGTACCTGTGCATATTTGATGTTTAGGTCCATGGAGAATTGATGTCCTGACTTGCGAAAATTCTGTGAGAATCCTCCATGCCTGGATTAGCCTCTATGTTGTGCATGGACTTTGTAACCCCTGACTTTTGTTGCTTCTATAGTGTGAATATTATTGGTGTCCTGAGTAGCCTCTATGAACTATATCCACTCTATAATCTAAGTAGCATTTATGGCCTTAGTAATCAAAAGGAGATAAGTACTTCTGTGACCTGCTTAACCTCTATGATCTGTGTAACCTTGGTGGCCTGAGTAATTATGATGGCTGAAATACCCTGTATGACATATCTCCATAGCCCCTTTTAACTTGAGTAGCTTTCTTGGTGTGCATAGTTTCTGTGCTGAATATTCTCTATGAACTTGGTAGCCTATATGTCCTGGATAATCTCTATGATCTAAGTTGCCTGATTGATGTCCTTAATCTCTGTGGCCTGTGTATCATATTTGAACTACATTGCCTTTATGGTCTGAGGAGAACCTATAACCTAGAAACATCCTTGTCCTACATACTTTCCAGTCCTTGTGTGGCTTCTATTAACTGAATAGCATATGACATTTGAAGCTTAAATGACTTATTTTTCTCTGTAACTCAATTGCCATTACAAACTTCTAAGTCTCTGTGACTTATATAGCTTCTATTGTTTTTATTCTCTCTAAGAAGTTAATAGACTAAAGGCCTGAGTAACATGTCTGACTGGTTACGTCTCTATGACTCACATAGTCTTTATGTCCTGAGTATCCCAAATTTCCTGAGAAGGCCTCTATAATTGAATTATTTTGATGACATACATAGAGACATGACTTGTGTAGTTTCCATGCCTAAGTATTCATTATTACTTTCATAGCATGAGATCCTGCATAGTTATCATAGCTTGAATATACTCTATGATATGAGGAGCCTAATTTACCTTAGTATCTCCTCTCCACATTTTACTTATTGGACCTATTGCATGAGAATCCTCTTTGCCCCCATTAGCCTTTATGATCTGATAGTGTCCATGAACAGTGTAAGTTCTACGGCCTGGGTATCCATTATGATGTAAAAAGCCTCTATAGCCTGCAAGACTTATATAACTGGCAATGTATCTATAACCTATGTAGCCTTTATGTTCCAAATTTCATAAATGACTTGAAAAGCCCAGTAACTTTAATAGACTCTATGACCTGTTAGACTCCTTGTCCTTAGTAAACTGTATAAACTATATAGCCTGAATAGCTCCTATGGACTGGGCAGCACCTATGACTGATGATGAGTACCCTCTATGAATTGTGCAGCCTCAATGACATGTGTAACTTTTGATCTGAGTAAACTAAAGAACCTGAGTATTTCCATCAAGAATTGAATGCACTCATTACATTAGAACTATCAAAATGTAATCAGTTCACTTCTGACAATTCTCAGATTATATTGCACATGAGCTCTGAGGAGACTACAAATTATAAAGAATGGCAATGGCCCTATGACAAGCATAGACTTTATGGTAGGAGTAACCTAAAGATCAAAATATGTATGACCTCAGTAGGCCCCATGATTTCCAACACTTTTGTGTCTTGTAGAGCCTTATTGAGTTGCATAACTTCTCAGATCATTATGTCCTACATGCCTTGACTAAATTCTATGTCCTGTTTAGTCTCTGTAATCTGCATAGTTTCTATGACCCAAATATCTTCCATAGTTTTCATAAACTCATTCTGTGAACTGAGTACTTTCTAGAACCTGCATAGACTGTGTAATCCATATACCATCTTTTGTTTCCTGTATGTCCTAAAATTCTTGCATAACCAACATATCCTTTAATACCAGCATAGCCTATACAAACTGCATAGAATTTGCAAGACCTGAGGATCCAAAATGACCTGAGTATCTTCTGTGGTGAGTATTCTCTGTGGTGTGTGTATCCTCTATGTTCTGAGTAGATTTCATGAACAGCATAACACTCTAACCTGTGAAGACACTGAACTGCATAGCTTCTATGTTGTGCACAGGCTCTATGACCTGCAAACACTTTGTAGATTGAGTAGCCTAGTGGCCTGAGTAGCATTATCCACATACACATTATAGCCTCAGGGGTGTGAACAACATGAGTAATGACTCTGGCCTTAGTAGGCCAAACGATATTATTAGTCCCTATGATCTTTATTGTCTTTATGACCTGAAATAAGCTCTATGGGTTTTGTGGCCTCTATAGCCTGAGTAGCCACATTACCTCTGTGGGCTCTATGACCTGCATATGCACAAGTAAATGACAACCCCATCGTCTTAATACCATCTATAAACTGACTAACCTCTATTGCCTGCTTTCCCTCTATGACCAGAATAGCTTCTATAAAATGAGAAATGTCTAAGGTTTGAGTGCCACCTATAAAATTTGAAACCTCTATGACTTCTGTATTCTTCATGGATTGTGTATCCTCTGTGACCTGCATGAACTCTATGGCCTGAATAGCCTCTATGACCTTAAGAGCCTCTATGAAGTCCAAAGTCTCTTAGTTCTCAGTCATCTCTAAGATCCTCAAAGCCTACAGGCCCAAGTAGCCTCTGTCTAAGTGGCATTAGTGACCTACATAGTTTCTGTGATCACATACTCCCTGTGACCTACCTATCTTCTACAGTATTAGCCAAAAATATGATCTCTTCAGTCTGTATGATATGTGGTGCCTTTGTTATCTGGTTGGTCTTGATGATATAAGTAGTCTCTACCATATGAATAAACAAAATGACCTTAGTAGTCCCTCTGATCTGTGTAGCCTTTATGACTTTTGTAGTTTCTGTGACCTGCACATCCCCTTTTTCCTGTGTAGCATCTATGGAACTAGATGACTCTACTATATGCAATTCTTCTAATACTTGGGTAACCTCAATTAACTGAGTAACCTAAATGATCAGGATGCTGCTATGACCTATGTAATTTATATAGTCAGCAAAGTCTGTATGGACTATGTAGCCTATAATACCTGGGGAAAAAAAAAAAAAACACTTTGTATTGAGCAGTTTATGTCTTCTGTACAGACTGTGTCCTGTGTGAAATTTGGCATGAATATTCCAAATGACATTAGTAGCCTATATGATTTCAGGATGAAATATGATGTGCATAGATTCTAAGACTTTGTATCCTCCATGAGTGATGCAGCCTCTATATCCTGAGAATATTCTATGATCTGTGTATGTATCATCTATTGACTTAGAAGCCTCTAAAATGTGTTATTGTTATTATCTGCATAACCATTGTGACCTGAAGTGCTTAAATTACTTAACCTCTATCATCATATTAGCCTAATGACCATAGTTGCCTCTATGTCCTACATATCCTCTATTGCATCAGAAGCTTATAATAAATGGGAAGCATCTACTGGATGAATATTTTCTATGTCCTGTGTAACTATCATGGTATAACAGTCTCTATGACTTGAGTAGCCTCTTTAGTTTGCACAAACTCTATTGCCTGCATAACCTCTATGATCTTGACAGCCTCAATTGACTAAAGAGGACTTTTTGACCATTTGATCCTCTTGGATTTATGTGACCCAAATGGTCTGAGTAATATAAATTGTGTTAGTAACTCATATAACCAAAGAGGTTCTATGACCTGTGAAACCTCTATGACTGATATAGCCCTTATATTCTGAGTGGTCACAATCATACGAAAAGACTCTGTGACCTGAGGTCATATACTACCTTTGGGGTATCTATGATCTATGTAGTGTCTATGACCTCTGTAGCACCTATGACCTGCATACCTCTATTGGGACAATAGCTTCTAAGGACTGCATTACCTTCATTGCCTGAGTAACATGTTTGAGCTGCATATACTCTATGGTCTGCACCTGCTCTATTTTCTGAGTAACCTTATAGCCTGAGGAAATTCTATGACCTGAGTCTCCTGTTAGCATCATAGACTTTATGCCATATATTGCCTTGTATCCCGAGTATATTAATGACTTCAGTAGCATATATGGTCTGAGCAACTTCTTTGGCCTGCATATCCTCTTTTGCTGAGTGATTCAATCTGAGTGGCATCATTGGTGCAGTTTTTTTTATTACACTGGACCTAAAAAACCAACATGATCTGTATAGCTTCTATGAACTGAGTAACTCTGATGACCTGCATAGCATCTGTGGCCTGCAAATATCTCTTTCCTCTGTACTTTATGATCTGAGTTGCCTCTTTGAACTGAGTAACTTATATGATCAGCAAAACCTGTGATATCTCCAAACTCCATGAAATCTGGTTTGACTCTGAGACATGTATAGAAAGTATGACCTGAGTAACAGCTCTGATCTGCATTGACTCTAAAACCTTTATAGCTTTTATGACTTGAGCATCTTCTAAGATCTGAGTAACCCGTCAAATGGCATGGACTATGTTGCCTGACTATTCCCTATTTTCTGTGTACAATTTATACCTTGAATATTCTTTATGTGTTGAGTAGCCTCTGTGACCATGATAGCCTCTATGAGCTATGCAACTTTATGACCTGCTTATACTTTGTGACCTCATAGACTTCAAGAACTCTATGACTCTATGACTTTTATAGCCTTTATGACCTTACAAAGTTTCATTGCCTGTAAATCCTGCTTAGACTGCAAATTTGTATTCTGGTGGAATTTTTTGGATGTGCTAAAAATAGAATCATGTCATTGGCAAAAAGTCACAGTTTGAGTTCTTCTTTTCCTATTCATATCCCTTTAAATTCTTTGGTTTGTCTAATTGCACTGGCTAAATTTTCAAGGAAGATGTTGAATAAAAGTAGTGAAAGAGGGCATCCCTGCTTTTTTCCAGTTTTTAGAGGTAATGTTTTTATTTTTTCTCCATGTAGAATGATGTTGGACATGGGATTAGCATAGATAAATTTTACAATTTTGGGGTGTGATCTTACTATCTCTATTTTTTCAAGTGTTTACAGCATAAAATTTTGCTGTATTTTGTCAAATACTTTTTCTGCATCTACTTAAATAATTATGTGATTCTTACATTTAAGTCTGTTGATGTGAATTACATTTATTGATTTTTTTTAATGTTGAACCAACCTTGCATCCCTGAGATGAAACACAGGTGATCATGGTGCACTATATTTTTCATATGTTTTTATATGCAATTTGTTAAAATATTGTTAAGAATTTTTGCATCTCTGTACCTTAGAAAGGTAGATCTGAAGGTTTCTTTTTTGGTATGTCTTTGGTTTTGGTATCAGAGTAAAACTAGATTCATATAATGAGTTTAGAAGGTTTTCCTCCTTTTTGATTTCATGGAATGCTTTGATAAGTATTGGAATTAGTTCTTTTTTAAAGGTCTTGTAAAACTCAGATGATAATTCATCTGGTCCTTTACTTTTCTTGGTTGGTAGACTTTTGATGGCTTTTTCTATTTAATTGTATGAAATTGATCTCTTTAAATTGTGTATGCTCTCTAGAATCAGTTTGCGTGGATCATGTTTCTAGAAACCTGTTGATGTCATTGAAATTTCTATGTTTTTGGAGTATAGATCTTCAAAACAGCTTCTAATTATGTTTTGCATTTCAATAGTGTCTTTTGAGAAATTTTATTTCTCATCAAAAGTTTTAGTAATTTCAGTTTTCTTTTTTCTCTTCATTAGTGTGACTAAGGGTTTACCAATTTTGTTTATTTTTCAAAGAAGCAATTTTTTGTTTTGTCAATTTTTCAATTCTTTTTTCCAATCTTAATGATTTTCAGCTCTGATTTTAATTTTTTCTGTCATCTACTACATTAGACGATGATATGTTCTTCTTAATAGGGCATTGATCTGTAATATTAGGTGGTGTTTTGTTTACTTTCTCTTCTTTCCTTAAATGCACTCCATGCAATACATGTACCTCTTAGTACTGCTTTCAGAGCTTCCCAAAGACTTTGATATGTTGTATTTTTATTCTAGTATAACTCTAAGAAATTTTTTATCTCCTCCCTGATATCTTCTGCTATCCTTGCATCATTCATTAGCATATCAATTACTCTCCTTTTGTTGGAGTAGTTTCTTTTTTTATTTTATCATTGATTTTTAATTTCAATCCATCATTATCTGATAGAACACAAGGTAATATCTCTATTTTTTTATTTGCTAAGAGTAGCTTTGTGGCATAATATATGATCTATTTTAGAGTGCATCCATGTGCTGCTGAGAAGAAAGTGTACTCACAAGTTAATGGATGAAATATTCTATGTCTGTTCAGTCTAAATTACTGATTTTGTTATTGAATTCTATGTTTTTTTTTTTTTGTTAAATTTTTGTTTGAATGATCCGTCCAATTGTGAGAGAGGTGTGTTATAATCACCTAGTATTAATGTGTTTTGGTCTATTTGATTCCTGCAATTAAGGAGGATTTGTTTGATGTAAATGGATGTGCCATTGTTTGGGGCATAAATATTTATAATTAGTATGTCTTGCTGATTTATGCTTCCCTTAAGCAGTATGGTATATCCTATTTTATCCCTTGTGAATAACTTTGGATTAAAGTCTGCTTTATCTGATATTAGGAGAAAAACCCTGCATTTTTATTAATTCTGTGTTCATGGTATGTGTTTTCCTATCCTTTCATCTTTAATATGTGGGTATCCTTTTGTATGAGACAAATCTCTTGAAGGTAGCATGTTGTTGGGTCTTTCTTTTTAATTCAATCTGCAGGTTGTGTCTTTTGTTTGATGAGTTTATTACATTAATATCCAGGGTTATTACTGAGTTATGACTTGTAGTCTCGATCATTTTGCCTTATTTTTGGTTTTTAACTTGACTTGGTTTCTCCTCTCATTGGCTTTTCCTCTAGGGTAGTTTCCCACTTTGATGACTTCCATTGTTCTTTTTCACTTTCTCCTCATGAAATATTTTGCTCAGAATGTTCTTTAGTGCAGGCTTTCTATTTATAAATTCTTTTAGCTTTTGTTTATCATGGAAAGGTTTTATTTCATCCTCAGATCTGAAGGTAAGTTTTGCTGAGTATAATATTCTTGTTTTACATCCATTTTATTCCATGTTTTAAATATATTTTTTCAAGCCCTTCTAGTGTTTATGGTCTGGGCTGAGACATCTACTGATATTGGAATTGGTTTATGTAATCTGTTGCTTTTCTCTTGCAGCATTTAAAATTCTATCTTTATTTTGTATGTTAGGCATTTTGATTATAATGTGCCTTGATGTGGATCTATTTTAATTCTGTACATTTGCTGTCCTGGAAACATCTTGTATTTGATTTTCCATTTCATTCTTCAGATTTGGAAAGCTTTCTGGCATTATTTAATTTATTAGATTGACTCATTTGGTTTATAGTTCCTTGCCTTATTGAATCCCAATAATTCTTCAATTTGGTCTTTTAATGATATCCCATAATTCTTGGATATTCTGTTCATGATTTCTTACCATCTTTTCTGTTTGGTCAACATTGTTTTAAAGATTAATATTTTGTCTTTATTGTCTAAGATTCTGTCTTCTAAGTTTTCTAATCCATTGGTTATGCGCTCTATTGAATTTTTAATTTGATTTATTTTTTTCTTCATTTCACTGATTTCTGGGGTTTTTCTTCAAAACCCCTATCTCTTTTGCTTCCTACTTGCTATTTCAACTTTTTATTGTTGTGATCATTCATTGCCAGCATTTGCTCTCTTATCTCATCCTTTGATTCTCAGATCATTTTAATTATGAATATTCCGAATTCCCTTTCTGACATTTTCCTACTCTCACTGGATTACATTGATATAGTATGTAGATTTGTTTGGGATACTTTCTTCCCTTTTTTCATGTTATTCATGTATCTTCCTTTCTAGCAGTATGAATCTGAGCATTTCATTTTCCCCCCTATAGACTTATATTGTCCCTTTATGTTTCCAATACCTCACTGTGCTTAGTCACACAGGCACTCAGAGAATGCTACAGCTGTGGTCCCAGGAGACTTGTCCAATGCTAGAGAAGACACAACTTTGGCAGAAACCTAGTGGTGGTGGATTAGCAGGAATGGAGAATGCTGGAATAGGAAGTTACAGAAATTTTCAGTGATATCTCAAAGGAAGGACTGGGAGACCAGGCAAAGTTATCAGAGTTGAGATCCCTGTGGACTCAGATACTGAATGAGAAGCAACAGGATTTATTTCTTAGCCTGAATTTTGGTCTTGCTTTGTTCCTATCCCATCATTCTATGCACCTATTTCTTCACATGGAAATGTATATTCTGATCCTTTTTGCATGGGATACACATAAAATTTCATTTTTAGAGGATTTCATCCTAAATATTTTCCCTGAGTCTCAGAGGAGTCTTCAGACTTGGTCTTTTGGCAGTGATGGGACACTTATAATATAAAGACTGTTAGAAATGGAGTACATATATTTTTGGTAGTGCACCAGAGATTTTGAAGTCAGAGACAATCAACCACAGAGCCACACCCAGGTCCACATTTTGACTTTTGACTGACAGCTGGATGACACCAAATTGTTACATCCTCACTGCCATAAATACTCTAAGTCACCTTCATCCATGCTTATTGCTTCTAATGGATTCTTTTTTTTAATTTATTTTGATTGTAAACAAATGGGATACATGTTGTTTCTGTTTGTACATGGTGTAACAGCATACCATTTGCATATTCATAAATTTACATAGAGTAATGATGTTTGATTCATTCCATTATTTTTTTTCTTCCCCCCCACCCCTCCCACCTCTCTTTTCCCCCTATACAGTCCCTCCTTCCTCCATTCTTGTCCCACTCCCAACCCCCACAAAGAGTCATCATCCGCTTATCAGTGAGATCATTCCTCTTTTGGATTTTTGAGATTGGCCTATCTCACTTAACATGATATTCTCCAATTTCATCCATTTGCCTGCAAATGCCATAATTTTATTATTCTTTATAGCTGAGAAATATTCCATTGAATATATATACCACAGTTTCTTTATCCATTCATCAATTGAAGGGCATCTAGGTTGGTTCCATAGTCTGGCTATTGTGAATTGAGCCACTATGAACATTGATGTGGCTGTATCTCTGTAGTGTGCTGATTTTAAGTCCTTTGGGTATAGGCCGAGGAGTGGGATAGCTGGATCAAATGGTAGGTCCATTCCAAGTTTTCTAAGGAGTTTCCACACTGCTTTCCAGAGTGGCTGCACAAATTTGCAAACCCACCAGCAATGTATGAGTGTACCTTTTTCCCCACATCCTCGCCAACACCTATTGTTGTTTGTGTTCTTGATAATCACCATTCAAATTGGGGTGAGATGGAATCTTAGTGTAGTTTTTATTTGCATTTCTCTTATTACTAAAGATGTTGAACATTTTTTCATATATCTGTTGATTGCTTGTATATCTTCTTCTGGAAATTGTCTGTTCATTTCCATAGGCCATTTGTTGATTGGATTATTTGTATTCTTGGTGTAGAGTTTTTTGAGTTCTTTATATATTCTGGAAATGAGTGCTCTATCTGAAGTATGAGTGGCAAAGATATTCTCCCACTCTGGAGGCTCTCTCTTTGCATTGCTGATAGTTTCCTTTGCTGAGAGAAAGCTTTTTAGATTGAATCTATCCCAGTTGTTGATTTTTGCTTTTATTTCTTGTGCTCTGGGAGTCCTGTTAAGGAAGTCTGATCCTAAGCCGAAAAGGTGAATATTTGATTTACAGATGGTAAATTATTCTATAAGATGCAGGGTCTCTGGTCTGATTTCAAGGTCTTTGATCCATTGTGAGTTGAGTTTTGTGCAGGAAGAGAGATAGGTGTTTAGTTTCATTCTGTTGCATATAGATTTCCAGTTTTCCCAGCACCATTTGTTGAAGAGGCTATCTTTTCCCCATTGCATATTTTTGGCACCTTTTTCTAGTATCAGAAAATTGTATTTATTTGACTTTCTGTCCGTGTCCTCTATTCTGTACCATTGATCAACCTGTCTATTTTGGTGCCAATACCATGCTGTTTTTGTTACTATGCTTTGTAGTAGAGTTGAAGTTCTGGTAATGTGATGCCCCCTGTGTCATTCTTCCTGCTAAGGATTGCTTTAGCTATTCTGGGTTTCTTATTCTTCCAGATGAATTTCATGATTGCTTGCTCTATTTCTGTGAGGCACATCATGGGGATTTTAATTGGAATTGCATTGAATCTGTATAGCACTTTTGGTAGTATGGCCATTTTTAGAATATTAATTCTGCCTATCCAAGAACATGGGAGATCTTTCCACCTTCTAAGGTCTTCCTTAATTTCTTTCTTCAGTGTTTTCTAGTTTTAATTGTAAAGATCTTTTACCTTTTTGATTAGCATGATACCCAAGTATTTTATTTTTTTTGAGGCTATTGCAAATGGAGTTGTTTTCCTCATTTCCCTTTCAGCTGTTTCATCGCTTGCATATAAAAATGCTGTAGATTTATGCGTGTTGATTTTATAGCCTGCTATTTTGCTGAATTCATTGATGAGGTCTAGAAGTTTTCTGGAGGAGGTTTTTGGATCCTCTAAATATAGAATCATGTCATCCGCAAATAGTGACAGCTTAAGTTCCTATTTTCCTATTCGTATCCCTTTAATTTCTTTATTCTGCCTAATTGCTCTGGCTAGAGTTTTAAGGACAATGTTGAATAGAAGTGGTGAAAGAGGACATCCTGTCTTCTTCCCATTTTTAAAGGAAATCGTTTCAGTTTTTCTCCATTAAGAATGATTTGGCCATGGGCTTAGTATAAGTAGCCTTTACAATGTTCAGGTATGTTCGTACTATCACTATTTTTTCTAGTGTATTCAGCATGAAGGGGTGTTGTATATTGTCAAGTGCTTTTTCTGCATCAATTGAAATAACCATATGATTCTTATCCTTAAGTCTATTGACATGATGGATTACATTTATTGATTTACAGATGTTAATTCATCCTTGCATTCCAGGAATGAAACCCACTTGATCGTGGTGCACAATATTCTTAATGTTTTTGGATACGGTTTGCCAATATTTTGTTAAAGATCTTAGCATCTATATTCGTCAAGGATATTGGTCTAAATTTTCTTTCCTTGATGTGTCTTTTCCTGGTTTGGGTATGAGGGTGATATTAGCTTCATAGAATGAGTTCAGTAGGGTACCCTCCTTTTCTATTTCCTTGAATACTTTAAGAAGTACTGGAATGAGTTCTTCTTTGAAGGTCTTGTAGAACTCGGCTGAGAATCCATCTGGTGCTGAGCTTTTCTTGGATGGTAGAGTTTTAATGGCTTCTTCTACTTCATTGCTTGATATTTATCTGTTTTATTCGTGTATGTCCTCCTGGTTCAGTTTGGGAGGAGCATGTCTCTAGAAATTTGTCAATGTCTTCGGTATTTCTATTTTGTTGGAATACAGATTTTCCAAGTAGCTTCTCATTATGTTCTGTATCTCAGTGGTGTCTGTTGTGATATTTCCTTTTGCATCATGTATTTTAGTAATTTCAGTCTTCTCTCTCCTTCTCTTTGTTAGTGTGGCTAAGGGTTTATCTATTTTGTTTACTTTCTCAAAGAACCAACTTTGTGTTTTGTCAATTTTTTGAATAGTTTCTTTGTTTCAATTTCATTGATTTCAGCTCTGATTTTAAGTATTTCCTGTCTTCTATTACTTTTGTTGTTATTCTGTTCTTCTTTTTCTAGGGCTTTGAGCTGTAATGTTAGGTCATTTAATTGTTGACTTTTCATTCTTTTCTGCAATGCACTCCATGCAAAGAATTTTCCTCTTAGTATTGCTTTTATAGTGTTCCAGAGATTTTGATATGTTGTATCATCATTCTCATTGACCTCTAAGAATTTTTTAATCTCCTCTCTGATGTTTTTTTGTCATCCATGTTTCATTCAATAGCATATTATTTAGTCTCCAAGTGTTGGAGTAATTTCCTTTCTTTACTTTGTCATTGATTTCTACTCTCAGTCCATTATGATCTGATAGAACACAAGGCAGTATCTCCATTTTTTTGCATTTCCTAAGGGCTGCTTTGTGGCATAACACATGGTCTATTTTTGAGAAGGTTCCATGTGCTGCTGAGAAGAAAGTGTATCACTCGTTGATGGATGGAATATTCTATATATGTCTATTAAGTCTAGGTTATTGATTGTGTTATTGACTTCTATGGTTTCTTTGTTTGGATTTTGTTTGGAAGATCTATCAAGTGGTGACAGCGGTGCATTAAAGTCGCCCAGAATTATTGTGTTGTGGTCTATGTGATTCTTGAAATTGAGAAGGATTTGTTTGATGTACAGGGATGCACTGTTGTTTGGGCATAAATATTTACTTTTGTTATGTCTTCCTGATTTATGGTTCCTGTAAGCAGTATGAAATGTCCTTCTTTAACCCTTCTGACTAACTTTGGCTTGAAGTCCACTTTATCTGATATAAGGATGGAAACCCCTGCTTTTTTACTGGGTCCAGGTGCATGGTAGGTTTTTTTCCCATCCTTTCACCTTTAGTCTGTGGAAGTCTTTTTCTATGAGATGAGTCTCTTGCAGGCAGCATATCGTTGGGTCTTTCTTTTTAATCCATTCTGCCAGTCTATGTCTTTTGATTGATGAGTTTAGGCCATTAACATTCAGGGTTATTATTGAGAAATGATTTGTATTCCCAGTCATTTGGCTGATTTTTGGTTTTTAAGTTGGCTTGGTTTTCCTTTGAGTGGTTTTTCTCTAAGGTAGTTCCTCCCTTTGCTGACCTCCATTGTTGTTTTTCATTTCCTCCTCATGGAATATTTTGTTGAGAACATTCTCTAGTACAGGCTTTCTATTTGTAGGTTCTTTTAACTTTTGTTTATCATGGAAGGATTTTATTTCTTCTTCAGACTGAAGGTTAGTTATGCTGGGTATAGGATTCTTGGTTGGCAACCATGTTCTTTCAGAGCTTGAAATATGTTGGTCCAGGCCCTTCTAGCTTTTAGAGTCTGGGTTGTGAAGTCTGCTGCTATCCATATTGGTCTCCCCCTATATGTAATCTGATGCTTTTCTCATGCAGCCTTCGAAATCCTATCTTTATTTTGAATGTTAGGCATTTTCATTATAATGTGCCTTGGTGTGGATCTGTTGTGATTCTGTGCATTTGGTGTTCTATAAGCCTCTTGTATTTGATTTTCCATTTCATTCTTCAGGTTTGGGAAATTGTCTGATATTATTTCATTGAATAGGTTGTTCATTCCTTTGGATTGTATCTCTGTGCCTTTCTCAATCCCAATAATTCTTAAATTTGGTCTTTTCATGATGTCCCACAGTTCTTGGAATTCTGTTCATGATTTCTTACCATCTTCTCTGTTTGGGCGACTTTATTTTCAAGATTAAATATTTTATCTTCATTGTCTGAGGTTCTGTCTTCAAAGTGATCTAGTCTGTTGGTGATGCTTTCCATTGAGTTTTTTATTTGGTTTATTGTCTCCTTCATTTCAAGGATTTCCGTTTGGTTTTTTTGAGAATCTCTATCTCTTTGTTGAAATGATCTTTTGCTTCCTGCAGGTGTTCTTTCAGCTTATTGGTATTATCATTCATTGCCTGCATTTGCTCTCTTTACTCATCCTTTGCTTTGTGAATCATCTTAGTCATGTATAATCTGAAGTCCTTTTCTGACATTTCTTCTAACATACTGTCATTGGATTCTATTACTATAGAATCTAGATTTGTTTGGATCATTTTCTTCCCTTGTTTTTTTCATGTTGTTCATGTATCTTCCCCTCTAGCACTGCAGATCTGGGGTATTGCATATTTCCCCCTATAGGCTTATAGTGGCCCTGTAGGTTTCCAAAACCCTTTCTTTAAGGGGAGATCAATATTAGCAGTGCCCAAACCAGACACTATGCAATCCTAGAACAAATAGCCCCTATGGGGACAATAACATTATGTAAATAAGCGATAAAGCGACTCTGAGGGAACAGGTAAACAGAAGGAAAAGAAATCAAGAAACGTAAAGAAATAAAAACTTATTTTTTTTATAAAAAGGAGAAAAAAGAAAATCTACTGTATAATAGTCATATTGTAATGAAACCTCCCAGTGTTCAGAAGCCCGATGTATGAGAGGTATCTGAGAATGAGCTTCAAGCTTCCAGCAAGTGTCTCAGGATGGGATTTGCCCCACCCGAAGATCAGAGCAATGGCTTCCAGGATTATCCAAGTTGGCTGCTCTGGCTTCCAAATGTGTTGGCAAATGCAGAGCTGTAACTCAGGGGTGGACATGGTCAGCTGGAGGTCCTGGAGATAGGATGCAGTTGGTCCGGAAGGGGTCCTGGAGGTCCGGTGTGTTTGGTGTGGTTGTGGGATCCTGGAGGCCGGGTGCAATCAGTCAGTCGGGGGTCCCAGTGATAGGACCCAGTCAGTTGGTCTGGGGGTCCTGGTGGCAAGGAGCAGTCAGTTGATGTGAGGGCCCCAGAGGCAGGGAGTGATTGGTCGGGCTGAGGGATCCTGGAGGTGACTCGGTCAGTCCGGCCAGGGGTCCTACAGGGTCTGGCTGTTGTCTCAAAATGGCGGCAGCCACATGTAATCAAACCTGCAGGTACTGTGACAGTGAACTTCCAGGCAGCAGCAGGCAGCTGGTTCTCCACTGGCAGTCTACGGTCAGACTGCTGGCAGCTGTTGGACTATCGGGAGGTGAACCTCGAGCGTTGGGTGCGAGAAACAGATATCCTCTGCTTGAATCCAGTATTGTGGAGTGACAAGGAACCCAGCCTCCCGTAGACCACCATCTTGGATCCCCTCTATTGGATTCTTAACAACAAGTTCTTGTAAATTATCTTTATTGTTCTGATTTTCAGGATATGGTCTGTTGAAAGTGTCACAAAACTTACCCTTTTCAGAGTAATTTGAATCACTCTTTTCAATATTATTTCAGGCCACCATTTTTCTTGCAGAATGTAGGTAATTTGCTCAGGAATGTGACATAGACCATCCACTTAGGCCAGGCAGGGAAGCAGGAAAATTGTTTCTTCTAAAATAAAGCATGCAGTGGTCAGTACAATGGTCCCTGTGTATAGAATTATTCTCTTAACCTTGTGTCCTCACCACTCAAAACTCTCTGTCCCCTATTATACTGGAAATCAGGAGTGGGTACCCCAGGTGTTGAAAAATAATACCTGAGAGAGCTTAGGCAAGCATAGAAAACAAGTTTTTATTTAAAAATAGGAACAGAGATAATACCCTACTCAAGAGAGGAGCTGGGATCCAGAGCAGATGATACTGGGTGGGGAATCTCTTGCTTTTTTTATAGATCCCTACCTCCTTTCTTTCTGTGGATGTGCCCAAATTCAGAAAAGGGCAGACCCTTCTCCTAACCTGGAAGTGTTAGGTATCATTTGAGCTTGAGCTGGGAAGTGCTATCCAGAGGTTAGCTCTTAGCAACTCATTTCATTTTCTTTGATGACCATTTAGCAGTTCTTTGCTCCTGTCTTACTATTTTTGAGGGAATAGCAGTTCAGCCTAAGTCACTGTATGGTTGAAGATGTATTCCCAAGAGTGGGCTCCTGATCGGCATCTGTTTAACCAGAGAACTTGATAGCAATGTATGTTCTCATTCCACACCAGGGACGTGCAGTATCTGACTCAGAGTGGCTCAGGAATCCTAATTTTCATGATCATTCCTGGTGCACAATTGGGGCTAAATACCTATGCATTTTTCTATCTTTCCTCCAAGAATAGGGTATTTTTCACCACTGTACAAAAAAGCATTTTTATGATTATCTCACTCAGTAACACCCAGTATTAAATAGTTACAACCAAGGTGCATAGACCCAAGATCCAAGGGGCTAGGCTAATTGTTCCCTATTGTCCAGGATTCCAGGGAATCCTGTTATAGTGTTCCCTTTGAGACCCTCAATCACAGCCAAGCCTAATTGTCAAAACCATGTAAAACTTTGACTTTTACTTCTTCTGAGGTGGAAGCAATAGCCAATCCATTGTTTAGAAAGTTCTGGAAGTCATGTGTCAATGCTGTGACCATGATTGTGAGGACCACAATTTTCTTATATGGAAGATTCTCGGTCATTGTGCCCAGATCTCTGCAGTTGCCCTACAAGACTAGTAGATAGAACAGAAGCACTTACCTTCCGGGACCTAGGGGCTCCCCACAGCCAGCCTTCCTGCTTCTTGGGGTCCCATCAAAGTCCCTGAAGTGTCAATATGCTGAAGTTGATTTGTGTGAGGTGTTCAGGAAGTGATATCTATCCAGGGATTTTGACTAGAGGGAGCAATAGCCATGGCACTGTTGCAAAAGTGTCCTTTAGAATTTTATGGTCTTTCTCCTTGTGCAGGGTAGCTGATAATTTTCCCACAATCCTGAATCACAAGAGGAGGCAGAACTCTGGTCACAGGTTCTAATACCAGTCGGGAAGCAGGGAACTCATGAAGTGGTGACAGGCTATTTTCTTCCCATAGGAAGACTAAACATTTTGTAAAGGCATGAAAGATCTGCCTTTTTTGATACTGTAAAATGTCCACTGGGAAGGTAACTGAAGAGGTATGAAAAGATCTAGCATTTGAATCTTGGTTTCAAGTCAGGCTCTACTCCTGACTACTGAGGACTTTTGTGTGCTCTTGTACCTCTTCTGTGACTCAATTTTGCAACCATGAGAAAAGAATGTGTGCAACAGGAATCATGTTTGCATATTTTCTCTTCCCAGGTGCAGCTGCCTCCCTTCCCTCTCAACCCTGGCAGGCTTTCCAGTTCCCTGCATTAAGATAGGAGAGCCTAACAGAAGTCACAGGGCTGGGTGCATAATATAAAGCTGCTCCCTGCTTTATGCTGCAGCCATTTCTCTGCCTCTCAAGTTACAACTTTTCTTGTCAGTTTGTGAACATCCTAACTAGCTATTTGTTCATCAGTCATCCTGCAAGTATCCTTCTTAGTTATTGGTAACTGGTTAGCTCATGGAATTCCAATATTTAGGAGCTTCTCCTGCATAATTTTTTCTCTTTTCCTTTCTTTCCATCCCTGAGCAGATGCTGTAGTCTTCGGTCTAATAAAATCTCTGGTGTGAGTTCCCATGTGTGGAGTGGCTTTTTGGGTTCTGCCGCTAGACCATGGCTCACACCAGGCATCCAGAGTGCCTGCTTCCCTGGATTTAAGGGTCTGAGCTTCCTAGGGACCCAAGCTGAGCTGCATTTTTCTTACAGGGTGAACCATCATGATCCAGGCCCAGGGGTGCAATCTATGGATGCAATTTCCCTTGCCCTTTTCAGAAGCTTTGCAGCTTTTGTTTTAATCAGGTATGGTAAGACTCATAGAAACAGATTTGACTCTCACAGACTGTACATTTTTCTATAAAAAGTTGTGCAGGGTCACGTGGTTGGTCAGGAGGCAGAAGGTGCGAATGTGAGAAAAAACTTGGGAAAGAGACTTTATTGTATTTTTGCTGGAAGAAATGATGAGGCAACATAAACAGGTTTAGGATTTCTATGTTTTAATAATTTCAGTGGGCTTTAAGGATTAAGGGCTATCACTAGTTCTCTGATACCTATATCTGGTGTGATTAGGAAAGGCAGATAGTGGCCAACGATGGTGGGATCCCAATAGGGAGGGTTTGGTGGTATGAGAACAGGATCTGTTATTTTGGATAAGGTAAACATGCTGACTATCTCTAGGAATTAGTTCTCTCCAGGAGGGCATGCCTTGGTTGCAGTGATACATGCCTGTAACCTAAGTGACTCAAGAGACTGAGGAAAGAGGATTGAAAATTTGAAGCCAATACAGCACTCTAATGAGATCATGTCTCACCATAAAATTTTAAAATGGACTAGGGACCTAGTTCAGTTGTAAATTAGTTAGAGAATTTTCCTGAACTCGATCTCAGTACCCACTCTTAACATGCATGCACACACACACACACACACACACACACAAAAAAAAAAAAAAAAAAAAAACCTGGGAAGATGCCCTTTAATATCATCAAACACCAATGTAAAAGAAACAGTGCCAAGAGTAAAAGACATGGTAAACCCAGGCACTTTTTATCCACAGAAATGTAGAGACTGTAACTTTGCAGGTTTTCCTAGCTAGCCTCCTCTCTGGTCTCTCTAGGACAGAGCTTGTGTTTATGGTCTTCTAGATCTCATGCTTCACAGACACTAAAGAGGCTTCACATGACTGCAGAGAAGCAGCACTCTGACTTAATGGAAAAAATTTCGCCGTCACATAAAACTTGAACAGCAGAGCAAAGACTGCCGATGTCCATCAACAGTCTCTTTTAATTATCAGCCTGTTACCTAAAGATACCTGGAGCAAGCTAAAGTGCTTGGACAAGAGCAGACTTCTCAGGTAGAGAGAAGAGGGCAATGAACCGATTTTGTGTGACATTGCATCTCACTGGAGCTTATTTTCTCTATGATAGCAACTTGTAAGGGGAAGTAAATTACTTCACAGATCACTCTGGAATGGATCCGATCAGAAGACATGATGGCACATGCCTGAAATCCCAGTGGTTCAGGAGACCAAATCAGGAGAATCAAAAATATAAGCCAGCATCAGCAAAAGCAAGGTGCTAAGTAACTCAGGGAGAACTCTAAATGAAATACAAAATAGGATGGTGTTGTGGCAGAGCGGCCAAGTGAGCCTGAGTTCAATTCCTAGAAGCAACAAAAAGAGAAATTAAATGGTTTTCCTTGCAGCTGGAATGAGACCATTCCTGGCCAACAGCTCCAGCCTGGGGCAGTTGATTCCATTGAACCTTCATGTTAGTTTTTTTTTTTTTTTTGTGTGTGTGTGTGTGTGTGCATATGTGCATGCAGATCAAGTGCTGAATGACTCATTGTACATACTTGGGACAGAGCAGGAGGAAAGACTACTTTCTCAACTGGGAGTTACTGTTTGGAAGGAACCATGACTGATATTCAAGGAAGGGAATCTGACTCAATCTCAATACTGGACTTGAACTGGTAAAAGAGGTGAAGAATTATTGTTATTTCTTAAAGAAAATCAAGAGCATCTCTATTTCATCATATATTGGCACAACGTTCTCTGCCTGATAATGATGTCACATATACACATTAAAAGACTCATATAAGTAAAAAAGAGAGACAGCAGTTCAGTTGACCTGCCTCATAACTAATAGAACATTGGAGAGGTGCATTCGCCTGCATGCAGATCCACAGAAGGTTCAAGTACTCAGTGTCATGGAATAACCTCCAGATGTCTGGTCAATGTGAGCTGCCACACCCAGTTGTATGTGTGTGGATTCAGCAACACAATGCATGGCATATGTGCATTTTGCTGCCCAATAACTTCATTTCTCAGCTACCTTTTTTCAAACTTGTGAAAGTCTGCATTTGATGTTGAAAGCTAAGCTCACATCAGGCAGGGTTTTTTAATTTTATGTTTTTTATTTGTATATTTTGCTTATTTATTTTAATGGTTCATATTAACTATACATAATGTTAGGATATTTTTTGTGTGATGCTGGGATTTACACTAAGGGCCTTGTTCATGTGAGGCAAGCACTCTACCAACAGAGCTATAAACCAAGTCCTTATATTTTATTTTGAGACAGGGTCTCATTAAGTTGTTTGGGCCTCCCTAAGTTGCTGATGCTGGATTTAAATTTCTAATCCTCCTACCTCAACCTTCTGAGCTGCTTGGATTTCAGGCACGTGCCACAATACCCAGCTATTTTGACATAATTAATTATAAGCACATAGGATGTGATTTGTTCTAACTGAGTACCCAGCGCTCTCCTTATCTTCACATTTCTCCCTTCCCCATTCCCATTTCTCTACTGATATTTCTGCTATTTATTTATTTTTTTTAATTAGTGTCTTGTGGATATACAAATGGTGAGATTCACCGTTGTGTATTCATATATGTACATCAAATATTTAGGTCAGATTCATTCCACTTTTTCCCCCTTATCATGCTCCTCCTCCCATCCTCTCAACTTGCTTCACCTACTCCACTAATCTTTCTTCTATTTTGATGGAATCCTCCCTCCCCAGGTTTCTTTACTCTCTCTTTATTATTTTAGTCTACCTTCCACATATCAGAGAAAACATTTTACCTTTGACTTATTTTATTTAGCATTTGACTTATTTTATTTAGCATTTTAGTCTTCAGTTCTATCCATATGCCAGCTAATGTAATAATTTCATATTCCCTTATGGCTGAATTATGCTCCATTGTGCATACATATAACATATTTTTTTTTATCATTTATCTATTGAAGGGTTCCTGTGTTGGTTCCATAACTTGGCCACTGTGAATGATGCTGTTGTAGAAATTGATGTCACTGCATTCCTAGAGTATGCTAATTTTAGATCTTTTGAATAAATTAAAAGGTGTGGGATACCTGGGTCATATGGTGGTTCCAGTCCCAGTTTTTGAAGAATATCTATTATAACTTCCAAGTGGTCATTTAGGATTTTATAAAAGGAAGCATCTGATGTATGTGTTTAAAAAAATTATGTGAACTTTTTGTGAATACCACATTAGAAAATTTTTCTTAACTAGGGAGACATTGTTATGTCTTATAACTAGACATATTTATAAGACATTGTTATGAGACATTGCTATAAGACAGTGTTATAAGACATTGTTATAACTAGGTTATAAGACATAACAATGGAGGGTTCTGTCTATTTGAAATTATGGAGAGATGTAATAAGACAAGGAAATAATAGGAATTGCTATAGTTGCATGTCATGTAGTAATAATAAGCTGTATTTGGTTTTTGCCTGGACTTGTAAAACTAAAATTATAGAAAGCCCCTGGTGACATACATGCTGTGTGGCAGGATGACACTCCTGAACAATGCTGATATGAACCTTTATCTATGATTTGAGTGGTGGCTCCTAGTATAGTCATGTTTTGGTCTTTATCAATGAAGACCAGAGCATGACTAGGCTGAAAATCACTATTTAAAACCCTGGACTTTTGGAGAAAACTGTCAGCAGCACTGTGACCAGAGCACCCTATGTTGCTTTGTCTTTTGACTTCCCTGTCTGCTTTCCACACTATCACTAATTGCTGATCAACAATTGTCACTGAGACCAAATGGCTGACCACCTCTCCCATGATGATGACTGCCATCCAGCCTCCAGCTTGTCAGACAGCTGAGAACATCTAAAGACATCTGAGGTGCTGAGAGAGGCTATGGCTGAGAAAAATCTCTTTGGTCTTGTTGATTAAATTCTGGGCTAAGAGATGTTGCATTGAGTAAGTCCATGGGGATTGGACTCTAGGTGAATAAGGTGAATACATAGAATAATCTTCTATGTGTTTGTGACTTGCTGTTATTAGGAATGTTAAGTTGAGTGTGCATTGCATGAATAAATGCCATGTGTTGGAACCAAACTTGATTCCTCTCTAACTCACTGCTTGCAATAGTTGGTACAATTGGCAGGTGCCAATTATGGCAGTCAAAGTTGCTAGCTGGAGTAATTGAGATTTATTCTTTTTTGCTTTGTATCCCACATTTTGCCTATCAAAAGGTTCACCTCACTGAAACCCAAAAAGTCATGGCCATTGGCCTAAGACTGGCAAGGAATTTAGTCCCAAGGTGGCAGAAATGCAAGCATAAAACCCAAGATGGTGGATGTGTGGTGAAACTGGCTCATAACTGGTACAAATGTGTGGAGGCAAAAGTGATAGCTCAGATATTTCTATTAACATTCAAAGGCTTTTACAATTATATAATAATGGTACAACAAGTCGATTTGGCATCACAGGGCATCTCCAGACCTTGACTCTGCACAAAATATATTCCGAGTACATGATCTTGTTATATCCATAAATGAAACTTCAAGACTATCTTGGGAATTTGAAATGTGGGAATTGAGAATTTTACTGAAAATAGCAAGATATCTAGGTTCAATAAGTAGTTTAGCAAACATTCTTTAAAACGTGAGAAAACAGAATTGAAACCTCAATCTCCATGGAGAAAAAGTGAAAAGATAGTGCAGGAAAAAATACCTAAATATGATAAGGGTAGTAAAGTAACTATACCTCTCAGTAATTCTGATGTAGTAGAACCTATAATAGCTTGAGCAGATAAAAGGGAGGTCCCAAGCATCTTTTGCAAAATTATTGATGATGTTGATAATGACAGATTGAGAGGAAAAAAATTAGTATGAGAGATGATCGTCAGAAGTAAAAATAATCCGTTCCTACAGGACATATGAGAGAGCAACCCTGTTAGCACTGGGAAAACCACAGTCACACTGACCTGTAGAATGCCAGGAGAAATGCAAGTATGATTGAGATGCGCGCACTCACTTGTGTTGAAATTCAACAATGTAGACAAGACTTTGCACAAAGGAAAACTAAAGACCGAGATATCTTATACAAACTCTGGGACAAAGGTACAAATACCATTAGATTAAGTATGGATAAAATGAGGCACTTAATCGACATTGTAGAACACCCAGTTTTACACAAGACCTGACAGATGATGCTGGAAGCATCACCTGATGAATTTAGAACCTTATTCGGGTGGATTGCAGATGTATGGAGACATGCATTGCCTAACCTCAATTTAAATTTTTCTTTTGAAACTCAATGCAGATGGTGCACCATTGACAAAGCTATCAAGCTATGTAGGAAAGTAGGAGTCATTTGCATGATATATGAGCATGATAGAAATATCACACCTTTTAGGATAGAACTTACACCAGCAATAAGGCATGTCATAATAAAAGGGGCACCACAAAATTTGTGGTTAATGCTTACAGCTGCATTGTCGGGACATCAGTTTTTAATACAGATAGTAGAGTAGCTTAAACAGGTCAGAGAATTGCAGGGATAGCACAAACTTACCTTTACGGTAACTGAAATAAAACTTTTACCAAGATGCCACCATTTACATTGGCCACACAATTTATCAGATGAAAGGGTCAATTCCAACAAAAACCTTGATTTACTCAAAGACCATGTTGACAGGCACAGTTCTTGTATAACTGCAGATTTTAAAATATTTTTCCAAAAAGCAATCATGGCCCTGACCAGAACTGTACTCAGCTAGGGCAGGGACATGAAAGACTCAATTACCAGAATACCCACCATCCTTATTGACCAAGACCAACAGGAAATCAGCAGAGGCAATGGCAACCTCACAAAAGTGTGAATCAACATCCAAACTAGCATATCAGGTCACCCCAGCAGTCATATCATTTCCAAATGATAGAATGTCATGTTTTGTTGACTTCTAACATTTTTGATAGGAAAAAAAAAAAGACATCTTTTTTTTCTAGTATATACAGGAACTGAAATTACCATAATGCAACCTCTATTTAACTGTACATTATGAAAAGTTTCTACTGCTAAAGTAATGGGCATATCAGACTCCATTTTAACTGGGCATGTCATTCCCATAACAATTTGACTCTTTAATAGAGAACCTATCAAAACTAACAGCTTAATGATCAAAGCTCCAGCAGCAATATTAGAAATGGACAATATTCCAAGAATATTCAAGGCATGGCTTCCCCTTAAAATGCTGAAGGGATGTTTTGCCTTAGCAACAGTGAAAATTGAACTAGTAGTGCTACCTTCAATTTCTCCTTCATATACAAAATAGTATGCCCTCAAGTATGGACATGCAGAAATCATTGAAACCTTAGAGGATCTTCTAGCAAAAGATAATTGAACAAACTCAATCCTTTAACTATAATAGCCCTGTGTGGCCAGTAAAAAGCCTAATAGCAAATGGAGAATTACAATAGACTATCAAACTAAAAACCAATTAAGCCCACAAATCCCAGGATCACTTCCATACATTGAAGGAAATTAAGGACTTCAACCCCAATTATTTTTCTGCCATTGATTTCTCTGACATGTTCTTCTCCATCTCATTAGCTCCTGCATATAGAGAACTTAGCATGTTTACATGAAATGCTACATAATACAGATTTAAGAGAGTTCCCCAGGGATATAAAAAGAGTTCCATTATTGCACATACTGCCTTACAATGAACCGTACCATTTGATAAACTAGATAAATTAATCAACATTATTACTTATGTGGATGATATCCTAATCATAGGACATGAGGAAAGAAAGGTGAAAGAAGCCACAGACTTGATTTTCCACACCCTTACTAACAATGGATGAATGATAAATAAGGACAAATTTAAGGCCCAACAAAATCAGCAAAGCTCTTATGTGTCCATAGACCAACGGTGGCCCTCAAGTACCAGATTTGGTAATTGACAAAATAGCACAAGTCTCAACCCCTAAGGACAAAACAGCAGTCCAACACATCATAGGTCTATCCAGATATTGGTGCCAATACATTCCCTTTCTACAATTTTACAACCTATATATAAGGAAACACAAAAAGGAGCAGATTTTGAATGGGGTGCTGCCAAACAAGTTGCTTTCCAAACATTACTCAACTATTTGCAAATGTTTTCTAAATTATATATCCCAAAGGACTCAGAAATTTTGGTAATTGACCTACTCTTTTTAGATGATTATGGTAATTGGGGAATTTATGTCAAACAGTCAGGAATGACTAAACCATTTGGCTTCTATCACAAATGCTTTTTTTATGCACCCAACAGATATTTGTTATTTGAAAAATGGACTTGAGCATTATGTGAGGCAATAAAACATCTTGGTTTCTCAGTTAATAACCACTATCTTATAGTCCAAACATCAGTACCTATACTGGACTGGATTAAGATGGAGGAATCATTCCTTCAAGGATTACTTATGGAACCTAAAATTCTACATTGGAAATGGTACCTACAAAATTCCCTAGAAGGCACATTGGTAAAATACTTTAAGAATACTGCCAGACTAATGAAAGAACTGGCAGAAATGCCATTATTTCCTGTACCTGTAGAACTGGTACCAGAAAAATGGAATCCCATTGCAAAATGCGGTACAGATAATAAACAACATAACTGGTGGTTCATTGATGGATCCTCTGTTATTAAAATTGGGAAACTGCACTGGAAAACTGCAGCCTTCAGACAAGTTGAAACTGACCAGAGGGTGGATGCCCCAACACAGACAGCAGAAGTACATGCAGTAAAATTGGTAGTGGAATTTGGTCAGAAACAAAATGATAAAACTATACACAAATTTTCTGACATGGTGCACTTGCAATGGTCTAGCTATCTGGCCAGTAAAATGGAAACACCAACTTCAAAATCAATATTAAACTCGTATGGGGAAAAGTTACTTGGCATTATTTGACAGATGCATCCGTTAAAATATTTGTTTCACATGTTGACACTCATACTGGAAAATTAGATGAGAACTCTAAAAATAATGATATCATTGATAAGTTGGCCAAATAGCGACACTCAGACTAGTAAATAGGAAACCTTGGGCAGTGACAAAGAGGTTGGAAACTAAATTAACATTGCATATATCACCACAGTGGGATATACAATGCATTGAAATTCAGGAATTAATTATTACTAAACCAGAGCTGCTGAAAATTCATAAAATATTGGGTCACATAGGTAAGCATGCTTTATACATTTGGTGTCTTAGACGGAATCTCAAACCATCATGGAAGGCTTTTGCTGACACTATCAGAACATGTCCAAACTGCCCTAATGCAGCTACAAGGTTTAGAAGAAATCCACTGTCACACACATCTTTACCAAGACATTTTAACAATATAGTCCAAATACACTTTATATGACCAATTAGGCCACACCACTATGTATGCACAATGTAGACACTCATTCTGGACTAGGATTGGTGAAACAGGCATCAAAACCAAACCAACTTACTACTATGCTTACAATATGGTCATGGTGCACTACATATGGCCTGCCATGTATTTTTGCATCAGATCAAGGATCCCATTTTACCATGAAAATTACACAAAAATTAGCAGAAGTATTAGACATCCAATGAGATATTCATGTAGCCTATAATCCCACAGCATCAGGCTATATAGAATGCTTCAATGGGTTACTGAAGCTGATTATTCTCAAATACACTACTCAATCAGGCAATCTAATAGCAGTATATGAATTAAACAATAGACCCAGACTATACAGACCCTCCCCTTCTGAAACGTTTCCCACTAAGTTACATACAATATGTCCCGAGTAAAGAGGAACAAAATACTGACAGACAAATGCCTCATACATTCTAGTGATGACTGAACATTACAATTGGGTGACATCATTGGACAAGGACCTGTCACATCAGTTTGGACATCTACAGAAAACTGAGTTGAAACTCACAAAACTCAAAGATTTGGCCTCAGTATGACATGCCTCATAAAATATCTATGCAAAAGTATACAAATCCTAATGACTCTTGTATTGTCATATGTAAACTTCATGATAAACATACACTTCATGTGGTTCCACACCCACAAAAAGTGTGGTGAAGAAAACAGCACCAACACACACACCTGTGGAAAGTTCATTAATTACATGGTATGTCCCTTGTAATCCATCTTTTAACCACAATTTTAGTCACATTTATTCTGAGCACTACTACATCAGAAGTAATTACTATGAATTCCTCTACCACTACTCATTTTGAATATCACAAGGATCCAAGCTCCATAATAATGAATATCACATCATACAATAATTTTGCAAAGGATACACAGAAGTGGAAGGACATGTACCTGATTACTGGAGACATAATCTTTGGCTTTATAATCATACAGTTTTAACCAGCTGTTCTGGAACAAATATGCAACTTACAAAAAATACTGTCTGAGTATACAGTGCACAATGACCCATATTCCATGTGTCCTAATAATGGGAATAACAATTAAACTAATGGCAAAAGTCATCTGTGTCACTAATTTCCCCAACCTTCCAACTTATGGACACTTTGAAATACTCAATGCATATAGACTAGATCTTACAATATCCAACACCTCTTTCCCTCCAACAAGCAATTGGTCAAAAATTTATGGCCCTAGGGACCCATACACAAAGAGTGCCTCTGATGCTTACAGATCCAATACCACAACCATTTCTTTCCATGCTATACCAGGAACCAGTGCAAAAGAAGTGCTCAGAAGAAATAAATTAATATTATTGCATGAGGTGAATTTTTGCAGATACACATGCAACATAAAATGAAGACTTGAAGCACAGTGATACTCTGTATTAGTCACAGCTGGATACATTTGCATAAAGAAGTTAAGATACTTTGCTACATGTCAAAACGTGTTTATGGGTAATAACAAGATATCCCTATGAGGACACTTTTATATCTTCAGACTCACCAAAACAAAGTTTTCATCCAACTTTCATGATATATCCAGGTAACTTTTTGAATACTTTTTGAACAACTGATACCAGTCAGTGTACAATGTTTCCATCAACCCAACCAGTGTTCATAAAGAAAAAGGATTCTGCTGGACAGCCATTACCAACACACATTCAAGAACCACCATAAATAATGGTACTACATGTCATTGGTGGCACTGGATAAACTGGAATGAGACCAGGAAAGTAGTATCAGGAAACTATACATGGAACTTAACACACTTTTACTTCCACAACAGAACATCTCTATGAAATGAAGACCCATACACAAGCATCCCAAAGGAGAAATATCACATCTGGATAGTCATCAAGCTTCCCATACAAGGTGGTTTCATGAGGATACCAACCACTACTGACTCAAAACCTCCAATATCAGCCAAAACACCACATTATCATTTACATCCTTCTTCCCCATGATTTCATTACAACATAACAACACTATATGAGATAACATACATAACTTAACCCTATATTGGAATTGCCAACTTCCATTCCCACACTCATCCATCTGCCACATAGCAACATTGGAACCACAAACATATCATATTATGACATACTGAGAGATGTGTATAACCAATCAGCAGTGAAGAAAACCTATAAAATACAATGTGACACACCAGTCAAACTTAAACCTACTGTAACAATATTGGGCTACAAGGATCCGTGAATCTGTGAAAGTATTTTTAACCTTAATCCAACATGCAAATGGATGGATGACTGTATTGTACATTACAACATCAAAGAAGCAGACAACAGGTCCCTATCCTGGTGGCTCACCAGAGGAATAAACTTCTTGTCATGGAAACATGTCAAACAGATTGGTAAATTTCCATAAAATTTTAATGTGGTATTTCCAGGATTTGACATTGAATGGTACATCATTGATACGGTATCACAAAACATCTTACATAATGAAATTGACCTCACTGAGGGAATATCATTGAAATATTTCAAATCATACACATACAAAATACAAAATGAATCATTGAGAATACTACATAACAGAAACAGTACAACCTCCTGCTTCATTGACAGGGGAGGTTTTAATGCAAGAAAAAGGTTGATCACAGCACATTTGAAACATGGAGTTATTTTTCCACCAAGGAGACTGATGGAAACAAGAAATGCACCCAGATTTATACCTGTTACTCATAAACCAGTATGAATGCTCACAAATCCCACCATACAATCCATATCCCTCAGACTCCAACTAACAACATCAATAACAAGGAAAGAGAGATGTGTGGTGGACTCATTAGCTTATCACCAAACATATTGTCATATAGGAGCAAAAAATCTGGGAAGACCTCTAGAATTTGCTGCAGCTGGTGCTTTTCTAGCAGGAGAAACTATTGGTACACTCATTGCAGGAGCAATGACAGAAGAACACTGTGCTAAGGTGGATTTAATATGATCTTTATCAGATAAACAAAACAAAGCAATATACTCTATTTCTAAATCACTGTATGCAAGTGTAGTACTCTTAGACAAATTACAAGAACAATTTCTTGTTCTTGTTCTTGTTTCTGGAACAAGAAATACTCAGGAGAGAAATCCACACTTTCCATACCAATGAAAAGAAGAGACTCCAAGTGTTAAATAATGCAATTAATAAACTCAGGATACAAAGTGAGTGTGATCATCTTAATGTATTAATGTAAGAAGCACATCAGGAAATTACTAGTCTATTTTTAATTGGAAGAAGACAAGAAGGACAGCAGTCCAAAACAATGCTAGACCCACAAAAGGAATTATTTTGTGAAAATGGACTATGTAAGGTACACCTATGGGACATTTCAATGACAACAGCCATCATGGGATATCATGCAATGCCTGTTACTCAATGAATAGGTGAACAATGGATTATCCCATGTGGGCAGTATCTATGGGTTAACTTACATAATCACTCATGATATAATAATATTGAAGATTCCTATCCAATTGGAAGGCAGTCATAGCATTCAACACCTTTCCCACAGAGCTACTTACACCCAGAGTAGCACTATATTCAGTTGACATTAAGATATTTGATCTAGGTAATTATCAAATATTAACCCACAGCAATCAAGAATGTACAATCAGACAGCATCATAACATGCCATACCTTGATAATATGACACTACTTGCAGCATGACATATATCCAATAATGTCATGGCAGTGACACATACAGAAGTTAATAAACTGTAATTACACACTTATCTTATGTGTCTAATCATACCTTCAGACTTGGACATTTTATCCAAACACCAAAAAAACCTGAATCAGAGGAATACAAGAATACCAAGGACTCTATAGGAAGCTCAAAATGTTTTAACAAAATGAAAGGCTTAAAATACCTAAAAAACACAATAACACATGAGATAAAAACATTGTGACAACACACAGACCAACTAGAATTTATTGTACCAAAGAACTTATTTTTTTATCATAAACAAATGGGATACATGTTGTTTCTCTGTACATGAAGTCAAGGCATACCATTTGTGTAATCATAAATTTACATAGGGTAATGTTGTTTGATTCTTTCTGTTATTTTTTCTCCCCCCATCCCTCCCACCCCTCTTTTTCCTCTAAACAGTCCTTCCTTCCTCCATTCTTGCCACCCTTCTTAACCCTAACCCTAAACCTAACCCTAATCCTAACACTAATCCCTCCCACCCCCCATTATATGTCCTCATAAACTTATCAGCGAAATCATTTGTCTTTTAGTTTTTTGAGATTGGATTATCTCACTTAGCATGATATTCTCCAATTTCATCCATTTTCCTGAAGATGCCATAATTTTTTCATTCTTTATGGCGGAGTAATATTCCATTGTATGTATATGCCACAGTATCTTTATCCATTCATCAACTGAAGGACATCTAGGTTGGTTCCACAATATGGCTATGGTGAATTCAGCAGCTATGAACATTGATGTGGCTGTATCTCTGTAGTATGCTGATTTTAAGTCCTTTGGGTATAGGCCAAGGAGTGGGATAGCTGGGTCAAATGGTGGTTCCATTCCAAGCTTTCTGAGGAATCTCCATACTGCTTTCCAGAGTGGCTGCACTAATTTGCAACCCCACCAGCAATGTATGAGTGTATCTTTTTCCCCACATTCTTGCCAACACCTATTGATGCTTGTGTTCTTGATAATCGCCATTCTAATTGGGGTGAGATGAAATCTTAGGGTAGTTTTGATTTCCATTTCTCTTATTACTAGAGATGTTGAACATTTTTTCATATGTCTATTCATTGCTTGTACATCTTCTTCTGTGAAGTATCTGTTCATTTCCTTAGCTCATTTGTTGATTGGATTATTTGTATTCTTGGTGTAGAGTTTTTTTGAGTTCTTTATAGATTCTGGAAATTAGCGCTCTATCTGAAGTATGAGTGGCAAAGATATTCTCCCACTATGTAGGCTTTCTCTTCACATTACTGATAGTTTCCTTTTGCTTGGAGAAAGCTTTTAAGTTTGAATCTATCCCAGTTGTTGATTCTTGCTTTTATTTCTTGTGCTATGGGAGTCCTGTTACGGAAGTCCGATCCTACGCCAACAAGTTGAAGATTTGAACCAAGTTTTTCTTCCATAAGATTCAGGGTCTCTGGTCTGATTCTGAGCTTCTTGATCCATTTGAATTGAGTTTTGTGCAGGGTGAAAGATACGGGTTTAATTTCATTCTTGTGCATATGGATTTCCAGTTTTCCCAGCACCATTTGTTGAAGAGGCTATCTTTTCTCCATTGCATATTTTTGGCCACTTTGTCTAGTATGAGAAAATTGTATTCATTTGGGTTTGTGTCCATGTCCTCTATTCTGTACCATTGATCTACCTATTTTGTGTACCAAAGAACTTATTGGCAATGCCTTACATTAATCTAAATATTAGAAAGGAGTGTACCATCCTTAATGCCCTATGATGTACACTTATGGCAGACTGTCCATGTGTAACTAGATGAAACCTTTGGCATTGGTTCAAGAACTGTGTACACTTTATGGTGATTTTGATAATTATAATAATTATGATCAAAATATCCCTTTGTCTATGCAGGAGGACAACTTGGCCAGAATTCCATAATCAGGTCAAAAAGAAAGCAGTTTTCATGTGGCAAGAATTAAAGGATCAAAAAAGCACAGCTATGCCACTTCAAAATATGCCCTGTCTGCCCTGAATTTCATGTAAGACTTTTCTATCTAATTATTTTCTTAAAATCCTTCAATGAAGAAAAACAACTAATAATATCCCATGTACTGAAATTGAAGAAACACACCTACATATCCATGAAATTCCATATATGCCTCAAGTTGGATCTATACAGATGTATGAAGAGACCTCATATATCCAAACTACTTAACCATATTTTGCATCATACAGAATCAATTGAAGAACTACACCATATATTCTGGAACACACAAAGACCACAATGTATTCAATATCTACTCAGACTATTGCCAACCATACTGAGAAGTGACATCACATATATTAACCCTCAAAACTTGGTACCACACTGTCAAATACCAGTTGACAAGAGAATCTGATAGACATTCATGGGTAAAAAGAATATGGCACAGCCTAAATCTTAAATGCACCCACATTTCCTTCACCCTTCAGAACTATTCACTTAGAGAATTGTTCTTGAAATTCTTACAAAAATATTGGAACATCATAATTCTACATGATAAAATCAAATTCACATGGACTAAAACTTACTCTACCACTTTTTCTATTCACACTTTTTGTAGAGTAACCTGCAATCCAAAGACTTAACTATTAACTACTGGAATCAGAATCACACATGTTTTTCATGGATATCATTTGACATTTGTTTGCCAGACCAAAATATCAAATATGCACCCCCACAATGTTGCAGAAGCCAAACAAATGCCTCATCTCTACAGACAGATACATATAAGAGTTGACTAGTTTTATTGATTACACCCAGGGGGACCAAACATCATATTACAGCATAGAGGAACTGAATGTGAACAAACCTTCGACAACATTGGACATTCACCTGATGCAATAATTATTTCCCAAAACTACTTATTAGTAGAATTGTAAAATACATTTTTTCAGCACTCTGAATATCATTATACTTAATTCCTTTAAACATGAGTTTTCAATCATGTGTGATTTAAGTTTTATGAGTATTAAGATTTTTGTTTTTTTTACCAAGACATATTTTCTGCTTTATTTTGTATTTTATAATGAAAGGGGAACCATAAAATTATTTAATACCTTTGGAATTATAGTCTTTGCGTGAGATAACACTTCCAAGTGTAAGCACATAATTATGGGAAAATAATGAAAATGTAGTTCCTAGGGAGTATTTTACACTGTCTTTATTGTAAAACATGCCATTCAAAAGAAAGCATGAAATATAAACATGTAGGTTAACTTTAACAAATTTGTATAAAGGTGAACACCCATTCAACCAGTTCACAGGTCCAGAAGCAGAACATTTCCAATACCCTTCAGGCCTATCTGTACTTATCCCCAAATATAATCCTTTTCCCCCTAACAAATGTAACGATACTAAATTTTATGGTAATCTCTTCTGGGCTTTTCTTTGTAGTTTTTCTGGATACCTCTGCCTCTTTAGATGACATAAGTAACTTTGACAGTATTTTTGAATTTTGTGTAAGTGGGGTCACTCTTTTGTGTCCAGTTTCTTTCACACAACTTCATGTTTGGGATCTATCCATATTGTAGTTTGGTAGTTTCCAATGCTCTTTTATAGTCTATTACTTGGATACACTATGTTTTTTTTGTTGTTGTTGTTGTTTTGTTTTTTTAACTATTTACTGTTGGGAATATTCGGTTTGTTTCCAGTATTTACTTTGAATAAATAATACTGTGTTGTATATGCTCATCTGTCTGGGTTTGGATGTGATTTGTCTCACAGAGGTTTGTGTGTTAGAAGCGTGATCCTCAGTATGACAGGGTCCAGGTGGTGGAGACCTGAAGAGCTGGAGTCTAGTGGGAGGTGGTTAGGTCATTGGTAGCTTGCCCTCACAAGAGATGTAGAGGAATTTTCATGGGACCCTGATGAACTCCCATTATAGAGAGCTACAGAAGAGTAATTGCAGCTTCTGAACCTCTCTGACTTCCTGTCTTGCATGTGATTTCTCCTTCTTGCATGAACTCCCACCATTGTGATGCCATCTGCCATGAAGACTTCAACAGAGTCAATCTGATGCCAGTACCATGCCTGTCAGTTTTCTGTGAGATAAATAAACCTCTTATTTAGACATTACTTGGCCTCAGGTATAACAACAGAAAAATGACTAATACAGCATCCCTGTCTCTTGGTACCCACTTATGCACATTTCTTTTGGACATAAACCAAGAAGGCCACTGTTAGTTACAATGCTTCAGACATTTTCTCCAACTCTGTAACTTGCCTTTTTTTTTTCAAGATATGTTTAGCTAAGCAAAGTTCCTAATTTTATTTTAGTATAAAATGTCAATCTTTCCTTCTGTTAAGAAGTTTTTTCTTGCCTTGCTGATTAAAGTTATCCCTCTACCTATGTTATCTTTTAAAAGCTCTACATTTTTCATTTCGAATTTCTGTCTATATTCCATCTGTAAATATTATGATAGTTTCAGCTTTTGCCTATTTTTCGACACTTTTTACAGTTAGGAATAAAAGTGTTGTGTACCTTTTGTTTGTGTCTTTTTATTGGACATATGCACCCATTCCTCTTTGGTGTATATCTGAAAATAGATTTTCTGAGTCCGAGGACTGGATCATCCCAAATAATCCTAAACTGTTGTGCCAGTTTATTTTATTTTTTTTTATTTTATTGTAAACAAATGGGATACATGTTGCCTCTCTGTTTGTACATGGTGCAAAGGCATACCATTTCTGTAATCATAAATCCACATACAATAATGTTGTTTGATTCATTCTGTTATTTTTTCCCCTTCCCCCCACCCCTCCCACCCCTCTTTACCCTCTATACAGTACTTTCTTCCTCCATACTTGCCCCCCTCCCTAACCCTAACTCTAACCCTAACACTAACTCTTCCCTCCCCCCCATTATGTGTCATCCTCCACTTATTAGCGATATCATTCGTCCCTTGTCTTTTTGAGATTGGCTTATCTCACTTAGCATGATATTCTCCAATTTCATCCATTTGCCTGCAAATGCCATAATTTTGTCATTCTTTATGGCTGAGTAATATTCCATTGTGTATATATACCACAGTTTCTTTATCCACTCGTCAATTGAAGGGCATCTAGGTTGGTTCCATAGTCTGGCTATTGTGAATTGAGCAGCTATGAACATTGATGTGGCTGTATCTCTGTAGTATGCTGATTTTAGATCCTTTGGGTATAGGCCAAGGAGTGGGATAGCTGGGTCAAATGGAGGGTCCATTCCAAGTTTTCTAAGGAATCTCCACACTGCTTTCCAGAGTGGCTGCACTAATTTGCAGCCCCACCAGCAATGTATGAGTGTACCTTTCTCCCCACATCCTCGCCAAAATCTGTTGCTTGTATTTTTGATAATCGCCATTCTAATTGGGGTGAGATGGAATCTTAGGGTGGTTTTGATTTGCATTTCTCTTATTACTAGAGATGTTGAACATTTTTTCATATGTTTATTGATTGCTTGTAGATCTTCTTCTGTGAAGTGTCTGTTCATTTCCTTAGCCCATTTGTCGATTGGATTATTTGTATTCTTGATGTAGAGTTTTTTGAGTTCTTTATAGATTCTGGAGATTAGTGCTCTATCTGAAGTATGATTGGCAAAGATATTCTCCCACTCTATAGGCTCTTTCTTCACATTACTGATAGTTTCCTTTGCTGAGAGAAAGCTTTTTAGTTTGAATCTATCCCAGTTATTGATTCTTGCTTTTATTTCTTGTGCTATGGGAGTCCTGTTGAGGAAGTCTGGTCCTAGGCCGACATGTTGAAGATCGGGACCTACTTTTTCTTCTATAATCTGCAGAGTCTCTGGTCTGATTCCAAGGTCCTTAATCCATTTTGAGTTGAGTTTTGTGCAGGGTGAGAGATATGGGTTTAGTTTCATTCTGTTGCATATGGATTTCCAATTCTCCCAGCACATTTGTTGAAGAGGCTATCTTTTCTCCATTGCATATTTTTGGCGCCTTTGTCTAGTATTAGAAAGTTGTATTTATTTGGGTTTGTGTCCGTGTCCTCTATTCTGTACCATTGATCTACCTGTCTATTTTGGTACCAGTACCATGCCGTCTTTGTTACTATTGCTTTGTAATAAAGTTGAAGTTCGGGTATTGCGATACCCCCTGCTTCATTTTTCCTGCGAAGGATTGCTTTAGCTATTCTGGGTTTCTTATTCTTCCAGATGAATTTCATGATTGCTTGCTCTATTTCTGTAAGGTACGACATTGGGATTTTAATTGGGATTGCATTGAATCTGTATAGCACTTTTGGTAGCATGGCCATTTTGACAATATTAATTCGGCCTATCCAAGAACATGGGAGATCTTTCCATCTTCTAAGGTTTTCTTCGATTTCTTTCTTTAGTGTTCTGTAGTTCTCATTGTAGAGGTCTTTTACCTCTTTTGTGAGATTGATTCCCAAGTATTTTATTTTTTTCGATGTTATGGTGAATGGGGTAGTTTTCATAATTTCTCTTTCTGAGGATTCCTCACTTATGTATAAAAATGCATTGGATTTATGAGCATTGATCTTGTAACCTGCCACTTTACTGAATTCACTTATGAGTTCTAACAGTTTTCTGGTGGAATTTCCTGGTTCCTCTAAGTATATAATCATATCATCTGCAAATAGGGATAGTTTGAGTTCTTCTTTTCCTATTCGTATTCCTTTAATTTCCTTGGTCTGTCTAATTGCTCTGGCTAGAGTCTCAAGAACGATATTGAATAGGAGTGGTGAAAGAGGGCATCCCTGTCTTGTTCCAGTTTTTAGGGGGAATGCTTTCAGTTTTTCACCATTTAGAATGATATTAGCCATGGGCTTAGCATAGATGGCCTTTACAATGTTAAGGAATGTTCCCACTATCCCTATATTTTCTAGAGTTTTGAGCATGAAGGGGTGTTGTATTTTATCAAATGCTTTTTCTGCATCTATTGAAATAATCATGTGGTTCTTGACTTTAAGTCTATTGATATGGTGAATTACATTTATTGATTTCCGGATGTTGAACCAACCTTGCATCCCTGGGATAAAACCCACTTGATCGTGGTGCACTATCTTTTTAATATATTTTTGTATGCGATTTGCTAAAATTTTATTGAGAATTTTTGCGTCAATGTTCATTAATGATATCGGTCTGAAATTTTCTTTCCTCGATTTATCTCTGTCTGGCTTGGGTATCAGGGTAATATTGGTTTCATAGAATGAGTTTGGGAGGGTACCCTCCTCTTCTATTTCATGGAATACTTGAGAAGTATTGGAATGAGCTCTTCTTTAAAGATTTTGTAGAACTCGGCTGAGAACCCGTCTGGTCCTGGACTTTTCTTTGTTGGTAGGCTTTTGATGACCTCTTCTACTTCATTACTTGAAATTGATCTATTTAAATTTTGTATGTCCTCCTCGTTCAATTTAGGCAATTCATATGTCTCTAGAAACCTGTTGATGTCTTCGAAATTTTCTATTTGGTTAGAATATAGATTTTCAAAATAGCTTCTAATTATATTTTGTATTTCAATCGTGTCTGTTGTGATATTTCCTTGTTCATTTCGAATTTTGGTGATTTGGGTTTTCTCTCGTCTTCTCTTTATTACAGTGGCTAAGGGTTTATCAACTTTGTTTATTTTTTCAAAGAACCAACTATTTATTTTGTCAATTTTTTGTATAGTTTCTTTTGTTTCAATTTCGTTGATTTCAGCTCTGAGTTTAACTATTTCCTGTCTTCTACTAGTTTTGGTGTTGGTCTGATCTTCTTTTTCTAGGGCTTTGAGCTGAAGTGTTAGGTTGTTTATTTGTTGATTTTTACTTCTTTTATTGAATGCGCTCCATGAAATAAATTTTCCTCTAAGTACTGCTTTCATAGTGTCCCAAAGATTTTGATATGATGTTTCTTTGTTCTCATTTACCTCTAGGAATTTTTTAATTTCCTTCCTAATATCTTCTGTTATCCATTCATCATGTAATAGCATATTGTTTAATCTCCAGGTGTTGGAGTAGCTTCTGTTTTTTACTCTTTCATTTATTTCTAACTTCAAACCATTATGATCTGATAGAATACAAGGTAGTGTCTCTATCTTCTTGTATTTGCTTACATTAGCTTTGTGGCATAATATATGGTCTATTTTAGAGAAGGATCCATGTGCTGCTGAGAAGAAAGTGTATTCGCTCTTGGTTGGATGGTATATTCTATAAATGTCCGTTAAGTCTAAATTATTGATTGTGTTATTGAGATCTATGGTTTCTTTGTTCAATTTTTGTTTGGAAGATCTGTCCAGTGGTGAGAGAGGCGTGTTAAAATCACCTAGTATTATTGTGTTATGGTCTATTTGGTTTCTGAAATTGAGAAGGATTTGTTTGACATACATGGATGAGCCACTGTTTGGGGCATAGATGTTTATGATTGTTATGTCTTGCTGATTTATGGTTCCCTTAAGCAGTATGTAATGTCCTTCTTTATCCCTTTTGACTAGTTTTGACTTGAAGTCCACCTTATCTGAAATGAGGATGGATACCCCAGCTTTTTTGCTGAGTCCTATGTGCATGATATGTTTTCCCCCATCCTTTCACCTTTAGTCTATGTGTATCTCTTTCTACGAGGTGAGTCTCTTGCAGGCAACATATTGTTGGATCTTTCTTTTTGATCCAATCTGCCAGTCTATGTCTTTTGATTGATGAGTTCAGGCCATTAATATTCAGGGTTATTATTGAGATATGATTAGTATTCCCGGTCATTTGGTTCATTTTATTTATTTATTTATTTATTTATTTATTTATTTAGAGACGACTTGGTTCTTCCTTTATTTGACAATTCCTTTAGGATGGTTCCTCCCATTGCTGATTTGTTTCTTTGTTTTTCATCTCTTCCTCATGGAATATTTTGCTGAGAATGTTCTGTAATGCTGGCTTTCTTTTTGTAAATTCTTTTAGCTTTTGTTTATCATGGAAGGATTTTATTTCATCATCAAATTTGAAGGTAAGTTTTGCTGGGTATAAGATTCTTGGTTGGCATCCATTTTCTTTCAGGGCTTGAAAAATGTTGTTCCAGGCCCTTCTAGCTTTTAGGGTCTGGATTGAAAAATCTGCTGATATCCGTATTGGTTTCCCCCTGAATGTAATTTGATTCCTCTCTCTTGCGGCCTTTAAAATTCTGTCTTTATTTTGTATGTTGGGCATTTTCATTATAATGTGCCTTGGTGTGGGTCTGTTGTAATTTTGTATATTTGGAGTCCTATAAGCCTCTTGTACTTGATCTTCCATTTCATTCTTCAGATTTGGGAAATTTTCTGATAGCATTTCATTGAATAGATTGTTCATTCCTTTGGTCTGTTTCTCTAAGCCTTCCTCAATTCCAATAATTCTCAAATTTGGCCTCCTCATGATATCCCATAGTTCTTGGAGATTCTGTTCATGATTTCTTACCATCTTCTCTGTTTGTTCAACTTTGTTTTCAAGGTTAAATATTTTATCTTCAATGTCTGATGTTCTGTCTTCCAGGTGTTCTATTCTATTGGTTATGCTTTCTATGGAGTTCTTAATTTGGTTTATTGTTTCCTTCATTTCAAGGATTTCTGTTTGGTTTTTTTTCAATATCTCTAACTCTTTATTGAAGTGATCTTTTGCTTCCTGTATTTGCTCTTTTAACTGTCGATTGGTGCGATCATTCAGTGCCTGCATTTGCTCTTGCATCTCGTCATTTGCTTCCCTGAGCATTTTAATTATGTACATTCTGAACTCCCTTTCTGTCATTTCTTCTGCCATGCTGTCGTTGGGTTTCATTGATGTAACATCTAGATTTGTTTGCAGCATTTTCTTTCCTTGTTTTCTCATATTGTTCAGGTATCAGTTGACCTGCTGTGATATTGCAGATTTCCTCTATTGTCTTATAATATCCCTGAAGATTTCTATTATATCCCCTCTTAGTCTTCAGTAGCCTGAAATCTTGGAGGAAGTTGATAATGCAGTGCTCCACAAGGGAGCTGACTCCCTAGGGGTGGTGGCCTTCTGGTGGGGTATATTCCCTGCTAGTGGGCAGAGGTACCTTCACTTGCTGATGAATGGTCATCCAGAAGGGAAGTAGGTTATGGGCTGATGCAAGACCAGTTTGGGCCTGTGTCTCTGATTTTACGATCCTTTTGGGAGAACCTCACCCAACAGGGAGGGGTCACCCAGTGGGGAGGTCTCGCTGGTCGGTTTTCCTCCCAGAGGTTCTGTTCAATTCACAACTACCGCCTGGGCTGGGCAGCCTTCTTCTGCAATGTTCCCAGGGACCCGGACCTACCTCCTGGGCCTGGAAGCCTCACCCTTCACAAACGAATCTCCTTCGGCTGCCTCTCCTCAGAGAAGCTTCCTGCAGTCCTGGAGCCTTCGCTCTGCCCCTCAGTTTGTCTGTGGGGCCCTTCCACCAAGAAGCCGTCTAGGACCCTGCTCTGCACTTTTCGCCTGGCTATGCGGTCCCTCCTCTGAGCAGCCACCTGGAGCCCCTTACAATCGCTCCGAGTCCCAGTGACCCGCCACACGCCTTTTCCTCCGGCAGCCACCTGTTGTTCCGTGCGGTCGCTCTAAGACCAAGTGACCCACCACGCACCACTTTCTCCACCAGGCAGTCACCCAGAGATCTGGTGCGTCACGAGTCCCAAGAACTCACTGTGCACCTTCTTGTCCCGACTGCCTCCCGTAGCCCTGGTGCAGTCACTTCGAGCCCAAGCACCCCGCCGCACTCCTCCTCCTTCTCCAGGCAACCCCCTATGTTCAGGAGCGGATGCTCTGGGACCAAACCACTCACCACGCTGTTCCACCGGATAGCCGCCCAGAGCCCTGGCGCAGCTTTTCCAATTCCAAGCGACGTGCCGAGCCTGTATTTCTCCTTCTCCTCTGGGCAGCCCCCTGTGTTCAGGGGTGGTCACGTTCAGTCCAAACAGCTCACCAAGCACCTTCTCCTTTGGGCAGCCTCCCAGAGCGTGGGTGGGTTGCACCGAGTCCAAGCGCTATGATGAACAGCCACCTCTTCAATGCTTCCAGCTGTCTGCGATCACTGCTCCGGTGGGGGGAGGGGCGCCTCGCCGGCAGTTCTACTTTGCAAAGATCCCAGCTTTCAGGGCTACCGCGCTGTCCGGGGACTACCGCCCCGTCCGCCTGCCCAGTGGGAAACACTCACCCGGCTTCTTTGAGTTGGTCCCAAGTCTCTCAATATCTCCTTTTCTTGAGTCCTGCGTCCACGCTGCTCCTCCGGATAGTCGCCCGGAGCCCTGGCACAGCTGATCCAATTCCAAGCGACGTGCCGAGCCCGTATTTCTCCTTCTCCTCTGGGCAGCCCCCTCTTCAATGCTCCCAGCTGTCTGCGATCACTGCTCCGGCGGGGGGGGGGGGGCGCCTCGCCGGCAGTTCTACTTTGCAAAGATCCCTGCTTTTGGGGCTATCGCCCCGTCCAGGACTCCTGCCCCATCCGGGGCGCCTGCCCAGTGGGAGATTCTCGCCAGGCTGCTTTGAGTTGGTCCCAAGGCTCTCTATATCTCCTCTTCTTGAGTCCTGAGTCCTGGAGCAACACGAAACGCAGCCACCCTCTAGTCCGCCATCTTGAATCCCTGAGTATTAAGATTTTGATTGGTGTGTTAAATGAGCTTGAATTTTCCGTGTATTATGTGGATTAATCAAAACTATATTTTTGGCCATGCTGAAATACCTTTTTATGAAAACCCCTTTGAAATATCTATCATAAATTTTATATCTATATAGTCACCCTTTTTGGACCCATACTAATTCTTCTGAAAACATTTGCTATGATATAAAACCTTATATACATATGTAACCTTAAATCTAGGCACTCATGGGATCTTACCACATATGTGGAACCCCATGGGAGCCTGGGGGTGGACTTTAATGAGACAAGGAAATAATAGAAATTGCTATAATTGTGTGTTCTGTAGTAATAATAAGTTGTATTTTGCATTTTCTTGGACTTGTAAAACTAAAATCCAAAAGGCTCCTGGTGACATACTTGCTGTATCACAGGATGACACTCCAGAACAATGCCAATATGAACCTTTATCTATGATTTGTGTGGTATTTGAGTGGTATAGTATAGTCATACTCTGGTCTTTATCAATGAAGAGCTGAGCATGACTGAGATGAAAATCACTACTTAAACCCCTGGACATTTGGAGAAAACTGTCAGCAGCACCATAACCAGAGCACTTCACGTTGTTTTGTCATTTGAGTGTCCCAGCTTCTGTCCACAATATTGCTGATTGCTGACTTACCATTGTTACCGAAGCCAGATGGCTGACCACCTCTACTATGATGATGACTGTGATCCAGCCTCCAGCTTGTCAGACACCTGAGGACATACAAAGACATCTCAGGAGCTGAAAGAGGCTATGGCTGAGAAGAATCCCCTTGATTTTGTTGACTGACTTCTTGGCTAAAAGATGTTGCATTGAGTAAGTTCATAGGGATTGGACTCTAGGTGAATAAGGGAGTGAATCTTCTATGTATTTGTGACTTGCTATTATTAGGAATGTTAAGTTGAGTGTGCATTGCATGAATAAATTCCACTTTTTGGAACTGAGCTTGATTCCTCTCTTCCTCACTGCTCAAGACAGAAGAGCTTTGGCATAATCCTCCTTTGAGTATTGTGGGGTGTACAATACTCCCTAAAATTGCTTTTGTTTTACTGTCTTTCATTGTGTAATTAAAAGACATTGAGACAGGAGGATTGAAAGTTCAAAGCCAACCTCAACATCTTAGGCCAAAAGGAGCTCAGCAAGATACTATCTCAAAATTATATATATATATATAGACTTGAAATGTTTCTCAGTGATTAAGAACATCTGGGTTAAATATTTGGTACAAGAAAAAGGAAAGAAAGAAAGAAAGAAAGAAAGAAAGAAAGAAAGAAAGAAAGAAAGAAAGAAAGAAAGAAAGAAAGAGAAAAAAAGAAAGAAAGAAAAAAAGATACATTTAGTTAGGCCCACCTCACTTCATTTTCTTTGGGGAGAAAAGTACCCTTGGATTGAGTGTCTTTGGAATGTACACAGTTTATCTCTGTTGGTCAGGTGGGGGGATGTTCCTTCTCACTTCCCATTTGTCAAAAAGCTGTGAATCATTCTTATATCAGAAGTCATTTTATATTTAAATATAAATACTGTATTTTAAAAATGGAACCAGTCTTTATGTTTCTCATAATGTGTCATATTAATTTAAAAATATCTCAAGAGACATGCATTTCTTTTAAAGACACTCCAACAGAGATCTCTAGAGAAATAGATAACAATGCCACTCAGGCCTAGGAGCCCTAACCAAGTCCAGTCTGGAGAGCTGCACTTTCTCTCTCAATGGAAGGAAGTGAGAATTGTGCTGCTTCTACTGCAGTGATGCTCCACCCTCATCAGATGAATAGTGCTTCCTCTAATTTTTCCTGGAGTAAGAGCCTCAGGGGGTTAGCTAGCTGAGGGCTGCAAACTAGAAAACAAGACAGCCAGGCTTGCTACTCCCTTCTAACTTCTCATGCACGCACACTGTGCAGAATCTCCTGTTATTTTTGTTTCTTCAGGAACAGTGATAAAGTCAGAGAGAATTCTAGCTTCAATACAGTTTTCCATGAATATGATGCCTCTGTGTATATTGATATATACATTAACATTCATTTTTAATGTAGGGTGAAACTTAATGTTTGGAGTAATAGATTGTTGGCAATATTAATATATTTTTTTCTCAGTGCTGGGGATTGAATCCAGGGTCTTGAACATGCAGATATGCACTCTACCATAGCTAAGTCCCTAGTCCCAAAGTATTCACAACTTACAGGAAATGGAGAATTATTGCAAATCCATCTAAAGTACAGCAAGTGTTTGAGCATGTTTAGCCAACACAGTAATTCATGATCTCTTAGGAGCTTGGAAAATTGATGTGAGAAAAGCACATGCAACTAGTGTGTCTCCAGCACTGGCCTCCATTGTAAACTCGATTCAGAGGCAGTTCCCCACATTTTTCACCCTTAGAAGTGACCATGAGAAATAAATGTGAAGTCAGATAGTTTGACCAGTAATAAGCACTCCATACATTACCCCCATTATTTGTATTTCCAGAATGTGAAGAAGGTGGGAGAATGCAATTGTAAAAATGTCAGGTGATAAACTGACTCTGTCAGCAGGTGGTAAGTTGATGATGCACTGTGTTTCAGTGACATAAGCATCACCTTGTAGTTAAATATTTACAGGTTTATTTAATTGTCCATGAAAATTATTTCTGATAAACAAGATTCTAGTTGGCCTTCAAAGTAACCTGGCATCCAACAAGAACTCATATTATGAACCATTATGAACACTTGATACTGTAAATTCAATTTTACTAACTTTTGTGAAAAATTCCTACCACTACAAAATATATTTTGCATTTGTATAGCATGCCTGGGATGCTATTATATGGTTTTCAGAAAGAATTCTGAACCAAGATAAGTCTCCTGAGCTCATTTGTTGTTCCTGCCTGAATGTATGAAGGAAGTCAGTCATTCAGTCTACATGGATAGATGGGAGTCCAGTGATAGTGACGGGGCTTTGACCCATGAACAGTCATTAATCATGCAGAATGCCAGTAATATTTCTTCTCTGTATTGCATCAAGGTTCTGTCCTAATTGCTGATGTTTGGGAGATAGAACATTTCACCCCGCCTGGGGAGAAAGATGAGCTCAGAGTTCAGTGATGAAACATCAGAAAACACCTGGAAGTAAAAATAGAAGGAGCCAAGGGGGTCCAGAATGAAGAAGCAACTGTAAACTGTAAACAAAGAAGAAAGAACATAACAGGATTGGGGGTAAGCTGTTGAGTGGGCTTGTTGTCTAGAGAATGAAAAGCCAAGGAGGATGGTGGAGTATTAGTGTATTTGGTGCTGCTAAAACAAAATACCTTAATTTGGGTACTTTATAAAGAAAAATTGTTTATTTAAATCACAATTATTGCAGCTAAGGAGTCCACAAAATATGGTACCTCTGTCCTGGTGAGGACACCCTAGCAATGTTGTAACATGTTGGAGAAATAGAAAGGGAATAAGCAACATGCAGAAGAGGCCAAGCATATGGGGTGATCTCATTTTATAGCAACCCACATTCTAGGGCACTGAACACAACCTTTTTGATTCTGTACCTCCATGAGTTAATCACTTCTATGAAGCCCCACCTCTTAATGGTCCATCACTCCCCAGCATGGCCACACAGAAGAGTAACCTTCTAGCATATGAAACTTTTGGGGTCACTCAAACCATGTACAAACCATAGCAGGTGAACATAAGGGAAGTGAGAATGTGAAAACGTGAACCCATAAAAGAACTTGGAAAGTGATATAAGGACTTGTACCCGAGTCTCAGCAATTTCCAGCTATGTGGCAATGACCATGGTGACCACCCAGGAACAAGTAAATCAAAGGTTATAACAACCACATTGAGTTTTACTAAATTCCAAAGAACTTTCTTAAAATTTATTTTCAATACTATAGACTGAACCCAATGACATTTTATCACAGACCTACATTCCCACTTCTTTTGTTATTTCTTTATTTATTTGGGTTTTTTTTTACAGACTGCATTTTGATTCATTGTACACAAATGGGGTAAAAATTTTTCATTTCTATAGTTCTGCATTCATACCATTTGTGTAATCATACATGTACATAAGGTAATGATGTATGTTTCATTTCACCATTTTTAAAACTCTGCCCCCTTCTCCCTCTCATTTTCCTCTATGTAATCTAAAGTTCCTAAAATTTGAGACAGGATCTTGCTAAGTTTCACAGGTTGACCTTAAACTTCTGATCTTTCTTCCTCATTTTTCTGAGACAAGATCCTTTTTAAAACACTGTGATCCATTTCTTAGAATCACTTCTCCTCAGTCCTGTTATCTTGTTCCTGCAAAAATGGTGATGTTAAGCAGACCTGGAATAGAAAATTTTAAATAAGAATTCAAAAGGATTGTTGGTGCAACTAAATGCTTGAGCACTCTGGTGGTCATCTTTATTTTTAATTAACACTTATTTACCTCAGTTGTCTTCTAATCACACAGTATCTGGGTAAATTTTTGATTGTCAAAACTTTAATTGAGGAGCTAGTGTTATCTACAAAAGCCTGGAGGTGAGGGATGCTACCAAACATCTTAAATATGCACAAAAACCCCTAACCACAAAGAACAATCTGACCCAAAGTGCCAGTAGTCAAGAAACCATGATTCAGTGCCTAACTTGTGTGGACACAGTGCCAATTCCTGGAAATATTGGGAGCAATTATAATTGAGCCACGGTTCCTGAGAAACTGATGTGCAGCAAGTGGCAGGCTTGGAAGTGAGAGCTGAGGTGCCTAACACAAGGTTGTGAACTTCTAGAAACAAGACCAGTCTGTTCTTATGCTGACCACACCCAGTAATCTGTTGGGCCAATGTATTTATTTGCCTTCTCTTGTGTGAAAAACAAGCCATGTTCCACCTTCATAGTTGAATCAATCTCTTTGGACCCCAAAGAAGTAAGGATGGGGAGGGAGAAATGGGAAAGATAATCATAAGAATAAAAGAGAAAAAAGGATCTGAATTTAGAATGTTGTAGCTGTAATTCAAGTTTACTTTTTGATCATGTTTTATTTGTACAAACAGTTGAGTAGTTTCTTTAGATAGGCAAAAAAAAAAAACAGTTTTCTGTAGGTATGAGTTCTATCTCAGACTATCTCAGAGCTAATCCATGAACTATATTCCTTTTCTTCCTTCCTGTGCTTCTTCCTTTATTATTTCCTAATGTCCTAAAATTCTTCTTTTCCTTCCTATATTTTAAAATAAATTTTATTGTGTATGTTTATTATATATAACATGATGTTTTAAGGTACATATGTAGACAAAGTAAAATGATTACTATAGAAGGACAAATTAGAATAGCCAGCATATCACATAAGATGCATTCTTTCTTTTTTTCTTATCTTTGATACTGAGAATTGAACCCAGCAAGCTTACCCACTAAGTCATATCCCCAGTCCTTATTTTTTATTTTGAGAATGAGTCTTACTAAGTTATAAACACTTCTTGATGTGATTTGAAATCTGGTATTTCCTGATCTCTCTTATTCTCTGGTACTCTCTGAAGGGGACTAATTTTATGGTGTCAAAGATTTCCAAAGAATGGCATTGCTTACCCTGGAGAAGCCTGATCCATGTGGAACTATCCTCTGCACCAGCTCTCAACAAGTTCTTTTTTTTTATTGTAAACAAATGGGATACAAGTTGTTTCTCTGTTTGTACATGGCGTAAAGGCATACCATTTGTGTAATCATAAATTTACATAGAGTAATGTTGTTTGATTCATTCTGTTATTTTTTCCCTTCCCCCCACCCCTCCCACCCCTCTTTACCCTCTATACAGTACTTCCTTCCTCCATACTTGCCCCCCTCCCTAACCCTAACTCTAACCCTAACACTAACCCTTCCCTTCCCCCCATTATGTGTCATCCTCCACTTATTAGCGATATCATTCGTCCTTTGGCTTTTTGAGATTGGCTTATCTCACTTAGCATGATATTCTCCAATTTCATCCATTTGCCTGCAAATGCCATAATTTTATCATTCTTTATGGCTGAGTAATATTCCATTGTATATATATACCACAGTTTCTTTATCCACTCATCAATTGAAGGGCATCTAGGTTGGTTCCACAGTCTGGCTATTGTGAATTGAGCAGCTATGAACATTGATGTGGCTGTGTCTCTGTAGTATGCTGATTTTAAGTCCTTTGGGTATAGGCCAAGGAGTGGGATAGCTGGGTCAAATGGCGGGTCCATTCCACGTTTTCTAAGGAATCTCCGCACTGCTTTCCAGAGTGGCTGTACTAATTTGCAGCCCCACCAGCAATGTATGAGTGTACCTTTCTCCCCACATCCTCGCCAACACCTGTTGTTGCTCGTATTCTTGATAATCACCATTCTAATTGGGGTGAGATGGAATCTTAGGGTGGTTTTGATTTGCATTTCTCTTATTACTAGAGATGTTGAACATTTTTCCATATGTTTGTTGATTGCTTGTAGATCTTCTTCTGTGAAGTGTCTATTCATTTCCTTAGCCCATTTGTCGACTGGATTATTTGAATTCTTGGTGTAGAGTTTTTTGAGTTCTTTATAGATTCTGGAGATCAGTGCTCTATCTGAAGTATGATTGGCAAAGATATTCTCCCACTCTGTAGGCTGTTTCTTCCCATTGCTGATAGTTTCCTTTGCTGAGAGAAAGCTTTTTAGTTTGAATCTATCTCAGTGGTTGATTCTAGCTTTTATTTCTTGTGCTATGGGAGTCCTGTTAAGGAAGTCTGATCCTAGACCAACAAGGTGAAGATATGGACCTACTTTTTCTTCTATAATCTGCAGGGTCTCTGGTCTGATTCCGAGGTCCTTAATCCATTTTGAGTTTAGTTTCGTGCATGGTGAGAGATATGGGTTTAGTTTCATTCTGTTGCATATGGATTTCCAATTCTCCCAGCACCTTTGTTGAAGAGGCTATCTTTTCTCCATTGCATATTTTTGGCCCCTTTGTCTAGTATGAGAAAATTGTATTTATTTGGGTTTGTGTCCGTGTCCTCTATTCTATACCATTGATCTACCTTTCTATTTTGGTACCAATACCATGCCGTTTTTGTTACTATTGCTTTGTAGTAGAGTTGAAGATCTGGTATTGCAATACCCCCTGTTTCACTCTTCCTGCTAAGGATTGCTTTAGCTATTCTGGGTTTCTTATTCTTCCAGATGAATTTCATAATTGCTTGCTCTATTTCTGTAAGGTACATCATTGGGATTTTAATTGGAATTCCATTGAATCTGTATAGCACTTTAGGTAGTATGGCCATTTTGACAATATTAATTCTTCCTATCCAAGAACATGGAAGATCTTTCCATCTTCTAAGGTGTTCTTTAATTTCTTTCTTTAGTGTTGTATAGTTCTCATTGTAGAGGTCTTTCACCTCTTTTGTGAGATTGATTCCCAAGTATTTTATTTTTTTCGAGGCTATTGTGAATGGGGTAGTTTTCCTAAATTCGCTTTCTGAAGATTCATCACTTATGTATAAAAATGCATTGGATTTATGGGCATTGATCTTGTAACCTGCTACTTTACTGAATTCACTTATGAGTTCTAAGAGTTTTCTGGTGGAATTTCCAGGTTCCTCTAAATATATAATCATGTCATCAGCGAACAGGGATAGTTTGAGTTCTTCTTTCCCAATTCGTATCCCTTTAATTTCTTTGGTTTGTCTAATTGCTCTGGCCAGAGTCTCAAGAACGATGTTGAATAGAAGTGGTGAAAGAGGGCATTCCCTGCCTTGTTCCAGTTTTTAGGGGGAATGCTTTCAGTTTTTCACCATTTAGAATGATATTAGCCATGGCTTAGCAAATGGCCTTTACAATGTTAAGGAATGTTCCCACTATCCCTATTTTTTCTAGTGTTTTGAGCATGAAGGGGTGCTGTATTTTATCAAATGCTTTTTCTGCATCTATTGAAATAATCATGTGATTCTTGACTTTAAGTCTATTAATGTGGTGAATTGCCTAAACTGAACGAGGAGGACATAAACAATTTAAATAGACCAATTTCAAGTACTGAAATAGAAGAAGTCATCAAAAGTCTACCAACAAAGAAAAGTCCGGGACCAGATGGGTTCTCAGCCGAGTTCTACAAAACCTTTAAAGAAGAGCTCATTCCAATACTTCTCAAAGTATTCCATAAAATAGAAGAGGAGGGAACCCTCCCAAACTCATTCTATGAAGCCAATATCACCCTGATACCTAAACCAGACAGAGACTCATCAAGGAAAGAAAATTTCAGACCAATATCCTTAATGAACATCGATGAAAAATTCTCAACAAAATTTTAGCAAATCGCATACAAAAACATATTAAAAAGATAGTGCACCATGATCAAGCTGGTTTCATCCCAGGGATGCAAGGTTGGTTCAACATCAGGAAATCAATAAACGTAATTCTCAACAAGTTTTTAATCTCAGACTTGGCTACGTTGCCACAGGCTCTGTTTGCAATCAGGATAGGTAACAAAGTCCCTGCTTCTTGTGGATGTACACACTGTGGAGGGTGAGCTGCACCTACAGAACCAGCCTGAATGCTGCCAGCATCCCAGGTGTCTGTGCTTCACGGATAATGTTCCAGCCTCAACCCAAATGGCCTGCTCAAACACTCCTGCCAATCCAATTGCTTGCAAACAAATTTCTGAGATGTGGGTCACAGCATCAGATACAACAGGAGAGTGAATAGGAGAAAAGTGTTAATGGAGAATGAAACATAAAAATTTCTGCCTTCTGTGAAAGGATTAGTCTGGTAACTCACAGAGTTTCTCTTGAGCATGGTTGTAATTGAAATGCACTCTTTGCAAAATTTATTGAGTCCTGGAGCAATTTTTAACTAAACTGTTCACTTAATCTATCATGTTTCTAATGAGTTAAAAGATTTTCTTTCACAGAAAATTTCCAGGTAGCATAAGCAAATGACCAAAAATTAAGGAAATAATGTACCTCATTCTGGAAAGCACCATTCAACATTTAAGGGAGGAAATGACTGTTCCCTAAATACAGATGGCAGAGTGGGCAACCTTGGAGATGAAAGGAAGAATTTATTCTGCTTGAAAATGAGCACAATAAGATCACCATAAAACCGATTACTCAAGTACAGCAAAACACATTATTGGAAATAAAGTCATTGAGTTTCCCTGCTGAGAGATGAATGATTTCTATTTAAAAACCTGATTTTCTCTGAAGTCACTCACAATATAGTAGTAACTAATAATATCATGAAGTCAAGTAAGAACTGGAATCCCCCTGCTCCAGACTTAAAATTGGATTAAGGTGAAGATAAACTTAAACATTAAGCTTGTCGAAGAAATCAATAATTATATGCAAATGAAAACATTTTGAGCTATTTGAGGGTTCCATGCTGGTGCTTTAACACTAGTCTTGCTCTGAGCATTTTGACTTGGTGAAGCTGAGTTTTTGGAAAATATTACTAAACAGGCCATTGAATCTATCTTTCTCCCAACTGCAGATTTATTTTTTTACCTAAATGAAGTTCTGCAGCATTTTAGGCACATGCTGTGCCAATCTGCTGGCTGCTTACCTAATATTTCTTTCTCCTTTTTTATTAGCAGCATTTATTTTAAAGGAAACAATAAACAAACCAAAGACTAAATAGCCATCACTTGTTATATGAGGGGGATCAGTTACACTGTTACAAGACTGGGGGCTTCTGGGAAATTGATGCAGCATGAAAACCCCCTCCAAACCCAATTTCTGTCAATTCAGACAGAGAGATTTCAGACATGTTGCTCAGAGTAGCAGGCAGGGTTATTATAAGTAAAAGAAGAAGGAAAAGAAGACATATTCCAGGGACAGAGTGGTTCTTCTCAGAGAAGAGAGGGACAATGAGCCTCCTCTGCACTCCAGACACATTGGAATTCCAAAGAAATTTCCAGGACTGTTCTGTCCAGGTTCATTTCTTGTGTTTTGACTGACAACAAGATGAAATCACACTGTCAAGTCCCCAATGCCATGAAAACTCTAAATCAGTTTGGCTCATGCTCAGTGGTTCTAATTGGATTCTTCACCATAAATTCTTACCTATTTTATTGCTAGGAGAAATTATCGTTGTCTCCCTAAGTTTCAGGATTTGGTAATGTTTCCTCTTATTGGCATTATTGGACATTTATTTCTCCTGCACATAACAAATAGCTGGCTGAGGAATGTGACACATTTGGTTCACTTCTGCTAGATAGGTCTACAGATAAAATTCTTCTTGGAAAAGAAAGGACATGGGGGTCAGCTGAGTGGGCCCACTTTATTTAATTAGTCCTTTATGCTCGTATTCCCACAAGTCATGCCTGTCTTTTATCAGAAGAACCTCACTCCAATACTCAAAACCTACACACATTCTCTTCATACAACTTAAATAATCTCTCAATGATCTATATCACCTAATGCAATGTAAATGCTATGTGGATTTTTGCTACAGAATATCACATATGGAATCATAACAAGAAAGAAGTCTCCATGTTTGCTACAGGAACAATCTCCCCCCAATGTTTCCAACCAGTTGTTGGTTGAATTCATGGATGTAGAGATCACAGATACAGTGCTCCAACTTTAATTTTCTAAACAGTCTGACAGATGAGGGTGATTGATTAATACAGTTCTGACCAAAGAAATTTACATGAAATCAACTGGTTGGGAAAGTTATTTATTTATTTATTTGAGGTCAACTCCATTATATTTTACATAAGAGTGAAACTTACTCTTTCTGGGCCTGGTTTATTTCATTTAATACAAGGTCCTCCAGGTTGACCATCAGAATCACATAATTAACTCTCTAGAAGAAATGGATCAAGCTGAGGTGAATACAGAAAGGCCTAGTAGGGAAATGCCAAGAAATGGCATTTTCTAAAATGAAAATCAAGTAAATCATATTTAATAGTGAGTTAACAAAATTTGTTTTAAAAATATCAAATATTTTTATCATGATATAAAAACAAAAGAAGTTTATGACAATATTGCAATGAACTACAATTTTAAAAAATCTATCCACAACCTTCTACCCTTTTGGTCTCACTTCTTCTTCTCAAAATATCCACTTGGTTACAATAGGGTAAAAAATGAAGAATAATCACTCCAGAAAAGGAAATGTGAACTGTGTAGAATCTGAATATTCCTCTATTCAGTTATTTAATTTTTCTGATAATGAGGAATGTGTCTTTTATGTCTAAACTTTTCCTTTCCCTTGCCTAAAAGAGAAACAAAAGACCTGAAATTTGTTCCACATTTTTTAACATAGGGATGAGTTCTGTACCAAGAATAGAAGTATCAGCAGCTACAAGGAGAATGTCTTCTTTATGATTTCCTTGGGCAAATAGATGGAAAGGAGAAAATTCTGCCACTAGGCATTTTGGCTGTTAAGTCCTACACCATGAAGTTTAGATTTTAAAAAATAATTTTCCTAATTATAGGCAGTATTAAAGGTGTCACATTGGGCAGAATGGGATGACATTTGGAATGACTTGGTGTGAGGCTACCACAGATGTCTGAAGGAGACATGTCTGGCCCTATCACTGAGAGTATGACTGGGCCAACAGTAGCATGTTTTCTGAGCATGGGAATGATAGAGCAAGTGATTGATGGAATTTCATTACATGTGACTGAGGGACATGTCTTTTCTTATTCTCTCTGGGTCCCTCAATCACCCTTAGTATATCACATATCTGCCTCTAGATATCTAATTCAGTTTTGTTTGTTCCAAAATGGATTTTGAAATGAACAGGAGGCCTCATGAAAACTAGTTTTAGGATGGATGGAAAACAATCACAACGGCAAAAAAAAAAAAAAATCTACTCCTTTTCAATTAAAATACCAAAGGTCTAGCCAAGACTAGTTCAGCAACTTGTAAGTTCTCCTTTTCTTGAGGATTTGGAAAGCTGCTTGGATCTGGGCAGAACTGGACAGGAAATCTTCCTGCTTTGCAATGGGGTTGCTCACTGGGACTTCAGGCTGCATAACTGGAACACATGGGTCACATATCGAGCAAATCCTATTGGGTTGGGCATAGAATTGAGATGAGACTGGAAACCTCTTGAAGAACCACTCTGCCCAAGCAGCAGATGTCAGACTTGTCAAATATCCTGGATCACAATATCAAAATGCTTTCATGGCTGAAATATACTCTAGCTGGTATTTATTCATTTAAAGCTCTCACCTCCATGCATTTCTATAATCAGTCTTCATCACAATTCTTGATATAGTCATTTTAGTTTCATATTTCCTGAGATATAAAGGCTACAAGAGATCCAGCATCTGAGTGCAAACTTCCATGTTATTACATGGTAGAGCTGGGCAGAATTCACTGATGCTTTCTTCCTTCACCCCACTGCTTCTACCCTGGTTTCTCTCTCCTCTCCAAACATTCTCACCTTTCGTGGAGTCTAAGGAATCACAGAAACTGTTGGGTTGTTAGCATTCACCTATCCACTCTGTCTGAATGTAGCTAACTGCTTTCTTCTAGGTCTTCTTTGTGTTGGATAATACAATGAATCTTTGTAATATTGTGGGAAAAGAAGATGGATTACTTTCTATCCTAGCTACTAAAATGTTATGTGCAATATATCTGATGTATATGGAGGATCCTGAAGAACATAAAGAAGACTCAATGATGAAACCAAAGTTGAAAGAGGTCTAATGAGCCAGATATGCTGGTGCATGTCTGTAATTAAAGTAGCTCAGGAGGCTGAAGCATTAGAATTGCAAGTTCAAAACCAGCCTCAACAAAATCGCTCTGATTAATTCAGTGAGACACTGTCTTAAAGTAAGAATAAAATGGGCTGGGGATGTGGCTCACTGGTTATACACCCCTATGCTCAATCCCCAGTGTCAATAAGAAAAGAAAAAAGTGAATATTCACTAATAAGAAAAATAAAAACATGGGGGCTGGAGTTGTGCTCAATGATACAGCACTTACCTAGCATGTGTGAGGCACTGGATTTGATTTTCAGCATCACATAAAAATAAATAAAAGTTCATCACCAATTAACAAAAATATTTAAAAAAAAGAAAAAGAAATACAAATGTAGGTAGAAACAAAAGTATAAGGGTAAGGTTTTCTGAATTATACAGACAGCATTATCAGAATTAAAAGTGGACAGAGTCATTCACCTGGGACCTATTTACCTGTGACACATCTCATCATCCTTTGTTTCCTTTTACTTCTCTGGTTTTATTTCTCAGGGACCATTTGCTCTACAAGTCACCATTTTATTTTCAACTATGCCTTTAAATGTGCCAGGACACCCCTTTCACCTGCTGCCTTGCTATCAAAAGACAGAATGGCCTTGTAATGCAGAAAAGACCAAACTTTTCTGTTCTGTGTTGCAGGAGAGATTCAGGCATAATGAGTTCCCACATAGAGACCAAATAAGCCTCTACTTTTAAATTTCTGGTGCCCTTCCCTGACAAAAACAGCAATAACTTGAACCAAAGCAATGGGTATGGATATACAACAAAATGATCAGATCCTTCCAAATACATGCAGAGCAGGCCCTATTACATCCCTATGAAAAACCATCTACATAAAACTCTCCTGAATATATCCAGAACCTGTGATTGAGTCTGGCCTCATGTTAGAATTATATGTGTTACTATATTAATAACTGATGCTGCCACTTAGACCAGGAGATTCTGTGGTGGAAGTCACAGTTGAGAGTATTTCCTAAAACTGGCCTTGAGAAACAAATAGGAACACTGAGCTAAAGGTGAAGTTATAAGCATCACTCTGAAGTGCCCATGCACATGTAAATTATTTGGTGTTCTAGATGCTAATACACAGAATTATGATTCAGCTTCTTTTGAGGGATGTTAATGCATTGGCATCTTTAACAAGTACCATGTTACAGTTGATATCACCACCCTTATTCTCTTCACTAATACTATGAAGTTAGAGAAACAAGGTACAACCAAGCATTCCTTATGTGCTGGTATCTGGGTGAAACACCAACACTGTTAGTCCCAAATAGTCCTAGAAACCTAGGTCCTCAAAGTCATATTCTTTGTTGCCTCTTTAAATTTTACCAAAGACAGGAGGTGGAAATTACTTATGAATAAGGCTTTTTTACAAAAACACTGTATAAATGTACCAATAAAATGTGTGTTAAGAGCGCATTGTGGTTTAATATGTGGGGAAGATCTTTTGCTCTGCATTAATGGGCATAATACCTGGGGCTGCTCACAGTATTTCATAATTCTTTTGAGGAGTATCTATTAGGCATTTCAAAAGTCTTCTTCATTCTTAATCTCATAAGCATTTATTTTCTTGCAATATAGCAGTAAACATTTTCTCAGTAGTAGAAGAGAAAAGAGAAAGTGTCTCCTCAATGACTTCCAATGGTAAGGAGTTGGTAAATTTAATATATGATATTGACACAGTCATTTAGGACATGAATATTTGATTGGAGTTAGCTCATCACTTCATTCTACATTTTTATTTTTAACTATAAATATAAGGCACTTGAGAGATGATGAATGAACATCCATGTTAGAGAATGTTTTTTCAAGTTTTACATAAATGCAGTTTTAATATGATTTCAGTGTGTTCTCCTTAACAGATCATTTCTTAAATAATTGGACCCCAGTGTGATTCTCTTGAGATGGGAGAACCATTAAGAGCTTGGGTCCCAATGAGGACTTAGGTCATTGGGTAATGAGGTAGTTCTCTGTGCCAGTCCTTGGGTTCTTTCTAAAGAAAAAGGATTAATCTAGAAGGAGCAAGTCTGATTCCTGTGATTCTCTCTATTCCTGGTTCCTCATATAATCTCTTGCTCTGGCAATATTCCTACTATACAGCTCAATGGTGGCTCTTAACATAGAGCCTGCATTACACCATTTGGACTTTGAACCTCCAAAACTATGAGCTAAATTTAGAAAAGAATTACCTATTCTTCATAAGGAGCCTCATGTTTATTTCTTTACAGTGATGCAAATCTTCCTAAAAATGTTTTTCCTCTCTACCTTTTATACTCACCCAACCCCATGTTACTCCACTTTGTTTCCACTGTGAAAAACCACAAAACAATGTTTTCATATTAGATATACTTTCCTAACTTATTTCATTCTTTCAACCAGACACAAACTTTTTGATAACACTTTTGGATTCTGTACTCTGATTTATTCTCCATTACTCTCTCCTACAGCTCAATTCATAAAGGTCCTCAGTTCTTGCTTGGACAACTGCAGTAGCCATGAAACTATTCTCCATGTCTGTAATGTTTTTTAGTCCATCATACACATTGCTGCTGGATGTGTTTTCCAAAATGCAAAACAATTATCCTACTTTATAGCATACCTAACATCACAATTCTCCATGGTTTTTAAGGCAAAAAAATCTGGATTAATCAGATTCCCCAGATTCTGACACATATGCCACCACTGCTCAGAGTTCTTCTCTGGGGGGTGGGGCTCAGTGGCCACTGAGGTCACTATCACAGATTCCTGGAGGTGTATTCTCTGGGTGACACTGCTGCTCACACCACTGAGGAATCTGAAGGTTTTTTTTTCCCTGGGTGTTGTAGTCACAGGAACTGCTGCCATTGCCCAGAGGTTTTCTCTTGGGGCAAAGCTGAAATACACAAAGGTATTTTCTCTGATTGCTGCTGCTGTTGATGCTGTCACAGTGGCCATCCCCAGAGGTCTGCTACCCCTGACACTCACTGAGATGCCTGGCTGTCACCACTGTTGCTAGCCACTGCCACTGCCACTGTTGTTCCCTGGAGATCAGTTGGAGGTGTTCTCTCTGGGTGCTCCTGCAGCTGCAGCCACAATTGATGCTGCCACAGTCGCCCCACCTATTGCCAATGCCACTGACTTCTGTAGCTGCTGCTATCCTTCTGCCTGCTGCCACTGACTCCTGCTACTAACACTTCCACCACTACCCAGAAGTCCACTGCCAGGGAAAGTCCATGTTTTGTTTTATGAAGCCCCATCCATTTTGAAATGCTGGACAGATCATAGGGTTCATATGGGTTGCCAGTTGGTTTGCTTCCACTTCCATCTTGGGAAACAGCTGCCCCTATCTGTAGATACTGGCCAGGATTCAGATGTTCAGCATCAGGGTGCCTATGGGTTTGGTTGCACCTGGGGTCTTCCTTTTGCAAGTGAAGATTGACAGCATCTAGTTAGCCTTTTTCAGGGTTGTTCATGCCTATTAATCTCTCTCCAAATTATTGTGGAATTAAGAACTGTAACTGCAATATGGCTAAACCAAAAACATATGAGGCATAGATTTGTGAGACAGTGACTGAATCTGCCAGGGACTGTTTGGAACAACAGTCTTGTGGGAAGTCAGAGAAAAGGGCTGAGAAGCATTTAGATGCTGGCACAGACAGCACAGAAATTTATTTTATTGTTGTGTTTTTCTTTTATGATGTCTCTACACACCATACTTGGACCAGGTTTGTGTGTATGTGTGTGTGTGTGTGTGTGTGTGTGTGTGTGCGCCTGTGTGTGTGTGTGCAGCTGGTGCAGAGGACAGTGGTACCTGCATGATGTTTTACAGTTCTGCTGTATATTCTGGTAATTTCAAGTTATATTCTCTTTATATGTACTTTTCCTTTCACTTGTCTCTCTTCCTAGATTCTCTTTCTATCTTTTTTTCCACCTAACAGTCAGTCTCTGTTGGTTCCTCTTTTACTCTTCCTGTATATTTTTGCTTCTGGCTTCTCTCTTTCTCCCTCATGAACACCATGTCCTGCACTGTTCCTGATTTTTCTTTGTCCACTCTATGAGAATGCAAATATATTTTGCACATTTTCTGCTTTTATTGTGGAGAGTGACTGAACTAATTATTGCTGTTTATAGTGAGAAGACAGTGGATGCCTTTCTGGGAGTAGATTTGAGGTTGCATATTATTTGCACTGGGCCCTATTGGGATCAATCACATTCTTAAATGTGGGATCCTGGAAAACTTCAAGAACATTATAGACCTACAGGGTAGAGTCGCTTCTGACTCAGGGCTATACAAAAATATGGGAACACAAACAACATGAAAAAAGGGAACAAATTGTCACAAATAAACCAAGATGCCCCAATAAGAGTATCCACTAACAAAAGAGTAGAAAAGAGTGACCCAGAAAGGGTTTAGAATGTACATAGTTAATCTGATCTGTGAAGTAAAGGATGGTATAAACAGTGAAAGGAAAGAGAAAATACAGAAAGTGAAATATCACTTCAACAAAGAGTAAAACATTGTGAAAAAAGGTGAAATCCTTGAAATGAAGAAGTCAATAAATTATAAATTTAATGGAAATCATCACCAACAGACTAGATATTTGGGAAGGCAGGATCTCTGACAAAATTGCAGATTGGTAATATAAATAAGACCCAAGAATGTGCTGTCTCTAAAGACTAACCTCATAGGCAAAGACCTCCACAGACTGAAGGTGAAAGAATGGGAAAAAACTTATTCCTCATATGGATTATGTAAACAAGCAGGAGTGTCCCTCCTCATATCAAACAAAATGGACTTCAAATCAAAGTTACTCAGAAGGAAAAAAAGCAGTTCATTTTATTCTGCTTAGGGTAATTATACAACAGCAAGACATATTGATTATAAATACTTATGCCCCAAACAATGAAGCATGTATATATATCATATAAACCTTCCTCAATTTTAAGAATGAAATAGACCATAACACAATAATATTGGGTGACTTTCACACAACTCTCTTACCTCTGGACAGATCATCTAAATGAAAGTTAAATTAAGAAACTATAGAACTAAATATAGAATTGATTGTAAGTTAAATACAATCATTAATTTAGACTAAACAGTCATATATAGAATATGTCATCCATCAATATGTGAATGCACTTCTCAGCAGCACATGGATTCTTATCTAAAATAGACCACATATTATGTCATAAAGCAACTCTTCATAAACAAAATAATGGAGATAATACTCTGCATCCTTTATATCATAATGGACTGAGATTAGAAATAAATAATAAAATAAAAATAGAAGCTACTCTAATACATGGAGACTAAATACACTATTGAATGATGAATGGATAGTAGAATAAATCGAGGATGAAATAAATAAATACTTAGAGGTAAATGAGAATACTGATATGACATACCAAAATCTTTTGGACACTACAGAGGCAGTACTAAGAGGAAACTTCATTACAGAGAGCTAACTTATTAAAAGAAAAAGTCAGCAAATAAATAATTAACATCACAGCTAAAAGTCCTAGAAAAAGAAAAACAAATAAAAAAAAATAGTAGAAGACAGGAAATAATTAAAATCAGAGCTGAAATCTTTGAAATTTAAAGAAAAGAAAATACGGGAAAATTGGCAAAACAAAAAATTAGTTCTTTGAAAGAACCAATAAAATTGATAAGTCCCTAGCCACAGTACCAAAAAGAAAAAAAAAAGAAAAAAAAAACTGAAGTTAGTATCATAAATAATGGAAAAAGGAATATCAAAATAAACATGACCAAAATAAAGAAGATAATTAGAAATGATTTTGAAAATTTGTATAAAAAATAGAAAATATTGAAGAAATTAACAAATTTCTAGAGACATATGACCTTCATAAACTGAATCAGAATTTCATACATGATTTAAACAAAATTTCAAATAATGAAATAGAAAACACCCTTAAAAGTCTACCAATTAAGAAAAGTCCAGGCCCAGACAGATTCTCAGCTAAATCCTACAGGAACACCAAAGAAGAATTAATACCAACAACTATAAAATTTTTACATAAAATAGACAAGGAGGAAAAGCTTCCAAACTCATTCTATAAAGCTAACATTACCCTGATGCCAAAAACAGATAAGACACATCAGGGAAACAAAACTTTGAACCAATATTCCTCATGTACGCAGATACAAAAATTCTTAATAAAATTCTTGTCAATTTTATACAAAAACATGTTTAAAACATAGGGCACCAAAATAGAGTGTGGTTCATTTCAAGAATGCAGGGTTGTTTCATCTTGTGGAAATCAATAAACATAATTAATTGTATCAATAAACTTAAAAACAAGAATCATATGATCATCTCAATAGGTGCAGAAAAAAGCATTTGAAAAACTACAGCACCCCTTTATGTTCAAAGCACTAGAAAAAATGAGGGATAGTAGAAACATATGTCAACATTATAAAAGCCATATATGCTAAACCCAAGGTAAACATATGTCTAAACAGAGAAAAATTGAAAGTATTCCCTCTAAAAACTGGAACAAGACAAGAATGCCCTCTTTCACCACTTTTATTCAAAATTGTCTTTGAATCTGTAACCATAATGATTAGAAAAAAGTAAGAAAATAAAGGTAGACAAAAAGGTAAAGAAGAATTCAAACTATCACTATTTGCCAATGATATGCTTATATATTTGAAGAATTCAAAGAATTCCACCAAAAGCTTCTAGATCTAATAAATTGAGAAAAGAAGCAGAATATAAAATCATACCCCCGAAACAAAGAATTTTTATATATTGGTAATGAATCCACTGAAAGAGAAATAAAGAACACTACCACATTCAAAATCACCTCAAAAAAATACTTGGGAATCAAACTAACAAAAGAGGTGAAATAACTCTGCAATGAAATCTACAGAATACTAAAGAAAGGAATTGAGAACCTTAGAAGATGGAAAGCCCTCCCATGCTACTGGATGGGCTTGACTAATATTGTAAAAATGGCCATAATACCAAAACCATTATAAAAATTTAATGCAATTCCTGTTAAAATTCCAATGACATTTTTTCATAGTAGTAGAAAAAGCAATCATGAAATTAATTAGGAAAAATAAGACACCAAGAATAGCAAAAGCAATCCTTAGCAAGAAAAGTGAAGCAGGAGGCATCACAATACCAGACCTTAAGTTATACTGCAGAGATATAGTGATGAAAACATCATGATATTGGCACCAAAACAGACATGTAAACCAATGGTACAGAGTGAATGACACAGAGACAAACATACATAAATGTAGTATCTCATAATAGACATAGGCAACAAGAACATTAACTGGAGAATAGATAGCTGACTCAACAAATGCTGCTTGAAAAAATGGAAAACCACATGTAACAAAATTAAATTAAACCTTATCTCTCACACTACATGAAACTCAACTCACAGTGGGTCAAGGACTTAAGCACTAGAACAGAGACGCTGTGTCTAATAGAATAAAAGTAGGCCCAAATCTTCACCATGATGGCCTAGGATCTGACTTCCTTAACATGACCTTTAAGCACAAGTAGTTAAATCAAGAATCAATAAATGACATGGACTGAAACTAGAAAGCTTCTTTTCAGCAAAAGTAATAATCAATAATGTGAACAGAGAGCCTATAAATTGGGAGAAAATTTTTACCACATGTACCTCAAATAAATCATTAATCTCTAGGGTATGTAATGAACTCAAAAACTTTAACATCAACAAAACTAATAACCCAATGGGCTAAGGAACTAAATAGATACTTCACAGAAGAAGGTATGTATCAATCAACAAATATAGGAAAAATTTTCAACATCTCTAGCAATTGGAGAAATGCAAATCAAAATTACTCCTAGATTTTTTCTCACTGCAATCAGAATGGTAATTATCAACAATACAAGCAACAATAAATTTTGGCAAGGATGTTGGGGAAAATTACAATCATACATTGCAGGTGGTAATGCAAATTGGTGAAACCATTATTAAAAGTAGCATGGAGATTCCTAAGAAAATTTGGAATGCAACCACCATTTGACCCAGTTATCCCACTCATCAGTTTATATATACATAACTTAAAACAAATGTACTAAAGTGACACAGGCACAATGTGTATAGCAACTCGATTCACAACAGCTAAACAATGGAACCAACTTGGATGACCTTCAATAGATGAATGGATAAAGAAAACATTATGTATAAATACATGTGATGGACTATTACTCAACTTTAGAGAAGAATGAAATTCTGGCATTTGCTGGTAAATGAATGGAGTTAGAGAATATCATGCTAAGGGGAATAAAACAAAATCAAAAACTCAAAGTCTGAGTGTTTGTCCTGATATGCAGATGTTATCTCACATTAAGTGGGGGAAGGCAATAGGGAAGAGTAGATCTCATATATATTAGGTAGAGGGGAATGAAAGGAGGAGAAGTAGTATGGAGGAATAAATGATATCAGAATGAAAGTCATTATTACCTCATGTACATATATGACTGCATGACCAATGTGATCCTACAAGTTGTATAATCAGAAAAATGAGAGATTACACTTCACTTATATATAATTTATCAAAATGTATAAATGTATTCTACTGTCATGTATAACTGAGAAGGACAAAATATCTGGTTTATTGCAAAATATAAGTAAATTAATTAATAAAATAAAATGTGACAAAATTTTACGTGTGAAAAATAATTTTGTCCTGTGTATATCTCCAGCTTCATCCCCACAGCTGATTTTTATTTCTTCTTTTATGCCCCTGACAAAAAGACTGCTTGTACATCCTCTGTGCATTGAATTTTTTTCTCTGGTTTAAATGCCAGTTGCACTTCTCAGCTAACTTATCAAGTTTTTCAAGTCTGATATTATATGTTTTTCCTCCAGCAATCATTCAGTTGCACTCTGGGTTTCTCTGACTTTATCACTGGCATTTCTCATGGTGTTGGGGTATTTGCTTTTACTTCACTACCAGACTTCTTATTAGAAACACTGGCCATGTTCTGTATAATACTTTTAGTTCCATCAAGCCCCTTACTCTCTGAGATAAATGTGCTGAGCATGCTGTTAGAAATTTTCTGTATTATGGGAATATACATTAGGGCCAGATTCTAGAGTGTACTTGGATATTAATATTATGATTGTAATGAAGCAACTAAAACTTAAAGAGTAAAGGAGTCAAATTACTTTAATTTCACAAAGAATAGCTGTGCTCAAAAATCAAGTTTTGTGAAAGGAAGAAATTAAGCTTAGTTTTGAAAAGGGCTTATTTTAATTTTGGGCTTTTACTTGAATATTTTTAATTAAGCAGTTGAAATGTATTTATAGGTTGACTCATAGTCTGGAATTTAGAGAAGATATGCTGGTGATAGGATTTGAAAGACATTAGCATACAAATGGTGATTTGGAAGATATCATGTTATGAGATATTGGCATGCTAGAAGCAGAGTGATGAGTAAAAAATTTATATACCGTGCCAATGTGAAAGAAAACGGAATGAGCAATAAGGAGTAGGAGGAGAAACAGATGTTCTTGTACTTATATATATGCAGAAAAGTCAGTACATATGGAGGCATATTCTATTTGCAAGTATTTATGCAGTGGGGCAGACATGCCCCTTATGGGAGGATGGAATGTTTCAAAATATATTTTATTCAACATGATAGCCAGTGTGTCTGTTGTGTCCTTTAAAAGTGGATCTGTATACATAGATATTTTACATTAATTAATTTCTGTTAGATTTATGTTTAAACTAAACTTGTGACCAGTTGAATTGCACAGTTGTTGTGGTATAAGCACATGTGAGACTGTGATTTAGAATTTGGAAAGTCACCATTTTTACAGGGAAATGATTGTGAAATTTTAGTGGATACTGAAGTGAAAGAAGTTCAACAGCTTAGAAAAGTGAGAATGGGCTAAGAACACTGAAAAACTGTCTTTGAAGGAAAAATGTAAGATTATGTTACAATGGATAAGATGAAAGATCAAAATACAGATAGCTGAGAATGGAGCAGGGGTGTTCAAACAATAGATTTAGCTTGTCCCTGTGGAAGCTTTACATGGCAGGAGTATGTGAGTTGACCTCTGAATGTGATTGGATTTGTAATTTTCTTATTTAAGTTTGGGATTAGCATCTTTTTATTTACTTTGTGGTAGGAGTGGTTTGGAGGAGATGCAGGAGTACTAGGAGTGGTAATTGAGTTGAAGGACAATGGGCAGTTTTTTTCCTGTTGGTTTCTGTGATCTTCATCCAGAAACAGAGTTTGGGAGTGAGGATCAGTAGCCTACAATTTATTTTCCTTACAAAGAAATTGGAATTAAAATACTATTAATTATTTCACAGTTTTGAGTATAAAATTTAAAAACACTTTCTGTTCTTTAAAACTCAAGTGTGAAGGTACCTAGGCTTATGAGGGGGGCAAGGGGATATGCAATATTACCACCTTTTGCTAAGTTTTGCCATGATCCTAAAATTTCCCTATAAGTAGCCTATTAGAAAATCTGAAAATTATTATCTAAATTTTAATCGTAAGGAGGTGGTGTGGTTTCACCTCATTGATTCAGATTTGGAGGGCAGAAAATCTGGCTTTTTTAGGCTCACTTCTAATTGCTGACTTCTAACTACCTGTTTGTATTAAGGGCAAAATAAGATTTCTTTTAAAAGTAAATACAAGTAAAAGTCTTTTATATAATGCTGATTTCTACATTGTTATTTTCCAAGTTGAGGTTTGTCTGTGTTTAAAGGCTAAAGACTCCATTTGTGAAGTAGTTGTATCTTCCTATAATGACTTTTTTAAAAATAAGAACTAGACGGCTTGGGAGATCTAAGATGGTGGACTAGAGGGTGACTGCATCTCCCATTGCCCCAGAACCCAGGTTTCAAGAAGGAGAGGCACTGAGAGACTCAGACTTACATAGATCCACGGGGTGAGTCTCCCATGGGGTGAAGCTCGGCCTGGGTGGCAAACCTGGACAGAAGCAGCTTCTCAGAGCAGGACAGAGCAGCGAGAGACTTCTCCAAGCAGCCCCGTTCCCTCTGGTGGCAGGTTCCTTCCACCACCAGCTTCTTGGAGCAGGCCGCCCAGTGAGAGCCTTTTGGCACAGAGCCAGCTTCAAGCCCTGGACCCAGTAGCGGTCTAGGGGCAGCTTTCTTCAGAAGCACTGCATTATCAAGTTCCTCCAAGCCTTACGGCTACTGAAGGCTGGGAGGTGATATGCTGGAAATCTACAGGGACACTATAAGCCAAAGAAGAAACCTGCAATATTTCAGAGTCCCACTGATATCTGACAAATATGAGAAAACAAGGGAAGGAAAATGTCCCAAACAAGCCTAGATACTATATCAATAAACCCAATGACAGCACAGCAGAAGAAATGTCAGAAAGGGAGTTCAAAATGTACATAATTAAAACAATCAGGGAAGCAAACGAGGAGATGAAAGAGCAAATGCAGGCATTGAAGGAAGAGATGAAAGAGCACATACAGGCATTAAATGATCACAAAAATTAACAGTTAAAAGAAGCAAATAAGGGAAGCAAGTTCATTTTCAATAAAGAGTTAGAGATACTGAAAAAAAAAAAAAACAGAAATCCTTGAAATGAAAGAAACAATAAACCAAGTTAAAAACTCCATGGGAAAGCATACTAATAGGATAGAACACCTGGAAGACAGAACCTCAGATAGTGAAGAAAAATATTTAATCTTGAAAACAAAGTTGACCAAAACAGAGGAAGATGGTAAGAAATCGTGAACAGAATCTACAAGAATTGTGGGATATCATGAAAAGGTCAAATTTAAAATTATTGGGATTGAGGAAGGCTTAGAGAAACAAACCAAGGAATAAACAATGTATTCAATAACAAAATATCAGAAAATTTTCCATATCTGAAGAATGAAATGGAAAACCAGGTACACGAGGCTTTAGGACTCCAAATACACACAAATTACAACGACCCACACCACGGCACATTACTATGAAAATACCTAACATACAAAATAAAGGCGAATTTTTTAAAGGCTGCGAGAGAAAAGAACCAAATTACACTCAGGGGAAAACCAAATAAGAATATCAGCAGATTTTTTTAATCCAGACGTTCAAGCTGGAAGGGCCTGGAAGATTTACCAAGTCCTGAAAAGAAATGATGCCAACCAGGAATCTTTACCCTGCAAAATACTTTCAGATTTGACGACGAATAAAATCCTTCCATGATAAACAAAATCTAAAAGAATTTACAAAAGAAAGCCAGCATTACAGACCTCTCAGCAAAATGTTCATGAGTAGAGGTGAAAACAATGATGCAAATCAGCAACAAGAGGAATTAGCCTAGAGGAATAGCCAAAAAAAGGGGAAACAAAGTCCATGCCAAAAAACAAAATGAGTCAAATGACTGGCAAAACAAATCGTATCACAATAATAACCCTGAATATTAATGGCCTCAACTCATCAAACAAAAGACGTAGACATGGCAGATTAGATTAAAAAGAAAAATCCCAACAATATCCTGCCTGCAAGAGACTCATCACATAAAAAGAGATAACCATAGACTGAAGGGGAAAGGATGGGAAAAAACATACCATGCACATGGACACAGCAAAAAAGCTGGAGTATCCATCCTCATTCAGATAATGTGGGACTTCAAGCCAAAGTTAGTCAGAAGGAAAAAAGAAGGACCTTACATACTGCTTAAGGGAAGCATAAATCAGCAAGACATAACAATCTTAAATATCTATGCCCCAAACATTGGCTCATCCATGTATGTCAAACAAATCCTTCTTAATTTCAGAAATTAAATAGACAACAACACAATAATACTAGGTGATTTAGCACATCTCTCTCACTACTGGATAGATCTTCCAAACAAAAATTGAATAAAGGAACCATACATCTCAATAACACAATCAACAATTTAGACTAAATGGACATATATAGAATATACCATCCAACAAAGAATGAATACACTTTCTTCTCAGCAGCACATGGATCCTTCTCTAAAATAGACCATATTTTATACCACAAAGTTACTGTTAGCAAATACAAGAAGATAAAGATACTACCTTGTATTCTATCAGATCATAATGGATTGAAATTACAAATAAATGACAGAATAAAAAACAGAAACCTCTCCAATACCTGGAGATTAAATGATACACTCTTACGGAAGACAATTTCAATCTTAAATATAGCACATTTAATTCTAAATTATCTGTAGTTTGAATTTTAATTTAACTGGTGCACACAGGAAAAAAAGACTAGATATACAAGAGTGTCAAGATCAGAGAAAAGGAGTGTTTCTCTAAAATGCAAGATCCATGGGCTTGATTCCATGGGATCAGGGAAGAATAGGTGTTAAATCTCAAGGGTCACAATTTTTTCTAAAAGATACTTCCCAGCATAATCTGCAAAATGCTGTTGCTAACAGATGAGCTTCTATCATCCAGCACCAAAGAATTAACAACGGAAACACAGTCCATGACTGCAGCCCAAGTGATAGTGAAATACTCCATGAGTCCTCTTCCTCAGCTCACCACAGTGATAACTCCAGAGCTAATGATTTTTTTTCTGTAAGGAATTTGTCCAAAATCTAACTTTTTTCATTCAATGGACTACATAGTAATCTTCCAGGATTTGGGAGCAATGACAAATGCACATGTGCATAACTCTCTATATCACAAAGATGTGGCTTCACATTGGTATGCAAGAATTTTCATGGGCTGCAATCCCCACCAGGAGTGAAGAAAAGGGTTAAACATACAGATTTCTGTTTATTTCTAAAATAGGTTCACATCACCTTTCAATGAGCATAAGGCAGCCTGATTTCTAACAAACTTTCAACATAAATTTAGAGCAGCACTCAACTATGAGAACTTCTGCAGCCTGAGTTCAGCTTTTAGAAGCTGCTATCAAAAAAATGAGAGTGATCGCAGACAGCTGGGAGCATTGAAGAGGGGGCTGCCCAGAGGAGAAGGAGAAATAAGGGCTTGGCACATTGCTTGGAATTGGATCAGCTGCGCCAGGGCTCCGGGCGGCTATCCAGAGGAGCAGCGTGGACTCAGACTCAAAAAAGAGTATTGAGAGACTTGGGACCAACTCAAAGCAGCCGGGTGAGTGTTTCCCACTGGGCAGGCATCCCGGACGGGGCGGTAGCCCCCGGACAGGGCGGTAGCCCCGAAAGCAGGATCTTTGCAAAGTAGAACTGCCGGCGAGGCGCCCTCCCCCCGCTGGAGCAGTGATCGCACACAGCTGGGAGCATTGGAGAGGTGGCTGTTCACCACAGCGCTTGGACTCGGTGCAACCCACCACCTCTGGGAGGCTGCCCAAAGGAGAAGGTGCTTGGAGAGCTGTTTGGACTGAACGTGACCACCCCTGAACACAGGGGGCTGCCCAGAGGAGAAGGAGAAATACAGGCTCGGCACGTCGCTTGGAATTGAAGCAGCTGCACCAGGGCTCTGGGTGGCTATCCGGTGGAACAGCGTGGTGAGTGGTTTGGTCCCAGAGCATCCGCTCTTGAACATAGGGGGGTTGTCTGGAGAAGGAGGAGGAGCGCGGTGGGGTGCTTGGGCTCGAAGTGACTGCACCAGGGCTACGGGAGGCAGTCGGGACAAGAAGGTGCACAGTGAGTTCTTGGGACTCGTGACGCACCAGATCTCTGGTGACTGCCTGGTGGAGAAAGTGGTGCATGGTGGGTCACTTGGTCTTAGAGCGACCGCACGGAACAACAGGTGGCTGCTGGAGGAAAAGGCGTGTGGCAGGTCACAGGGACTCAGAGCGATCGTAAGGGGCTCCAGGTGGCTGCTCAGAGGAGGGGCCGCATAGTCAGGCGAAAAGTGCAGAGCAGGGTCCTAGACGGCTTCTTGGTGGAAGGGCCCCACAGACAAACTGAGGGGCAGAGCGAAGGCTCCAGGACTGCAGCCAGCTTCTCTGAGGAGAGGCAGCCGAAGGAGATTCGTTTGCGAAGGGTGAGGCTTCCAGGCCCAGGAGGTAGGTCCGGGTCCCTGGGAACATTGCAGAAGAAGGCTGCCCAGCCCAGGCGGTAGTTATGAATTGAACAGAACCTCTGGGAGGAAAACCAACCAGCGAGACCTCCCCATTGGGTGACCCCTCCCTGTTGGGTGAGGCTCTCCCAAAAGGACGGTAAAACCAGAGACTCAGGCCCAAACAGGCCCTTGCCTCCAGCCCACAGCCTAGGGTCACCCTTTGGATGACCATTGGTCAACAAGTGGAGGGCACCTCTGCCCACTAGCATGGATATATACCCACCTGAAAGGCCACCACTCCTAGAGAGGCAGCTTCCTTGTGGAGCACCGCATTAGCAACTTCCTCCAAGACTTCAGCCTACTGAAGGCTAAGAGGGGATATATATAGAAATCTTCAGGGCCATTGTAATCAACAGAGGAAATCTGCAATATCTCAGCGGTCCACTGATATCCTGAACAATATGAGAAAACAAGGAAAGAAAATGCTGCAAACAAATCTAGATGTACATCAATAAAACCCAATGACAGCATGGCAGATAGAAATGACAGAAAAGGAGTTCAGAATGTACATATTAAAATGATCAGAGAAGCAAACGATGAGATGAAAGAGCAAATGCAAGCATTGAATGATCGCACCAATCGACAGTTAAAAGAGCAAATACAGGAAGCAAAAGACCATTTCAATAAAGAGTTAGAGATATCGAAAAAAACCAAAACAGAAATCCTTCAAATTAAGGAAACAATAAACAAAATTAAGAACTCCATAGAAAGCATATCCAAAGGATAGAACACCTGGAAGACAGAACCTCAGACATTGAAGACAAAATATTTAACCTTGAAAACAAAGTTGAACAAACAGAGAAGATGGTAAGAAATCATGAACAGAATCTACAAGAACTATGGGATATCATGAAAGGCCAAATTTAAGAATTATTGGGATTGAGGAAGGTCTAGAGAAACAAGCCAAAGGAATGAACAATCTATTCAATGAAATAATATCAGAAATTTCCCAAATCTGAAGAATGAATGGAAAATCAAGTTCAAGAGGCTTTACTAGGACTCCAAATACACAAAATTACAACAGACCCACACCAAGGCACATTATAATGAAAATACCTAACATACAAATAAAGACAGAATTTTAAAGGCTGTGAGAGAAAGAACCAAATTACATTCAGGGGGGAAACCAATACGCATATCAGCAGATTTTTCAATCCAGACCCTAAAAGCTAGAAGGGCCTGGAACAACATTTTTCAAGCCCTGAAAGAAAATGGATGCCAACCAAGAATCTATACCCAGCAAAACTTACCTTCAAATTTGACGATGAAATAAAATCCTTCCATGATAAACAAAAGCTAAAAGAATTTACAAAAAGAAAGCCAGCATTACAGAACATTCTCAGCAAAATATTCCATGAGGAAGAGATGAAAAACAAAGAAACAAATCAGCAAAGGGAGGAATTATCCTAAAGGAATTGTCAAATAAAGGAGGAAACAAGTTGTGTCAACAAATAAATAAATAAATTAAAAATGAACCAAATGACCGGGAAACCAAATCATATCTCATAATAACCCTGAATGTTAATGGCCTGAATTCATCAATCAAAAGACATAGACTGGCAGATTGGATTAAAAAGAAAGATCCAACAATATGTTGCCTGCAAGAGACTCACCTCATAGAAAAAGATACCCATAGACTAAAGGTGAAAGGATTGGGGAAAAAACATACCATGCACATGGACTCAGCAAAAAGCTGGAGTATCCATCCTCATTTCCGATAATGTGGACTTCAAGCCAAAAGTTAGTCAGAAGGGATAAAGAAGGTCATTTCATACTGCTTAAGGGAAGCATAATCAGCAAGATATAACAATCATAAACATCTATGCCCCAAACAGTGGCTCATCCATGTATGTCAACCAAATCCTTCTCAATTTCAGAAACCAAATAGACCATAACACAATAATACTAGGTGATTTTAACACGCCTCTCTCACCACTGGACAGATCTTCCAGACAAAAATTGAACAAAGAAAACCATAGATCTCCAATAACACAATCAATAATTTAGACTTACTGGACATTTATAGAATATACCATCCAACCAAGAGCGAATACACTTTCTTCTCAGCAGCACATGGATCCTTCTCTAAAATAGACCATATATTATGCCACAAAGCTAATGTTAGCAAATACAAGAAGATAGAGACACTAGCCTGTATTCTATCAGATCATAATGGATTGAAGTTAGAAATAAATGAAAGAGTAAAACACAGAAACTATTCCAACATCTGGAGATTAAACAATATGCTATTATATGATGAATGGATAACAGAAGATATTAGGAAGGAAATTAAAAATTCTTAGAGGTAAATGAGAACAAAGAAACATCATATCAAAATCTCTGGGACACTATGAAAGCAGTACTTAGAGGGAAATTTATTTCATGGAGCGCATTTAATAAAAGAAGTAAAACTCAACAAATAACAGACCTAACACTACAGCTCAAAGCCCTAGAAAAGAAGAACAGACAGCACCAAAAGTAGTAGAAGACAGGAAATAGTTAAACTCAGAGCTGAAATCAATGAAATTGAAACAAAAGAAACAATACAAAAAATTGACAAAATAAATAGTTGTTCTTCGAAAAAATAACAAAATTGATAAACCTTTAGCCACACTAACAAAGAGAAGACGAGAGAAAACCCAAATCACTAAAATTCGGAATGAACAAGAAATATCACAACAGACAGGATTGAAATACAAAACATAATTAGAAGCTATTTTGGAAAATCTATACTCCAACAAAATAGAAAATTTCGAAGACATCAACAGGTTTCTAGAGACATATGAATTGCCTAAACTGAACTGAGGAGGACATAAACAATTTAAATAGACCATTTCAAGTACTGAAATAGAAGAAGTCATCAAAAGCCTACCAACAAAGAAAAGTCCGGGACCAGATGGGTTCTCAGCCGAGTTCTACAAAACCTTTAAGGAAGAGCTCATTCCAATACTTCTCAAAGTATTCCATAAAATAGAAGAGGAGGGAACCCTCCCAAACTCATTCTATGAAGCCAATATCACCCTGATACCTAAACCAGACAGAGACTCATCAAGGAAAGAAATTTCAGACCAATATCCTTAATGAACATCGACGCAAAAATTCTCAACAAAATTTTAGCAAATCGCATACAAAAACATATTAAAAAGATAGTGCACCATGATCAAGTGGGTTTCATCCCAGGATGCAAGGTTGGTTCAACATCAGGAAATCAATAAATGTAATTCACCATATTAATAGACTTAAAGTCAAGAATCACATGATTATTTCAATAGATGCAGAAAAAGCATTTGATAAAATACAGCACCCCTTCATGCTCAAAACACTAGAAAAAATAGGGATAGTGGGAACATTCCTTAACATGTAAAGGCCATATTATGCTAAGCCCATGGCTAATATCATTCTAAATGGTGAAAAACTGAAAGCATTCCCCCTAAAAACTGGAACAAGGCAGGGATGCCCTCTTTCACCACTTCTATTCAACATCGTTCTTGAGACTCTAGCCAGAGCAATTAGACAAACCAAGAAATTAAAGGGATACGAATTGGAAAAGAAGAACTCAAACTATCCCTGTTTCGCTGATGACATGATATATATTTAGAGGAACCTGGAAATTCCACCAGAAAACTCTTAGAACTCATAAGTGAATTTCAGTAAAGTAGCAGGTTACAAGATCAATGCCCATAAATCCAACGCATTTTTATACATAAGTGATGAATCTTCAGAAAGAGAAATTAGGAAACTACCCCATTCACAATAGCCTCGAAAAAAATAAAATACTTGGGAATCAATCTCACAAAAGAGGTGAAAGACCTCTACAATGAGAACTATACAACACTAAAGAAAGAAATTAAAGAACACCTTAGAAGATGGAAAGATCTTCCATGTTCTTGGATAGGAAGAATTATATTGTCAAAATGGCCATACTACCTAAAGTGCTATACAATTCAATGCAATTCCAATTAAAATCCCAATGACGTACCTTACAGAAATAGAGCAAGCAATTATGAAATTCATCTGGAAGAATAAGAAACCCAGAATAGCTAAAGCAATCCTTAGCAGGAAGAGTGAAACAGGGGGTATTGCAATACCAGATCTTCAACTCTACTACAAAGCAATAGTAACAAAAACGGCATGGTATTGGTACCAAAATAGAAAGGTAGATCAATGGTACAGAATAGAGGACACGGACACAAACCCAAATAAATACAATTTTCTCATACTAGACAAAGGGGCCAAAAATATGCAATGGAGAAAAGATAGCCTCTTCAACAAATGGTGCTGGGAGAATTGGAAATCCATATGCAACAGAATGAACTAAACCCATATCTCTCACCATGCACGAAACTAAACTCAAAATGGATTAAGGACCTCGGAATCAGACCAGAGACCCTGCAGATTATAGAAGAAAAAGTAGGTCCAGATCTTCAACATGTCGGCTCTAGGACCAGACTTCCTTAACAGGACTCCCATAGCACAAGAAATAAAAGCTAAGAATCAATAACTGGGATAGATTCAACTAAAAAGCTTTCTCTCAGCAAAGGAAACTATCAGCAATGCGAAGAAAGAGCCTACAGAGTGGGAGAATATCTTTGCCAATCATACTTCAGATAGAGCACTAATCTCCAGAATCTATAAAGAACTCAAAAACTCTACTCCAAGAATCAAATAATCCAAGTCGACAAATGGGCTAAGGAAATGAATAGACACTTCACAGAAGAAGATGCTACAAGCAATCAACAAACATATGAAAATGTTCAACATCTCTAGTAATAAGAGAAATGCAAATCAAAACCACCCTAAGATTCCATCTCACCCCAATTAGAATGGCGATTATCAAGAATACGAAGCAACAACAGGTGTTGGCGAGGATGTGGGGAGAAAGGTACACTCATACATTGCTGGTGGAGCTGCAAATTAGTGCAGCCACTCTGGAAAGCAGTGTGGAGATTCCTTAGAAAACTTGGAATGGACCCTCCATTTGACCCAGCTATCCCACTCCTTGGCCTATACCCAAAGGACTAAAATCAGCATACTACAGAGATACAGCCACATCAATGTTCATAGCTGCTCAATTCACAATAGCCAGACTGTGGAACCAACCTAGATGCCCTTCAATTGATGAGTGGATAAAGAAACTGTGGTATATATACACAATGGAATATTACTCAGCCATGATGAATGACAAAATTATGGCATTTGCAGGCAAATGGATGAAATTGGAGAATATCATGCTAAGTGAGATAAGCCAATCTCAAAAAGATAAAGGACGAATGATATCGCTAATACGTGGAGGATGACACATAATGGGGGGAGGGAAGGGTTAGTGTTAGGGTTAGAGTTAGGGTTAGGGAGGGGGCAAGTATGGAGGAAGAAAGTACTGTATAGAGGGTAAAGAGGATGGGAGGGGTGGGGGGAAGGGGAAAAAATAACAGAATGAATCAAACAACATTACTGTATGTGGATTTATGATTACACAAATGGTATGCCTTTGCGCCATGTACAAACAGAGAGGCAACATGTATCCCATTTGTTTACAATAAAATAAAAAAAAAATGAAAGAAAAGCTAGTACCCCAATTATATAGCTATGGACAAAATAAACATTTCCTGACTGTACTAGAATATGATTTCAGTAGAGCTAATTTGTAAAAAGCCTCAAAAGTTGAAAGTTCTTTAAAAATTAACACAATAATAACTCAGTGTGCATTTTCAAAGAATGTGAAATCAGTATGTTAAATAAATGGTTGCATTCTCATCTTCATTGGAGCAGTATTCACAGTAGCCAAAGTCAGGGAACAACTGATGTGACTTTTGGATGAAGGGCACACCACGAGATATCTCCCAGCTTTAGGGCACTTGACTACTTCCCTGAAAAACTAGAGTCTCTAAATTTAGTCTGCTCTCTAACAAGATAAGCCCTAAGTACTGGCATTCACTAGACTTGATATTCACTAAACACTCAAGAGACATTGGAAGTGCCAGCGGTGGGATTCTTGTATCAGTTCTCAAACACAGACTCAGAAATTACCAGAAGGGGGAAGTAGAACCTTCTGACATAAATTCCACCAGGGGGCTTCTCAACACAAAGACATTATGACAAGTTTTCTGGCCTTGGAGAGACAAAAGGAGAGTACAAGCACATATTTTTGCAATGGTCAAGTGATTTTGCTCTAATTTCTATCATGTAAAATGCTCATAATTAATGCTCATATTGATACTGGATATTTGTCACAGGGGCATATTAAAGCTGAGCTGCATACTCAGGCCATGTTTTAAAATTTTGAGACAGGTCTTTCTAAGTTGCCCATATTGACCTTGAAATTGCAATCTTCATGCCTTAGCCAACTGAGTCTCTGGGATTATAGGCATGAGCCATTGCACCCATCCAGAAAACAAATCCTTTAGAAAGTTCTGTCCAGCTCTTGGTTAAAAAAATTAAAAATACTTTGCTCATTTGAAATGTAATAGGGGAAAATAATTGATAATCCTGAGGAGAGAAAAAGTTGTAATTGGGAATATGGACAGGGAGGTGGAATATTAGGATTATATATATATATATATAAAGACAGGCTGGTGGTCAGGGTTCTGGAGTTCACATTTTGCTTCCCATACATTTAGAACATTCAGGATCATTCAGCTAGAGTGACACACACCTGTAATCCTAGCAACTTGTGAGACTGGGCACAAGTTTAAGACCAGACTCAGCATGTGTTTCATATAAAAAACAAAGTACTAGGGATGTAGTTTAGTGGTAAAGGATCTCTGGATTCAAAGCACAGTGCCAACATCCCACCAAAAAAATAAAACAAGCTCAGGAAGAAGAAGATCTGAGACACCTACAGTCTACAGACCACAGTCCTCATGCAGAAAAACAATACATGGACTTTTAATTCTGATGATCATCCCTCTCCACAATGCACCACACAATCTGGGAATGTACTGGAATGCTGGCATATATGTGCTCAGATAGGATTTCAGGTAGCCGCTGAAGATATTCTGCAGAAATAGGACAGGACTTCTGGAGTCTACTGCTGACATATGACCCACTTTACGGGCCAGTAAGAATTCAGGATTAAAGAGCAAAACCTTATTTGCCAATTTGGCCTTAGACATAATTGGCAGTCCATGATATTTTTCTTCCTATGATGAAAGTCCCTAAATAAGCAAGTGGGCTTGGAGTCAAGATAAAATTTGTTGCCAGGCATAGTGGCACACACATGTAATCCCAGGAGCACGTAAGGTTGAGTCAGGCAAATTGCAAGTTCAAAGTCAGCCTCAGCAACTTAGCAAAAACCTGTCACTAAAAACAATGTTTAAAAAAAAAGTGCTGGGGATGTGGTTCAATGGTTAAGTGGCCCTGGATTTAATCCAGAGTACAAAAAAAATTGTGTTTAATTTAAAAGTCCAAACACCTCCACTACACCACATGACACATGACTCATACAACTTTTCTTATTATTTTAGAATTTGACTAGTGGCACTTATTCATAAAAGCAGGATTTCTGTGGGTGGGGGTATGTGTGTGAGTGCATATATATAATTATTATTATATTTGCTTGCTTTCTGGTATCAGAATGGAATGGACCATGGCCAGCATTTGGAGAGAAAACCTACCTCTGGAAGCTTTCTGCTTAAAGTTCCCTGCTTTCACTCAGGGCAGTGTTTCTCCTGTTTTTTGGACCTGAGAAGAAATACAGGTAAGGAATTGTATTCCTCACCTAAAAGAAAAGCAGGTATATGAAATTAAACCCCTATCTCTCACCCTGTACAAAACTCCACTCAAATGATTCAAGGATCAAGGAATTAGACCTGAGACCCTTCACCAAATAGAAGAAAAAGTAGGCCCGAATCTCCATCACATTGACTTAGGACCAGACTTCCTTAACAAGACTCCCATAGCACAAGAAATAAAAGCAATAATCAATAAATGGGATAGATAGAACTAAAAAGCATTTTCCAGCAAAGGAAATAATCAAGGTGAAAATAGAGCCTGCAGAGTGGGAGAAAATCTACTCCCACACACCTCAGATGGAGCACTAATCTCCAAAGTTTATAAACAACTTAAAAAATTTACATCAAAAATACAAAGAACTCAATCAGTACATGGGCTAAGGAACTGAGCAGACACTTCACAGAAGAAGACAAAATGGTGATCAGCAAATATATGAAAAAGTGCTCATCATCCATAGTAATTAGAGACATGCAAATTAAAAGCACCCAAAGATTTCATCTAACTACAATTAGAATGGTAAACATTAAGAATTCAATAATAATAAATGTTGGCATGGATGTGGGGAAAAGGCACACTTGTACATTTCTGGTGGAGATGCAAATTGGTGCAGCCAACCTGGAAAGCAGTATGGGGATTCCTCAGAAAACTTGGAATGAACCCACCATTTGACCTAGCTCTCCCACTCTTTAGTTTATACTCTGTATTGCATCAAGGTTCTGTCCTAATTGCTGATGTTTGGGAGATAGAACATTTCACCTCACCTGGGGAGAAAGATGAGCTCAGAGTTCAGTGATGAAACATCAGAAAACACCTGGAAGTAAAAATAGAAGGAGCCAAGGGGGTCCAGAATGAAGAAGCAACTGTAAACTGTAAACAAGAAGAAAGAACATAACAGGATTGGGGGTAAGCTGTTGAGTGGGCTTGTTGTCTAGAGAATGAAAAGCCAAGGAGGATGGTGGAGTATTAGTGTATTTGGTGCTGCCTTAAACAAATACCTTAATTTGGGTACTTTATAAAGAAAAAATGTTTATTTAAATCACAATTATTGCAGCTAAGGAGTCCACAAAATATGGTAACCTCTGTCCTGGTGAGGACACCCTAACAATGTTGTAACATGTTGGGAGAAATAGAAAGGGAATAGCAACATGGCAGAAGAGGCCAAGCATATGGGTGATCTCATTTATAGCAACCCACATTCTAGGGCACTGAACACGACCTTTTTGATTCTGTACCTCCATGAGTTAATCACTTCTATGAAGCCCCACCTCTTAATGGTCCATCACTCCCCAGCATGGCCACACAGAAGAGTAACCTTCTAGCATATGAAACTTTTGGGGTCACTCAAACCATGTACAAACCATAGCAGGTGAACATAAGGGAAGTGAGAATGTGAAAACGTGAACCCATAAAAGAACTTGGAAAGTGATATAAGGACTGTACCCGAGTCTCAGCAATTTCCAGCTATGTGCAATGACCAGTGGTGACCACCCAGGAACAAGTAAATCAAAGGTTATAACAACCACATTGAGTTTTACTAAATTCCAAAGAACTTTCTCAAAATTTATTTTCAATACTATAGACTGAACTCAATGACATTTTACCACAGACCTACATTCCCACTTCTTTTGTTATTTCTTCATTTATTGGGTTTTTTTTTTTACAGACTGCATTTGCTTCATTGTACACAAATGGGGTAAAATTTTCATTTCTATAGTTCTTGCATTCATACCATTTGTGTAATCATACATGTACATAAGGTAATGATGTATGTTTCATTTCACCATTTTTAAAACTCTGCCCCCTTCTCCCTCTCATTTCCTCTATGTAATCTAAAGTTCCTAAAATTTGAGACAGGATCTTGCTAAGTTTCACAGGTTGACATTAAACTTCTGATCTTTCTTTCCTCATTTTTCTGAGACAAGATCCTTTTTAAAACACTGTGATCATTTCTTAGAATCACTTCTCCTCAGTCCTGTTATCTTGTTCCTGCAAAAATGGTGATGTTAAGCAGACCTGGAATAGAAAATTTTAAATAAGAATTCAAAAGGATTGTTGGTGCAACTAAATGCTTGAGCACTCTGGTGGTCATCTTTATTTTTAATTAACACTTATTTACCTCAGTTGTCTTCTAATCACACAGTATCTGGGTAAATTTTTGATTGTCAAAACTTTAATTGAGGAGCTAGTGTTATCTACAAAAGCCTGGAGGTGAGGGGATGCTACCAAACATCTTAAATATGCACAAAAACCCCTAACCACAAAGAACAATCTGACCCAAAGTGCCAGTAGTCAAGAAACCATGATTCAGTGCCTAACTTGTGTGGACACAGTGCCAATTCCTGGAAATATTGAGAGCAATTATAATTGAGCCACGGTTCCTGAGAAACTGATGTGCAGCAAGTGGCAGGCTTGGAAGTGAGAGCTGAGGTGCCTAACACAAGGTTGTGAACTTCTAGAAACAAGACCAGTCTGTTCTTATGCTGACCACACCCAGTAATCTGTTGGGCCAATGTATTTATTTGCCTTCTCTTGTGTGAAAAACAAGCCATGTTCCACCTTCATAGTTGAATCAATCTCTTTGGACCCCAAAGAAGTAAGGATGGGGAGGGAGAAATGGGAAAGATAATCATAAGAATAAAAGAGAAAAAAGGATCTCAATTTAGAATGTTGTAGCTGTAATTCAAGTTTACTTTTTGATCATGTTTTATTTGTACAAACAGTTGAGTAGTTTCTTTAGATAGACAAAAAAAAACCAGTTTTCTGTAGGTATGAGTTCTATCTCAGACTATCTCAGAGCTAATCCATGAACTATATTCCTTTTCTTCCTTCCTGTGCTTCTTCCTTTATTATTTCCTAATGTCCTAAAATTCTTCTTTTCCTTCCTATATTTTAAAATAAATTTTATTGTGTATGTTTATTATATATAACATGATGTTTTAAGGTACATATGTAGACAAAGTAAAATGATTACTATAGAAGGACAAATTAGAATACCCAGCATATCACATAAGATGCATTCTTTCTTTTTTTCTTATTTTGATACTGAGAATTGAACCCAGCAAGCTTACCCACTAAGTCATATCCCCAGTCCTTATTTTTTATTTTGAGAATGAGTCTTACTAAGTTATAAACACTTCTTGATGTGATTTGAAATCTGGTATTTCCTGATCTCTCTTATTCTCTGGTACTCTCTGAAGGGGACTAATTTTATGGTGTCAAAGATTTCCAAAGAATGGCATTGCTTACCCTGCAGAAGCCTGATCCATGTGGAACTATCCTCTGCACCAGCTCTCAACAAGTTTTTTTTTTTTTTTATTGTAAACAAATGGGATACATGTTGTTTCTCTGTTTGTACATGGCGTAAAGGCATACCATTTGTGTAATCATAAATTTACATAGAGTAATGTTGTTTGATTCATTCTGTTATTTTTCCCTTCCCCCCACCCCTCCCATCCCTCTTTACCCTCTATACAGTACTTCCTTCCTCCATACTTGCCCCCCTCCCTAACCCGAACTCTAACCCTAACACTAACCCTTCCCTCCCCCCCATTATGTGTCATCCTCCACTTATTAGTGATATCATTCGTCCTTTGGCTTTTTGAGATTGGCTTATCTCACTTAGCATGATATTCTCCAATTTCATCCATTTGCCTGCAAATGCCATAATTTTATCATTCTTTATGGCTGAGTAATATTCCATTGTATATATATACCACAGTTTCTTTATGAACTCATCAATTGAAGGGCATCTAGGTTGGTTCCACAGTCTGGCTATTGTGAATTGAGCACCTATGAACATTGATGTGGCTGTGTCTCTGTAGTATGCTGATTTTAAGTCCTTTGGGTATAGGCCAAGGAGTGGGATAGCTGGGTCAAATGGCGGGTCCATTCCACGTTTTCTAAGGAATCTCCACACGGCTTTCCAGAGTGCCTGTACTAATTTGCAGCCCTACCAGCAATGTATGAGTGTACCTTTCTCCCCACATCCTCGCCAACACCTGTTGTTGCTCGTATTCTTGATAATCACCATTCTAATTGGGGTGAGATGGAATCTTAGGGTGGTTTTGATTTGCATTTCTCTTATTACTAGAGATGTTGAACATTTTTCCATATGTTTGTTGATTGCTTGTAGATCTTCTTCTGTGAAGTGTCTATTCATTTCCTTAGCCCATTTGTCGACTGGATTATTTGAATTCTTGGTGTAAAGTTTTTTTTGAGTTCTTTATAGATTCTGGAGATTAGTGCTCTATCTGAAGTATGATTGGCAAAGATATTCTCCCACTCTGTAGGCTCTTTCTTCCCATTGCTGATAGTTTCCTTTGCTGAGAGAAAGCTTTTTAGTTTGAATCTATCTCAGTGGTTGACTCTAGCTTTTATTTCTTGTGCTATGGGAGTCCTGTTAAGGAAGTCTGATCCTAGACCAACAAGGTGAAGATATGGACCTACTTTTTGTTCTATAATCTGCAGGGTCTCTGGTCTGATTCTGAGGTCCTTAATCCATTTTGAGTTTAGTTTCATGCATGGTGAGAGATATGGGTTTAGTTTCATTCTGTTGCATGTGGATTTCCAATTCTCCCAGCACCATTTGTTGAAGAGGCTATCTTTTCTCCATTGCATATTTTTGGCCCCTTTGTCTAGTATGAGAAAATTGTATTTATTTGGGTTTGTGTCCGTGTCCTCTATTCTATACCATTGATCTACCTTTCTATTTTGGTACCAATACCATGCCGTTTTTGTTACTATTGCTTTGTAGTAGAGTTGAAGATCTGGTATTGCAATACCCCCTGTTTCACTCTTCCTGCTAAGGATTGCTTTAGCTATTCTGGGTTTCTTATTCTTCCAGATGAATTTCATAATTGCTTGCTCTATTTCTGTAAGGTACATCATTGGGATTTTAATTGGAATTGCATTGAATTTGTATAGCACTTTAGGTAGTATGGCCATTTTGACAATATTAATTCTTCCTATCCAAGAACATGGAAGATCTTTCCATCTTCTAAGGTGTTCTTTAATTTCTTTCTTTAGTGTTGTATAGTTCTCATTGTAGAGGTCTTTCACCACTTTTGTGAGATTGATTCCCAAGTATTTTATTTTTTTCGAGGCTATTGTGAATGGGGTAGTTTTCTTAATTTCGCTTTCTGAAGATTCATCACTTATGTATAAAAATGCATTGGATTTATGGGCATTGATCTTGTAACCTGCTACTTTACTGAATTCACTTATGGGTTCTAAGAGTTTTCTGGTGGAATTTCCAGGTTCCTCTAAATATATAATCATGTCATCAGCGAACAGGGATAGTTTGAGTTCTTCTTTCCCAATTCGTATCCCTTTAATTTCTTTGGTTTGTCTAATTGCTCTGGCCAGAGTCTCAGAACGATGTTGAATAGAAGTGGTGAAAGAGGGCATCCCTGCCTTGTTCCAGTTTTTAGGGGGAATGCTTTCAGTTTTTCACCATTTAGAATGATATTAGCCATGGGCTTAGCATAAATGGCCTTTACAATGTTAAGGAATGTTCCCACTATCCCTATTTTTTCTAGTGTTTTGAGCATGAAGGGGTGCTGCATTTTATCAAATGCTTTTTCTGCATCTATTGAAATAATCATGTGATTCTTGACTTTAAGTCTATTAATGTGGTGAATTGCCTAAACTGAACGAGGAGGACATAAACAATTTAAATAGACCAATTTCAAGTACTGAAATAGAAGAAGTCATCAAAAGTCTACCAACAAAGAAAAGTCCGGGATCAGATGGGTTCTCAGCCGAGTTCTACAAAACCTTTAAAGAAGAGCTCATTCCAATACTTCTCAAAGTATTCCATAAAATAGAAGAGGAGGGAACCCTCCCAAACTCATTCTATGAAGCCAATATCACCCTGATACCTAAACCAGACAGAGACTCATCAAGGAAAGAAAATTTCAGACCAATATCCTTAATGAACATCGATGAAAAATTCTCAACAAAATTTTAGCAAATCGCATACAAAAACATATTAAAAAGATAGTGCACCATGATCAAGTTGGTTTCATCCCAGGGATGCAAGGTTGGTTCAACATCAGGAAATCAATAAACGTAATTCTCAACAAGTTTTTAATCTCAGACTTGGCTACATTGCCACGGGCTCTGTTTGCAATCAGGATAGGTAACAAAGTCCCTGCTTCTTGTGGATGTACACACTGTGGAGGGTGAGCTGCACCTACAGAACCAGCCTGAATGCTGCCAGCATCCCAGGTGTCTGTGCTTCACGGATAATGTTCCAGCCTCAACCCAAATGGCCTGCTCAAACACTCCTGCCAATCCAATTGCTTGCAAACAAGTTTCTGAGATGTGGGTCACAGCATCAGATACAACAGGAGAGTGAATAGGAGAAAAGTGTTAATGGAGAATGAAACATAAAAATTTCTGCCTTCTGTGAAAGGATTAGTCTGGTAACTCACAGAGTTTCTCTTGAGCATGGTTGTAATTGAAATGCACTCTTTGCAAAATTTATTGAGTCCTGGAGCAATTTTTAACTAAACTGTTCACTTAATCTATCATGTTTCTAATGAGTTAAAAGATTTTCTTTCACAGAAAATTTCCAGGTAGCATAAGCAAATGACAAAAAATTAAGGAAATAATGTACCTCATTCTGGAAAGCACCATTCAACATTTAAGGGAGGAAATGACTGTTCCCTAAATACAGATGGCAAAGTGGGCAACCTTGGAGATGAAAAGAAGAATTTATTCTGCTTGAAAATGAGCACAATAAGATCACCATAAAACCAATTACTCAAGTACAGCAAAACACATTATTGGAAATAAAGTCATTGAGTTTCCCTGCTGAGAGATGAATGATTTCTATTTAAAAACCTGATTTTTTCTGAAGTCACTCACAATATAGTAGTAACTAATAATATCATGAAGTCAAGTAAGAACTGGAATCCCCCTGCTCCAGACTTAAAATTGGATTAAGGTGAAGATAAACATTAAGCTTGTCGAAGAAATCAATAATTATATGCAAATTAAAACATTTTGAGCTATTTGAGGGTTCCATGCTGGTGCTTTAACACTAGTCTTGCTCTGAGCATTTTGACTTGGTGAAGCTGAGTTTTTGGAAAATATTACTAAACAGGCCATTGAATCTATCTTTCTCCGAACTGCAGATTTATTTTTTTACCTAAATGAAGTTCTGCAGCCTTTTAGGCACATGCTGTGGCAATCTGCTGGCTGCTTACCTAATATTTCTTTCTCCTTTTTTATTAGCAGCATTTATTTTAAGGGAAACAATAAACAAACCAAAGACTAAATAGCCATCACTTGGTATATGAGGGGGATCAGTTACACTGTTACAAGACTGGGGGCTTCTGGGAAATTGATGCAGCATGAAAACCCCCTCCAAACCCAATTTCTGTCAATTCAGACAGAGAGATTTCAGACATGTTGCTCAGAGTAGCAGGCAGGGTTATTATAAGTAAAAGAAGAAGGAAAAAAAGACATATTCCAGGGACAGAGTGGTTCTTCTCAGAGAAGAGAGGGACAATGAGCCTCCTCTGCACTCCAGACACATTGGAATTCCAAAGAAATTTCCAGACTGTTCTGTCCAGGTTCATTTCTTGAGTTTTGACTGACAACAAGATGAAATCACACTGTCAAGTCCCCAATGCCATGAAAACTCTAAATCAGTTTGGCTCGTGCTCAGTGGTTCTAATTGGATTCTTCACCATAAATTCTTACCTATTTTATTGCTAGGAGAAATTATCGTTGTCTCCCTAAGTTTCAGGATTTGGTAATGTTTCCTCTTATTGGCATTATTAGACATTTATTTCTCCTGCATATAACAAATAGCTGGCTGAGGAATGTGACACATTTGGTTCACTTCTGATAGATAGGGCTACAGATAAAATTCTTCTTGGAAAAGAAAGGACATGGGGGTCAGCTGAGTGGGCCCACTTTATTTAATTAGTCCTTTATGCTCATATTCCCACAAGTCATGTCTGTCTTTTATCAGAAGAACCTCACTCCAATACTCAAAACTTACACACATTCTCTTCATACAACTTAAATAATCTCTCAATGATCTATATCACCTAATGCAATGTAAATGCTATGTGGATTTTTGCTACAGAATATCACATATGGAATCATAACAAGAAAGAAGTCTCCATGTTTGCTACAGGAACAATCTCCCCCCAATGTTTTCAACCAGTTGTTGGTTGAATTCATGGATGTAGAGATCACAGATACAGTGCTCCAACTTTAATTTTCTAAACAGTCTGACAGATGAGGGTGATTGATTAATACAGTTCTAACCAAAGAAATTTACATGAAATCAACTGGTTGAAATGATTGGGAAAGTTATTTATTTATTTATTTGAGGTCAACTCCATTAGATTTTACATAAGAGTGAAACCTACTCTTTCTGGGCCTGGTTTATTTCATTTAATACAAGGTCCTCCAGGTTGACCATCAGAATCACATAATTAACTCTCTAGAAGAAATGGATCAAGCTGAGGTGAATACAGAAAGGCCTAGTAGGGAAATGCCAAGAAATGGCATTTTCTAAAATGAAAATCAAGTAAACCATATTTAATAGTGAGTTAACAAAATTTGTTTTAAAAATATCAAATATTTTTATCATGATATAAAAACAAAAGAAGTATATGACAATATTGCAATGAACTACAATTTTAAAAAATCTATCCACAACCTTCTACCTTTTTGGTCTCACTTCTTCTTCTCAAAATATTCACTTGGTTACAATAGGGAAAAAAAATGAAGAATAATCACTCCAGAAAAGGAAATGTGAACTGTGTAGAACCTGAATATTCCTCTATTCAGTTATTTAATTTTTTCTGATAATGAGGAATGTGTCTTTTATGTCTAAACTTTTTCTTTCCCTTGCCTAAAAGAGAAACAAAAGACCTGAAATTTGTTCCACAATTTTTAACATAGGGATGAGTTCTGTACCAAGAATAGAAGTATCAGCAGCTACAAGGAGAATGTCTTCTTTATGATTTCCTTGGGCAAATAGATGGAAAGGAGAAAATTCTGCCACTAGGCATTTTGGCTGTTAAGTCCTACACCATGAAGTTTAGATTTTAAAAAATAATTTTCCTAATTATAGGCAGTATTAAAGGAGACACATTGGGCAGAATGGGATGACATTTTGAATGACTTGGTGTGAGGCTACCACAGATGTCTGAAGGAGACATGTCCGGCCCTATCACTGAGAATATGACTGGGCCAACAGTAGCATGTTTTCTGAGCATGGGAATGATAGAACAAGTGATTGATGGAATTCCATTACATGTGACTGAGGGACATGTCTTTTCTTATTCTCTCTGTGTCCCTCAATCACCCTTAGTATATCACATATCTGCCTCTAGATATCTAATTCAGTTTTGTTTGTTCCAAAATGGATTTTGAAATGAACAGGAGGCCTCATGAAAACTAGTTTTAGGATGGATGGAAAACAATCACAACGGCAAAAAAAAATCTACTCCTTTTCAATTAAAATACCAAAGGTCTAGCCAAGACTAGTTCAGCACCTTGTAAGTTCTCCTTTTCTTGAGAATTTGGAAAACTGCTTGGAACTGGGCAGAACTGGACAGGAAATCTTCCTGCTTTGCAATGGGGTTGCTCACTGGGACTTCAGGCTGCAGAACTGGAACACATGGGTCACATATTGAGCAAATCCTATTGGGTTGGACATAGAATTGAGATGAGACTGGAAACCTCTTGAAGAACCACTCTGCCCAAGCAGCAGATGTCAGACTTGTCAAATATCCTGGATCACAATATCAAAATGCTTTCATGGCTGAAATATACTCTAGCTGGTATTTATTCATTTAAAGCTCTCACCTCCATGCATTTCTATAATCAGTCTTCATCACAATTCTTGATCTAGTCATTTTAGTTTCATGTTTCCTGAGATATAAAGGCCACAAGAGATCCAGCATCTGAGTGCAAACTTCCATGTTTTTACATGGTAGAGATGGGCAGAATTCACTGATGCTTTCTTCCTTCACCCCACTGCTTCTACCCTGGTTTCTCTCTCCTCTCCAAACATTCTCACCTTTGGTGGAGTCTAAGGAATCACAGAAACTGTTGGGTTGTTAGCATTCACCTATCCACTCCGTCTGAATGTAGCTAACTGCTTTCTTCTAGGTCTTCTTTGTGTTGGATAATACAATGAATCTTTGTAATATTGTGGGAAAAGAAGATGGATTACTTTCTATCCTAGCTACTAAAATGTTATGTGCAATATATCTGATGAATATGGAGGATCCTGAAGAACATAAAGAAGACTCAATGATAAAACCAAAGTTGAAAGAGGTCTAATGAGCCAGATATGGTGGTGCATGTCTGTAATTAAAGTAGCTCAGGAGGCTGAAGCATTAGAATTGCAAGTTCAAAACCAGCCTCAACAAAATTGCTCTGATTAATTCAGTAAGACACTGTCTTAAAGTAAGAATAAAATGGGCTGGGGATGTGGCTCACTGGTTAAATACCCCTATGCTCAATCCCCAGTGTCAAAAAGAAAAGAAAAAAGTGAATATTCACTAATAAGAAAAATAAAAACATGGGGGCTGGAGTTGTGCTCAATGGTACAGCACTTACCTAGCATGTGTGAGGCACTGGATTTGATTTTCAGCACCACATAAAAATAAATAAAAGTTCATCACCAATTAACAAAAAATATTTAAAAAAAAAGAAATACAAATGTAGGTAGAAACAAAAGTATAAGGGTAAGGTTTTCTGAATTATACAGACAGCATTATCAGAATTAAAAGTGGACAGAGTCATTCACCTGGGACCTATTTACCTGTGACACATCTCATCATCCTTTGTTTCCTTTTACTTCTCTGGTTTTATTTCTCAGGGACCATTTGCTCTACAAATCACCATTTTATTTTCAACTATGCCTTTAAATGTGCCAGGACACCCCTTTCACCTGCTGCCTTGCTATCAAAAGACAGAATGGCCTTGTAATGCAGAAAAGACAAAACTTTTCTGGTCTGTGTTGCAGGAGAGATTCAGGCATAATGAGTTCCCACATAGAGACCAAATAAGCCTCTACTTTCAAATTTCTGGTGCCCTTCCCTGACAAAAACAGCAATAACTTGAACCAAAGCAATGGGTATGGATATACAACAAAATGATCAGATCCTTCCAAATACATGCAGAGCAGGCCCTATTACATCCCTATGAAAAACCATCTACATAAAACTCTCCTGAATATATCCAGAACCTGTGATTGAGTCTGGCCTCATGTTAGAATTGTATGTGTTACTATATTAATAACTGATGCTGCCACTTAGACCAGGAGATTCTGTGGTGGAAGTCACAGTTGAGAGACAAATAGGAACACTGAGCTAAAGGTGAAGTTATAAGCATCACTCTGAATTGCCCATGCACATGTAAATTATTTGGTGTTCTAGATGCTAATACACAGAATTATGATTCAGCTTCTTTTGAGGGATGTCAATGCATTGGCATCTTTAACAAGTACCATGTTACAGTTGATATCACCACCCTTATTCTCTTCACTAATACTATGAAGTTACAGAATCGGTACAACCAAACATTCCTTTTGTGCTGGTATCTGGGTAAAACACCAACACTGTTAGTCCCAAATAGTACTAGAAACCTAGGTCCTCAAAGTCATATTCTTTGTTGCCTCTTTAAATTTTACAAAGACAGGAAGTGGAAATTACTTATGAATAAGGCTTTTTTACAAAAACACTGAATAAAAGTACCAATAAAATGTGTGTTAAGAGCGCATTGTGGTTTAATATGTGGGGAAGCTCTTTTGCTCTGCATTAATGGGCATAATACCTGGGGCTGCTCACAGTATTTCATAATTCTTTTGAGGAGTGTCTATTAGTCATTTCAAAAGTCTTCTTCATTCTTAATCTCATAAGCATTTATTTTCTTGAAATATAGCAGTAAACATTTTCTCAGTAGTAGAAGAGAAAAGAGAAAGTGTCTCCTCAATGACTTCCAATGGTAAGGAGTTGGTAAATTTAATATATGATATTGACACAGTCATTTAGGACATGAAGATTTGATTGGAGTTAGCTCATCACTTCATTCTACATTTTTATTTTTAACTATAAATATAAGGCACTTGAGAGATGATGAATGAACATCCATGTTAGAGAATGTTTTTTCAAGTTTTACATAAATGCAGTTTTAATATGATTTCAGTGTGTTCTCCTTAACAGATCATTTCTTAAATAATTGGACCCCAGTGTGATTCTCTTGAGATGGGAGAACCATTAAGAGCTTGGGTCCCAATGAGGACTTAGGTCATTGGGTAATGAGGTAGTTCTCTGTGCCAGTCCTTGGGTTCTTGCTAAAGAAAAAGGATTAATCTAGAAGGAGCAAGTCTGATTCCTGTGATTCTCTCTATTCCTGGTTCCTCATATAATCTCTTGCTCTGGCAATATTCCTACTATACAGCTCAAGGGTGGCTCTTAACATAGAGCCTGCACTACACCATTTGAACTTTGAACCTCCAAAACTGTGAGCTAAATTTAGAAAAGAATTACGTATTCTTCATAAGGAGCCTCATGTTTATTTCTTTACAGTGATGCAAATCTTCCTAAAAATGTTTTTCCTCTCTACCTTTTATACTCACCCAACCCCATGTTACTCCACTTTGTTTCCACTGTGAAAAACCACAAAACAATGTTTTCCTATTAGATATATTTTCCTAACCTATTTCATTCTTTCAACCAGACACAAACTCTTTGATAACACTTTTGGATTCTGTACTCTGATTTATTCTCCATTACTCTCTCCTACAGCTCAATTCATAAAGGTCCTCAGTTCTTGCTTGGACAACTGCAGTAGCCATGAAACTATTCTCCATGTCTGTAATGTTTTTTGGTCCATCATACACATTGCTGCTGGATGTGTTTTCCAAAATGCAAAACAATTATCCTACTTTATAGCATACCTAACATCACAATTCTCCATGGTTTTTAAGGCAAAAAAATCTGGATTAATCAGAGATTCCCCAGATTCTGACACATATGCCACCACTGCTCAGAGTTCTTCTCTGGGGGGTGAGGCTCAGTGGTCACTGAGGTCACTATCACAGATTCCTGGAGGTGTATTCTCTGGGTGACACTGCTGCTCACACCACTGAGGAATCTGAAGGTTTTTTCTCTGGGTGTTGTAGTCACAGGAACTGCTGCCATTGCCCAGAGGTTTTCTCTTGGGGCAAAGCTGAAAATGCACAAAGGTATTTTCTCTGATTGCTGCTGCTGTTGATGCTGTCACAGTGGCCATACCCAGAGGTCTGCTACCCCTGACACTCACTGAGATGCCTGGCTGTCACCACTGTTGCTAGCCACTGCCACTGCCACTGTTGTTCCCTGGAGATCAGTTGGAGGTGTTCTCTCTGGGTGCTCCTGCAGCTGCAGCCACAATTGATGCTGCCACAGTCACCCCACCTATTGCTAATGCCACTGACTTCTGTAGCTGCTGCTATCCTTCTGCCTGCTGCCACTGACTCCTGCTACTAACACTTCCACCACTACCCAGAAGTTCACTGCCAGGGAAAGTCCACGTTTTGTTTTATGAAGCCCCATCCATTTTGAAATGCTGGACAGATCATAGGGTTCATATGGGTTGCCAGTTGGTTTGTTTCCACTTCCATCTTGGGAAACAGCTGCCCCTATCTGTAGATACTGGCCAGGATCCAGATGTTCAGCATCAGGGTGCCTATGGGTTTGGTTTCACCTGGGGTCTTCCTTTTGCAAGTGAAGATTGACAGCATCTAGTTAGCCTTTTTCAGGGTTGCTCATGCCTATTAATCTCTCTCCAAATTATTGTGCAATTAAGAACTGTAACTGCAATATGGCTAAACCAAAAACATATGAGGCATAGATTTGTGAGACAGTGACTGAATCTGCCAGGGACTGTTTGGAACAACAGTCTTGTGGGAAGTCAGAGAAAAGGACTGAGAAGCTTTTAGATGCTGGCACAGACAGCACAGAGATTTGTTTTATTGTTGTGTTTTTCTTCTATGATGTCTCTACACACCATACTTGGACCAGGTTTGTGTGTGTGTGTGTGTGTGTGTGTGTGTGTGTGTGTGTGTGTGTGTGCAGCTGGTGCAGAGGACAGTGGTACCTGCATGGTGTTTTACAGTTCTGCTGTATATTTTGGTAATTTCAAGTTATATTCTCTTTATATGTACTTTTCCTTTCACTTGTCTCTCTTCCTAGATTCTCTTTCTTTTTTTCCACCTAACAGTCAGTCTCTGTTGGTTCCTCTTTTACTCTTCCTGTATATTTTTGCTTCTGGCTTCTCTCTTTCTCCCTCATGAACACCATGTCCTGCACTGTTCCTGATTTTTCTTTGTCCACTTTATGAGAATGCAAATATATTTGGCACATTTTCTGCTTTTATTGTGGAGAGTGACTGAACTAATTATTGCTGTTTATAGTGAGAAGGCAGTGGATGCCTTTCTGGGAGTAGATTTGAGGTTGCATATTATTTGCACTGGGCCCTATTGGTATCAATCACCCTCTTAAATGTGGGATCCTGGAAAGCTTCAAGAACATTATAGAACTACAGGGTAGAGTTGCTTCTGACTCAGGGCTATACAAAAATATGGGAACACAAACAACATGAAAAAAGGGAACAAATTGTCACAAATAAACCAAGATGCCCCAATAAGAGTATCCACTAACAAAAGAGTAGAAAAGAGTGACCCAGAAAGGGTTTAGAATGTACATAGTTAATCTGATCTGTGAAGTAAAGAATGGTATAAACAGTGAAAGGAAAGAGAAAATACGGAAAGTGAAATATCACTTCAACAAAGAGTAAAACATTGTGAAAAAAAGTGAAATCCTTGAAATGAAGAAGTCAATAAATTATAAATTTAATGGAAATCATCACCAACAGACTAGATATTTGGGAAGGCAGGATCTCAGACAAAATTGCAGATTGGTAATATAAATAAGACTCAAGAATGTGCTGTCTCTAAAGACTAACCTCATAGGCAAAGACCTCCACAGACTGAAGGTGAAAGAATGGGAAAAAACTTATTCCTCATATGGATTATGTAAATAAGCAGGAGTGTCCCTCCTCATATCAAACAAAATGGAATTCAAATCAAAGTTACTCAGAAGGAAAAAAAGCAGTTCATTTTATTCTGCTTAGGATAATTATACAACAGCAAGACATATTGATTATAAATACTTATGCCCCAAACAATGGAGCATGTATATATATCATATAAACCTTCCTCAATTTTATGAATGAAATAGACCATAACACAATAATATTGGGTGACTTTTACACAACTCTCTTACCTCTGGACAGATCATGTAAATGAAAGTTAAATTAAGAAACTATAGAACTAAATATAGAATTGATTGTAAGTTAAATACAATCAATAATTTAGACTAAACAGTCATATATAGAATATGTCATCCATCAATATGTGAATGCACTTCTCAGCAGCACATGGATTCTTATCTAAAATAGACCACATATTATGTCATAAAGCAACTCTTCATAAACAAAATAATGGAGATAATACTCTGCATCCTTTTATATCATAATGGACTGAAATTAGAAATAAATAATAAAATAAAAATAGAATCTACTCTAATACATGGAGACTAAATACACTATTGAATGATGAATGGATAGTAGAATAAATCGAGGATGAAATAAATAAATACTTAGAGGTAAATGAGAATACTGATATGACATACCAAAATCTTTTGGACACTACAGAGGCAGTACTAAGAGGAAACTTCATTGCAGAGAGCTAACTTATTAAAAGAAAAAGTCAGCAAATAAATAACTAAAATCACAGCTAAAAGTCCTAGAAAAAGAAAATCAAATCAACAAAAATAGTAGAAGACAGGAAATAATTAAAATCAGAGCTGAAATCTTTGAAATTTAAAGAAAATACTGGAAAATTGGCAAAACAAAAAATTAGTTCTTTGAAAGAACCAATAAAAATGATAAATCCCTAGCCACAGTACCAAAAAGAAAAAAAAAAAGAAAAAAAAACTGAAGTTAGTAACATAAATAATGGAAAAAGGAATATCAAAATAAACATGACCGAAATAAAGAAGATAATTAGAAATGATTTTGAAAATTTGTATAAAAAATAGAAAATATTGAAGAAATTAACAAATTTCTAGAGACATATGACCTTCATAAACTGAATCAGAATTTCATACATGATTTAAACAAAATTTCAAATAAGGAAATACAAAACACCCTTAAAAGTCTACCAATTAAGAAAAGCCCAGGCCCAGACAGATTCTCAGCTAAATCCTACAGGAACACCAAAGAAGAATTAATACCAACAACTATAAAATTTTTACATAAAATACACAAGGAGGAAAAGCTTCCAAACTCATTCTATAAAGCTAACATCACTCTGATGCCAAAACCAGATAAGACACATCAAAGAAACAAAACTTTGAACCAATATTCCTCATGTACACAGATACAAAAATTCTTAATAAAATTCTTGTCAATTTTATACAAAAACATGTTTAAAACATAGGGCACCAAAATAGAGTGTGGTTCATTTCAAGAATGCAGGGTTGTTTCATCTTGTGGAAATCAATAAACATAATTAATTGTATCAATAAACTTAAAAACAAGAATCATATGATAATCTCAATAGGTGCAGAAAAAGAACTTGAAAAACTACAGCACCCCTTTATGTTCAAAACACTAGAAAAAATGAGGGATAGTAGAAACATATGTCAACATTAGAAAAGTCATATATGCTAAACCCAAGGTAAACATATGTCTAAACAGAGAAAAACTGAAAGTATTCCCTCTAAAAACTGTAACAAGACAAGAATGCCCTCTTTCACCACTTTTATTCAAAATTGTCTTTGAATCTGTAACCATAACAATTAGAAAAAAGTAAGAAAATAAAGGTAGACAAAAAGGTAAAGAACAATTCAAACTATCACTATTTGCCAATGATATGCTTATATATTTGAAGAATTCAAAGAATTCCACCAAAAGCTTCTAGATCTAATAAATTGAGAAAAGAAGCAGGATATAAAATCATACCCCTGAATCAAAGAATTTTAATATATTGGTAATGAATCCACTGAAAGAGAAATAAAGAACACTACTACATTCAAAATCACCTCAAAAAAAATACTTGGGAATCAAACTAACAAAAGAGGTGAAATAACTCTACAATGAAATCTACAGAATACTAAAGAAAGGAATTGAGAACCTTAGAAGATGGAAAGCCCTCCCATGCTCCTGGATGGGCTTGACTAATATTGTAAAAATGACCATAATACCAAAACCATTATAAAAATTTAATGCAATTCCTGTTAAAATTCCAATGACATTTTTTCATTGTAATAGAAAAAGCAATCATGAAATTTATTAGGAAAAATAAGACACCAAGAATAGCAAAAGCAATCCTTAGCAAGAAAAGTGAAGCAGGAGGCATCACAATACCAGACCTTAAGTTATACTGCAGAGATATAGTGATGAAAACATCATGATATTGGCACCAAAACAGACATGTAAACCAATGGTACAGAGTGAATGACACAGAGACAAACATACATAAATGTAGTATCTCATAATAGACATAGGCACCAAAAACATTAACTGGAGAATAGATAGCTGACTCAACAAATGCTGCTTGAAAAAATGGAAAACCACATGTAACAAAATTAAATTAAACCTTATCTCTCACACTGCATGAAACTCAACTCACAGTGGGTCAAGGACTTAAGCACTAGAACAGAGATGCTCTGTCTAATAGAATAAAAGTAGGCCCAAATCTTCACCATGATGGCCTAGGATCTGACTTCCTTAACATGACCTTTAAGCACAAGTAGTTAAATCAAGAATCAATAAATGACATGGACTGAAACTAGAAAGCTTCTTTTCAGCAAAAGTAACAATCAATAATGTGAACAGAGAGCCTATAAATTGGGAGAAAATTTTTACCACATGTACCTCAAATAAATCATTAATCTCTAGGGTATGTAATGAACTCAAAAACTTTAACGTCAACAAAACTAATAACCCAATGGGCTAAGGAACTAAATAGATACTTCACAGAAGAAGGTATGTATCAATCAACAAATATAGGAAAAATTTTCAACATCTCTAGCAATTGGAGAAATGCAAATCAAAATTACTCCTAGATTTTTTCTCACTGCAATCAGAATGGTAATTATCAACAATACAAGCAACAATAAATTTTGGCAAGGATGTTGGGGAAGATTACAATCATACATTGCAGGTGGTAATGCAAATTGGTGAAACCATTATTAAAAGTAGCATGGAGATTCCTAAGAAAATTTGGAATGCAACCACCATTTGCCCCAGTTATCCCACTCATCAGTTTATATATACATAACTTAAAACAAATGTACTAAAGTGACACAGGCACAATGTGTATAGCAACTCGATTCACAACAGCTAAACAATGGAACCAACTTGGATGACCTTCAATAGATGAATGGATAAAGAAAACATTATATATAAATACATGTGATGGACTATTACTCAACTTTAGAGAAGAATGAAATTCTGGCATTTGCTGGTAAATGAATGGAGTTAGAGAATATCATGCTAAGGGGAATAAAACAAAATCAAAAACTCAAAGTCTGAGTGTCCTGATATGCAGATGTTATCTCACATTAAGTGGGGGAAGGCAATAGGGAAGAGTAGACCTCATATATATTAGGTAGAGGGGAATGAAAGGAGGAGAAGTAGTATGGAGGAATAAATGATATCAGAATGAAAGTCATTATTACCTCATGTACATATATGACTGCATGACCAATGTGATCCTACAAGTTGTATAATCAGAAAAATGAGAGATTACACTTCACTTATATATAATTTATCAAAATGTATAAATGTATTCTACTGTCATGTATAACTGAGAAGGACAAAATATCTGGTTTATTGCAAAATATAAGTAAATTAATTAATAAAATAAAATGTGACAAAATTTTATGTGTGAAAAATAATTTTGCCCTGTGTATATCTCCAGCTTCATCCCCACAGCTGATTTTTATTTCTTCTTTTATTCCCCTGACAAAAAAACTGCTTGTACATCCTCTGTGCATTGAATTTTTTCCTCTGGTTTAAATGCCAGTTGCACTTCTCAGCTAACTTATCAAGTTTTTCAAGTCTGATATTATATGTTTTTCCTCCAGCAATCATTCAGTTGCACTCTGGGTCTCTCTGACTTTATCACTTGCATTTCTCATGGTGTTGGGGTATTTGCTTTTACTTCACTACCAGACTTCTTATTAGAAACACTGGCCATGTTCTGTATAATACTTTTAGTTCCATCAAGCCCCTTACTCTCTGAGATAAATGTCCTGAGCATGCTGTTAGAAATTTTCTGTATTATGGGAATATACATTAGGGCCAGATTCTAGAGTGTACTTGGATATTAATTTATGATTGTAATGAAGCAACTAAAACTTAAAGAGTAAAAGAGTCAAATTACTTTAATTTCACAAAGAATAGCTGTGCTCAAAAATCAAGTTTTGTGAAAGGAAGAAATTAAGCTTAGTTTTGTAAAGGGCTTATTTTAATTTTGGGCTTTTACTTGAATATTTTTAATTAAGCAGTTGAAATGTATTTATAGGTTGATTCATAGTCTGGAATTTAGAGAAGATATGCTGGTGATAGGATTTGAAAGACATTAGCATACAAATGGTGATTTGGAAGATATCATGTTATGAGATATTGGCATGCTAGAAGCAGAGTGATGAGTAAAAAATTTATATACCATGCCAATGTGAAAGAAAACGGAATGAGCAATAAGGAGTAGGAGGAGAAACAGATGTTCTTGTACTTATATATATGCAGAAAAGTCAGTACATATGGAGGCATATTCTATTTGCAAGTATTTATGCAGTGGGGCAGACATGCCCCTTATGGGAGGATAGAATGTTTCAAAATATATTTTATTCAACATGATAGCCAGTGTGTCTGTTGTGTCCTTTAAAAGTGGATCTGTATACATAGATATTTTACATTAATTAATTTCTGTTAGATTTATGTTTAAACTAAACTCGTGACCAGTTGAATTGCACAGTTGTTGTGGTATAAGCACATGTGAGACTGTGATTTAGAATTTGGAAAGTCACCATTTTTACAGGGAAATGATTGTGAAATTGTAGTGGATACTGAAGTGAAAGAAGTTCAACAGCCTAGAAAAGTGAGAATGGGCTAAGAACACTGAAAAACTGTCTTTGAAGGAAAAATGTAAGATTATGTTACAATGGATAAGATGAAAGATCAAAATACAGATAGCTGAGAATGGAGCAGGGGTGTTCAAACAATAGATTTAGCTTGTCCCTGTGGAAGCTTTACATGGCAGGAGTATGTGAGTTGACCTCTGAATGTGATTGGATTTGTAATTTTCTTATTTAAGTTTAGGATTAGCATCTTTTTATTTACTTTGTGGTAGGAGTGGTTTAGAGGAGATGCAGGAGTACTAGGAGTGGTAATTGAGTTGAAGGACAATGGGCAGTTTTTTCCTGTTGGTTTCTGTGATCTTCATCCAGAAACAGTGTTTGGGAGTGAGGATCAGTAGCCTACAATTTGCTTTCCTTACTAAGAAATTGGAATTAAAATACTATTAATTATTTCACAGTTTTGAGTATAAAATTTAAAAACACTTTCTGTTCTTTAAAACTCAAGTGTGAAGGTACCTAGGCTTATGAGGGGGGCAAGGGGATATGCAATACTACCACCTTTTGCTCAGTTTTGCCATGATCCTAAAATTTCCCTATAAGTAGCCTATTAGAAAATCTGAAATTTATTATCTAAATTTTAATCGTAGGGAGGTGGTGTGGTTTCACCTCATTGATTCAGATTTGGAGGGCAGAAATTCTGGCTTTTTTAGCCTCACTTCTAATTGCTGACTTCTAACTACCTGTTTGTATTAAGGGCAAAATAAGATTTCTTTTAAAAGTAAATACAAGTAAAAGTCTTTTATATAATGCTGATTTCTACATTGTTATTTTCCAAGTTGAGGTTTGTCTGTGTTTAAAGGCTAAAGACTCCATTTGTGAAGTAGTTGTATCTTCCTATAATGACTTTTTTAAAAATAAGAACTAGACGGCTTGGGAGATCTAAGATGGTGGACTAGAGGGTGACTGCATCTCCCATTGCCCCAGAACCCAGGTTTCAAGAAGGAGAGGCATTGAGAGACTCAGACTTACATAGATCCACGGGGTGAGTCTCTCCCATGGGGTGAAGCTCGGCCGGGTGGCAAACCTGGACAGAAGCAGCTTCTCAGAGCAGGACAGGGCAGCGAGAGACTTCTCCAAGCAGCCCGGTTACCTCTGGCGGCAGGCTCCTTCCACCACCAGCTTCTTGGAGCAGGCCGCCCAGTGAGAGCCTTTTGGCACAGAGCCAGCTTCAAGCCCTGGACCCAGTAGCGGTCTAGGGGCAGCTTTCTTCAGAAGCACTGCATTATCAAGTTCCTCCAAGACTTCCAGCTACTGAAGGCTGGGAGGTGATATGCTGGAAATCTACAGGGACACTATAAGCCAAAGAAGAAACCTGCAATATTTCAGAGTCCCACTGATATCTGACAAATATGAGAAAACAAGGGAAGAAAATGTCCCAAACAAACCTAGATACTATATCAATAAAACCCAATGACAGCACAGCAGAAGAAATGTCAGAAAGGGAGTTCAAAATGTACATAATTAAAACAATCAGGGAAGCAAACGAGGAGATGAAAGAGCAAATGCAGGCATTGAAGGAAGAGATGAAAGAGCAAATACAGGCATTAAATGATCACAAAAATTAACAGTTAAAAGAACAAATAAGGGAAGCAAAGTTCATTTCAATAAAGAGTTAGAGATACTGAAAAAAAAAAAACAGAAATCCTTGAAATGAAAGAAACAATAAACCAAGTTAAAAACTCCATGGAAAGCATAACTAATAGGATAGAACACCTGGAAGACAGAACCTCAGATAGTGAAGAAAAAATATTTAATCTTGAAAACAAAGTTGACCAAACAGAGAAGATGGTAAGAAATCGTGAACAGAATCTACAAGAATTGTGGGATATCATGAAAAGGTCAAATTTAAAAATTATTGGGATTGAGGAAGGCTTAGAGAAACAAACCAAAGGAATAAACAATGTATTCAATAACAAAATATCAGAAAATTTTCCATATCTGAAGAATGAAATGGAAAACCAGGTACAAGAGGCTTATAGGACTCCAAATACACAAAATTACAACAGACCCACACCAAGGCACATTACTATGAAAATACCTAACATACAAAATAAAGGCAGAATTTTAAAGGCTGCGAGAGAAAAGAACCAAATTACACTCAGGGGGAAACCAATAAGAATATCAGCAGATTTTTTAATCCAGACCTTAAAGCTGGAAGGGCCTGGAAGATTTACCAAGTCCTGAAAGAAAATGGATGCCAACCAGGAATCTTATACCCTGCAAAATTACTTTCAGATTTGACGACGAAATAAAATCCTTCCATGATAAACAAAATCTAAAAGAATTTACAAAAAGAAAGCCAGCATTACAGAACATTCTCAGCAAAATGTTCCATGAGTTAGAGATGAAAAACAATGATGCAAATCAGCAACAAGAGGAATTAGCCTAGAGGAATAGCCAAAAAAAGGGGAAACAAAGTCATGCCAAAAAACAAAAATGAGTCAAATGACTGGCAAAACAAATCATATCACAATAATAACCCTGAATATTAATGGCCTCAACTCATCAAACAAAAGACATAGACTGGCAGATTAGATTAAAAGAAAAATCCAACAATATGCTGCCTGCAAGAGACTCATCACATAAAAAGAGATAACCATAGACTGAAGGGGAAAGGATGGGAAAAAACATACCATGCACATGGACACAGCAAAAAAGCTGGAGTATCCATCCTCATTTCAGATAATGTGGACTTCAAGCCAAAGTTAGTCAGAAGGAAAAAAGAAGGACATTACATACTGCTTAAGGGAAGCATAAATCAGCAAGACATAACAATCTTAAATATCTATGCCCCAAACATTGGCTCTTCCATGTATGTCAAACAAATCCTTCTTAATTTCAGAAATTAAATAGACAACAACACAATAATACTAGGTGATTTTAGCACACCTCTCTCACCACTGGATAGATCTTCCAAACAAAAATTGAATAAAGGAACCATACATCTCAATAACACAATCAACAATTTAGACTAAATGGACATATATAGAATATACCATCCAACAAAGAATGAATACACTTTCTTCTCAGCAGCACATGGATCCTTCTCTAAAATAGACCATATTTTATACCACAAAGTTACTGTTAGCAAATACAAGAAGATAAAGATACTACCTTGTATTCTATCAGATCATAATGGACTGAAATTAGAAATAAATGACAGAATAAAAAACAGAAACCTCTCCAATACCTGGAGATTAAATGATACACTATTACGGAAGACAATTTCAGTCATAAATATAGCACATTTAATTCTAAATTATCTGTAGTTTGAATTTTAATTTAACTGGTGCACACAGGAAAAAAAGACTAGATATACATGAGTGTCAAGATCAGAGAAAAGGAGTGTTTCTCTAAAATGCAAGATCCATGGGCTTGATTCCATGGGACCAGGGAAGAATAGGTGTTAAATCTCAAGGGTCACAATTTTTTCTAAAAGATATTTCCCAGCATAATCTGCAAAATGCTGTTGCTAACAGATGAGCTTCTATCAATCCAGCACCAAAGAATTAACAACGGAAACACAGTCCATGACTGCAGCCCAAGTGGTAGTGAAATACTCCATGAGTCCTCTTCCTCAGCTCACCACAGTGATAACTCCAGGGCTAATGATTTTTTTTTCTGTAAGGAATTTGTCCAAAATCTAACTTTTTTCATTCAATGGACTACATAGTAATCTTCCAGGATTTGGGAGCAATGACAAATGCACATGTGCATACCTCTCTATATCACAAAGATGTGGCTCCACATTGGTATGCAAGAATTTTCATGGGCTGCAATCCCCACCAGGAGTGAAGAAAAAGGGTTAAACATACAGATTTCTGTTTATTTCTAAAATAGGTTCACATCACCTTTCAATGAGCATAAGGCAGCCTGATTTCTAACAAACTTTCAACATAAATTTAGAGCAGCACTCAACTATGAGAACTTCTGCAGCCTGAGTTCAGCTGTTAGAACAGCTGCTATCAAAAAAATGAAAGAAGAGCTAGTACCCCAATTATATAGCTATGGACAAAATAAACATTTCCTAACTGTACTAGAATATGATTTCAGTAGAGCTAATTTGTAAAAAGCCTCAAAAGTTGAAAGTTCTTTAAAAATTAACACAATAATAACTCAGTGTGCATTTTCAAAGAATGTGAAATCAGTATGTTAAATAAATGGTTGCATTCTCATCTTCATTGGAGCAGTATTCACAGTAGCCAAAGTCAGGGAACAACTGAAGTGACTTCTGGATGAAGGGAACACCACGAGATATCTCCCAGCTTTAGGGCACTTGACTACTTCCCTGAAAAACTAGAGTCTCTAAATTTAGTCTGCTCTCTAACAAGATAAGCCCTAAGTACTGGCATTCACTAGACTTGATATTCACTAAACACTCAAGAGACATTAGAAGTGCCAGCGGTGGGATTCTTGTATCAGTTCTCAAACACAGACTCAGAAAATTACCAGAGGGGGGAAGGAGAACCTTCTGACATAAATTCCACCAGGGGGCTTCTCAACACAAAGACATTATGACAAGTTTTCTGGCCTTGGAGAGACAAAAGGAGAGTACAAGCACATATTTTTGCAATGGTCAAGTGATTTTGCTCTAATTTCTATCATGTAAAATGCTCATAATTAATGCTCATAATGATACTGAGTATTTGTCACAGGGGCATATTAAAGCTGAGCTGCATACTCAGGCCATGTTTTATAATTTTGAGACAGGTCTTTCTAAGTTGCCCATATTGACCTTGAAATTGCAATCTTCATGCCTTAGCCAACTGAGTCTCTGGGATTATAGGCATGAGCCATTGCACCCAACCAGAAAACAAATCCTTCGGAAAGTTCTGTCCAGCTCTTGGTTAAAAAAATTAAAAATACTTTGCTCATTTGAAATGTAATAGGGGAAAATAATTGATAATCCTGAGGAGAGAAAAAGTTGTAATTGGGAATATGGACAGGGAGCTGGAATATTAGGATTATATATATATATATATATATATATAAAGACAGGCTGGTGGTCAGGGTTCTGGAGTTCACATTTTGCTTCCCATACATTTAGAACATTCAGGATCATTCAGCTAGAGTGACACACACCTGTAATCCTAGCAACTTGTGAGACTGGGCACAAGTTTAAGACCAGACTCAGCATGTGTTTCATATAAAAAATACAAAGTACTAGGGATGTAGTTTAGTGGTAAAGGATCTCTGGATTCAAAGCACAGTACCAACATCCCACCAAAAAATAAAACAAGCTCAGGAAGAAAGAAGATCTGAGACACCTACAGTCTACAGACCACAGTCCTCATGCAGAAAAACAATACATGGACTTGTAATTCTGATGATCATCCCTCTCCACAATGCACCACACAATCTGGGAATGTGCTGGAATGCTGGCATATATGTGCTCAGATAGGATTTCAGGTAGCCGCTGAAGATATTCTGCAGAAATAGGACAGGACTTCTGGAGTCTACTGCTGACATATGACCCACTTTATGGGCCAGTAAGAATTCAGGATTAAAGAGCAAAACCTTATTTGCCAATTTGGCCTTAGACATAATTGCCAGTCCATGATATTTTTCTTCCTATGATGAAAGTCCCTAAATAAGCAAGTGGGCTTGGAGTCAAGATAAAATTTGTTGCCAGGCATAGTGGCACACACATGTAATCCCAGGAGCACATAAGGTTGAGTCAGGCAAATTGCAAGTTCAAAGTCAGCCTCAGCAACTTAGCCAAAACCTGTCACTAAAAACAATGTTTAAAAAAAAGTGCTGGGGATGTGGTTCAATGGTTAAGTGGCCCTGGATTTAATCCAGAGTACAAAAAAAAATTGTGTTTAATTTAAAAGTCCTAAACACCTCCACTACACCACATGACACATGACTCATACAACTTTCCTTATTATTTTAGAATTTTATTAGTGGCACTTATTCATAAAAGCAGGATTTCTGTGGGTGGGGGTATGTGTGTGTGAGTGCATATATATAATTATTATATTTTGCTTGCTTTCTGGTATCAGAAATGGAATGGACCATGGCCAGCATTTGGAGAGAGAAAACCTACCTCTGGAAGCTTTCTGCTTAAAGTTCCCTGCTTTCACTCAGGGCAGTGTTTCTCCTGTTTTTTGGACCTGAGAAGAAATACAGGTAAGGAATTGTATTCCTCACCTAAAAGAAAAGCAGGTATATGAAATTAAACCCCTATCTCTCACCCTGTACAAAACTCCACTCAAATGATTCGAGGATCAAGGAATTAGACCTGAGACCCTTCACCAAATAGAAGAAAAAGTAGGCCCGAATCTCCTTCACATTGACTTAGGACCAGACTTCCTTAACAAGACTCCCATAGCACAAGAAATAAAAGCAATAATCAATAAATGGGATAGATAGAACTAAAAAGCATTTTCCAGCAAAGGAAATAATCAAGGTGAAAATAGAGCCTGCAGAGTGGGAGAAAATCTACTCCACACACACCTCAGATGGAGCACTAATCTCCAAAGTTTATAAACAACTTAAAAAATTTACATCAAAAATACAAAGAACTCAATCAGTACATGGGCTAAGGAACTGAGCAGACACTTCACAGAAGAAGACAAAATGGTGATCAACAAATATATGAAAAAGTGCTCATCATCCATAGTAATTAGAGACATGCAAATTAAAACCACCCTAAGATTTCATCTAACTACAATTAGAATGGTAAATATCAAGAATACAATAATAATAAGTGTTGGCATGGATGTGAGGAAAAAGGCACACTTGTACATTTCTGGTGGAGATGCAAATTGGTGCAGCCAACCTGGAAAGCAGTATGGGGATTCCTCAGAAAACTTGGAATGAACCCACCATTTGACCTAGCTCTCCCACTCTTTAGTTTATATCCAAAGTACTTAAAATTGGCATACTACAGTGATGCAGCCACATCAATGTTCACAGCAGCTCAATTCACAATAGGCAGATTGTGGAACCAAACGAGATGCCCTTCAATTGATGAATGGAAAAAGAAACTGTGGTATATATACACAATGGAATGTTACACAGCCATAAAGAAGAATAAAATTATGACATTTGATGGTAAATGAATGAAGTTGGAAAATACCATGCTAAGTGAAATAGGACAAACCCAAAAAACTAATGGTCAATTGTTTTCTCTGATAAGTGACTGATGAGATATAATGAGGAGAGGTTTTGTGGGCAAAGAGAAGAATGAAGAAACTTTGGAGAAAAATGGGGTTAGAGGGGGTAGCAGATTGAAAGATGCTAAAATGAAACAGTATTACTCTATGTATATGTATGATTATATGAATGGTGTGAATATACATTGTGTATGACCATAGAAATGAAAAGTTGTAACCCATTTTTGTACAATGAATCAAAATGCAGTCTGGGGGCTGGGGATATAGCTCAGTGGGTAGAGTTCTTGCCTTCCAAGCATAAGACCCTTGGTTCAATCCCCAGCACCACAAAAAAAAAAAAATGCAGTCTGTAAAAATAAAAAGAATTAATAAAAAATAAAAAAAAATAAACTCCCTAGTGCCATAAAATAAAAATTTTAGAAAAATAATATAGGGTTGGGGTTGTGGCTTAGTGGTAGAGAACTTGCCTAGCACATGTGAGGCACTGGTTTTGATCCTCAGCACCACATAGAAATTAATTAATTAATTAAAATTATGGTGATCATCTACAAAGAGAAAAATATTATAAAAAGGAAAAAAAAGAAATTTTTTTGAAAAAATTGAATCTCTAAAAAAATGAATAGAGTAAATTCATTTTGATTTTTGCTCTTTTATTTTGAGAAAGAAACTTGCTGTCTTGCCCAGATTGGTCTCAAACTCCTCAGCTATTCCTACCTTTGCCTCCCAAGTGCTGGAACTATAGGTGTGGGCCATATTTTTTTATTTATATGTATGTAAACTGAAGTTCTCTACAGAAGCTGCATCTGTATTAAAGATCCGGTAGCCTGCTTAACCTTTGCTGTTCAGAACATCAAGATTGTGGAGACAGAATATTGTAGGTTGAGAGCCAAAATTACCTTCCTTGATCTATTTTAGGCCCTTTAATAATCCATTTACATTAACTTCTCCATCTGACCTAACAGTCTAGTAAATAATGGATAAACTTCTCAAAAAGTAATAAACTTAGCAGACCTCCATCCTCCATCTCTGAAGATAAGATTGCATTAATACCCAAAACCTGTAGAAGACATTTCCCTACTCTGCCATAGCTACCTACCTGATGTCCCCATCAATGTCATTAGGAAATGCATTGATGTATGACTTCCTTTTTTCTGTGACTATGACAGTTTATGTAGGGCTGGGATTGTAGCTGAGGGGTGGAGGGCTTCCCTCACATGGTATCAATCCTCAGCACCACAGTAAAATAAATAAAATGAAGGTAGTGTGGCCATTTACAACTTAAAAAAAGAAAGAAAGAAAAGAAAAAGGTAGGGAAGATACTGGTCTGAGCCTATGGGTATATATATATAATATGCACATATATTGCATATAAACATAACCTTTTTATATACCTGATTGTTAATGGGGCACCTCTTCTCAGACCTGGGGAAATCCTGTTTCATTTTGTAACAAGAAATGACACCAGTCAGAAGTAATCTCAACCCTTCTTTACAAACCAGCAAAAAATACTGATTTCTATGTCATTTTCTAAAAATAGCTGAACATGGGCGATAGAGAAATGGAGCTGACAACTCCTTTATTGGGGACAAAGAGTAAAAAGAGTACAAGGAAGCAATTTGTTGTACTACCTTGAAGCACCAAGAATTGGAATATGGAATTTAGAAAAGAAAGATTCAAACTTTTATTTTGGGAATGTGAATGACATTGGTGCCTACAGTAAAAAGATTATTACAAGTTTTTGAAAGAAAATTCATGAGTGGCAAATAATGGTTAAGCAATCAGTATCTGCACAGAGGTTTGTCAGCTGTGGCCACAGCACATATATGTATTACTAGTCTCCATGATGAGCATGATTCATCTGTGTCCTCCAAAATTATTCCTATTTTAAAGATGAGAAAACACAGGTTTCTGGATATTAAATGGCAACTCAGCTGCACAGAGAGAACTAACCAGAGGTGGAACTATATGAAATTCCTTCAAAGTGCCTCAAAAACTGATTTTCTCCTGATGTAGAGGATGTGTCTAAATAAATATTATTTTCTCTCCATTTTGAAGAGAGTACCTAGAGAAGACATCCTAGGAGCAAAACAATTTTGTTTTTTTTTACTCTTTCATGTTAAGTAACTCTTTGAAAACTGAGCTATCAGTTCCTAGAGTTCTTTTGAAGTAAGTGCTTGCAGATTATAGGGTACAAAAAAAGCACATCATATTACCAAAGTCTGAGTATGACTCAGAAAAAAAAAAAAATCTAAAAGACTCATGAGAAATTTTGAAGAAAAAAAATGTAACTATTTCTAAAAATATATGTCCTTTTTTTGCTATCTCTACAACATATCATTAGAAAAAAATAAATTATGATGCTTATTTCTGGGTATGCCAAATCTTATTCTATATGATTTTGTATTAATATCTAAAACCCAGAAAAGAGAATGCATGATTCACTGTCAAAAACATTTTAAAAAATCTTCAAGGAAGAGAGTGGATATTTTAGTCAATGTGTCACTCAAGAATTTACTTAGCCAATGATTTTGAGTAAATATAATCATTTTTCTGCAACTGTAGAGAAGTGAGTTTCCTTATTTATATTTCCTGTTAGAATTTTCAAAGATAAACTGTAGAATTTCATTTGAAAAAAACCCCCAAATACAAAACATACAAGATGCCTACAACACAAACCCATGGGGATAAAAATGTAATTTGTGACCATGATAACATGCAAGAACACAACATTACTCACCTGAACACCAACCGTACAATCCCAGGGACATAGTTAAAGAGAATATACATCTTGGAAGAGATAAATAATAATCTGTTGGAAAAATGGTTACTAGGAGCCAGTCACATTTTTAGTTATAGTATATTAAGTTTAAGAAATAGTATAAAACACCATGATTAAGTTTTGTATATGTGCAATATACATGTGATATTTCACATGTATATATGTTTAGAAAGAAAATATGTAGAATTTATGAGAAAATAAATATCATCAGAAACACATAAAAACACACATCCCATGTGTAGATGATAAAACTAGTCATTACAAAGAAGACAATTTTCCCCAAAATTAACCTACAATATATTCCAGTAAAATTGCTATGTACCTATATGAATATATCAGAGTAAATTCTACTTTTATGTGTATCTTTAAAGCAGTAATTTATAAAATTTTAAATAAATGGAAGACGGGAATAGAAAGAGAGGGAAAGTGGAACTACTGGGTAATAAAATGGAGCAAACCATATTTCTTGCTTCTATGATTATGTCAAAATGAAACCAAATATTATGCATAACTATAATGCAATAATAAAAAAATCAACATGCTTTAATGTTAATGAAAAAAGAAACTAAATCAAAAAGTTCTAAAATTCATCTACAAAATTATATATAATTTTAGCCAAGAACTTTTTCAATTATAAGAACAAAAGGAGTACTTATCATTACCTGATATTCAAGTATATTGTGAAACTACTATTTCAATAATCATCAAGGAATTACAATATAAATAAAATCCATATATAAATTCATATATATTTAAATTGTACACTTAATTACAATAGAAAAGTCTAAATAAATTAAACCATAACAAGGCCTATCTCACCAAATAATTTAGACCCTGTCTCAAAATAAAAAATAAAAAGTACTAGGGTTATATCTCAGTAGTAAAGTATCCCAAGGTTCAACTTCTAGCAACACATACAACAAATAAAGAAAAAGTATAACAAAATTAGCTAGCTCAGGAGGAAGCAAGATCCCTTTAGACCACAGCTGCTCTCCTGCAGAAAAATGGCATGTGGAGATTTGATCAGGATAATGGGCCCACATGTCAATCACCAGCTTTAGGGTGCACTGCTCCACAGGAGGACTCAGGCCTGCAGACTCCAGAGAGTGCAGAGAGTCTGGGTCTGCCAGCTCCAGTTCCTTCACAGCCAGTCTCCCTGTTCCAACAGCCTCCCTCCCCACGCTCATGATGCCACTGCCCACTCATCATTTCCTGCTGCTCAGGAGCCAGTTCTTGTCCCTAGGGATCTTCATCCCATGCACAGAAGAGCAACAGGGCACTCCAAAGCAGGAGTGAATGCCCAGAGCCAAATGGCTGATATAGCGGACTCAGGAGAAATGGGGAAGGTGGTGGAAGTCTGCCCCCACCTCCCTGGCAGTCCACAGCATCAGACAGATCTAAGTGCTCCTGATTAGACAGGGCCTCAGACCTGCTCCTGGAGTCAGGGAGCCTTCTCTGTGAGTGATAGTGCATAATATCCAATCCAGGCATGAATAAGGCCAGAATGACAGGTACTTGGTTGTAGCAATTTTTTTTTTTTTTTGAGGTTTGGTAATTGCTCCCCAAAGCCTCAGGCTGCTAATATTTTAAGGCAATGTTTTCTTCCAGAAGTGGGATATAGTACAACCAGTAGAACATTTCCATTCAACATAACGCACAAGTTCATTTCATTTTATGGATTATGTGTGCCAGTGTATTATTCAAGAATGAAAATAATGTGACAATTACTATAAAATGTTATTTAACTTTTCCGCTCTCTGTTCTTGTTAGGAGACAGACTAAACTTTGAATGGGAACAACCCCTTGTCCAATAAAAACAACACCTAAGGTGCAAGAGTAATTTAAATATTTCTAGTATTCACATTGATAGCATAAAAAGAAAGAGTTGAAATTGATATTAAGAACATAAACAGCCTTTTTAAGAATATTACCTTTATGTGACTTATAAAATACTATGAATAAAGTATATGTGCTTTTGGAACTACATCCTCAAGTTTGACTCTCTCCATCATTCCTCATTTGAGAGTAGCCATATTCCAGGTTTGAGGGCTACAGGTCCTCTGTTGTCAGAGACTTAAAGAGCCTGATTTATCTCTTTATATGCTAATGTTGAGGGATAGAGTTCCCCAATAATATTTCTCTTCAGACCTAAAATTAGATGAAACAATACCCTGAGTGGGAGGAGGAAGCTCCAACCAGGAAGTGTCCAAAAGAAGATCATTCTTTCTCACTTCATACTGCCCACAGGGTTTTCACATTGCAGATATCATACAGCAGAAAAAAACAACATGGGTTTCTTAGGGCTTAGGGACACATAGTCGGCAATATTCTATGCCCTGATTCTATTGTTTCCATGTATGAAATGCAAACTTGTTTGGCAATTTGGGGTTAGACATAATGGCCAAGTTGTAATAACTGTTTCCTTCTGTGTACCTACTCCCACAGTACACAGTGGTGGGCTGGGACTTAGGATGATCTGTGTCTGATTCCAAAGTCAAAATAGTTCCACCCAATCACAAGACTCTTGAAATATTTCTTATTCTCATCAGACTTGGAAAGTGACAATTATTCAAAACAGCAGAATTTGTGATATATGTACATGAAATCCAGTCCTGTGTATTACATAGCATAACACAAACAGAACTTTCTCATATACATGTATCATCTTGGGGCCCCCATTCCAGAACCCAGAATCCTGATGCAGTTTGCATCAAGAGCAAACACTAGATGGAATTCATCTGAACATCCACTTACATATCAAAATATAGGTTGATGTCAAATATGTGAGAAGTTTAATCAGGGTTTATTAATTATAGAACAGGCTGACTTAGAGGGATGTAAAATACCACCAAGCCCTGTGTTTTCAAGTCAAAGTGAGACACGGGCTATAGAGTCAAGGAGCAGTGATTTTTTTATTGAGGGCATAGAGCAAAAGGAGGTCAAAGAAGAACATTATTGATTATTGGCAGTACCATGAAACATCAGATCATTGGAATCTGGATTTCCAACAGGAAGCATTTGTTTTTCTTCACCATCTCCATTCTTTTCAAGTTTTATTCCCCCCAAAAAAGTGTGTGAAATTAAGATGTTCATAAAGAGTAATCATCATCATTATAACATAGTATTCAACTGGACAGAAATGACAAGGACCCCATTTAGTATGTAATGTCCTATGTCCCCACCTGCACAAGTTTTTAAAAAAGATACTCAGTGTGGAAGAGTAGGACAACTTTTACACTGAAATGGTGCCCCAAATGAGTTATAAAATCCCTGGTTCTATTTGTCCTTTTCTTTCTGTTCTTTTTCCTTCTTCCCACGCTCAGCTTTAGCTTCTTCTTCCTCATGTTTTTTGATCAACTGCTCCACTTCCTTTTGTTTGAGAACTCTCATCACCGTCTTTCCATTCTCTCTTGTAAGTGTGGCAATTTCCACTTTTTCAGCAGACACTTTACTAACATCCATGGTCTTATTCAAAAGGACGTTTTCCTCCAAACTGTGTAATCTTGTTTGATATCACACAGTGCAGTAACCAACTGCTCACAAGGAATTGGCTCCTGATACTGTAATAAATACCTTTGAGCAATGAGTCTCAGTTCATTAGTCAGAACATTAGCATCAGAAGTTATGCCTGCCACCCTGCAAGCCATGTCCTCATTGAGTTTACAATTTTTTTCAGAAAAAAAGACTTCATCAAGAAGCTTGTGGATGTTGTGGCTCTCTGCTGCAAGCAAAACACCATCATTTGCTAAAATTTCCAAACAGGTGCCTGCATGTCCAATAGCTTCCATGGCATATTCAACTTGGTATAAACGACCTTCTGGAGAAAATATAGTGGTCCTGGAGTCATAATTTCGAGACATGGTTTCTGAACTTTGTATAATCCCTGAGGCTGGTGAGAGGCTGAAGCAGAATAACCAGTCACGAGTCGGTTCCAAGTATGCAGGTGCATGGAAAGGGCAGTCCGGAACCCAACAGGAAGCATTGACATATTGTCTTTGGGCATGTGCATGATATGAGTGCCTATGATAAAAAGTTAATGTTTCTGAAATAAAATGATATGTCAGAAAATGCTTAAACACTATCCAAACTTAGACTATGGACAAGAGATTAATAAGAAAAGTAACTTTTTTAATTGCCAAAACCCAGAGAATCCTGGCTGAAGAAGCTGCTACTGTCAGAGATTTCTTGTGCCAATGAAACTTCAGCAGCTCATCTGTGAAGCAATCTGCATGTAACTAGTAAATTTTTGCATGTGCATATCCCTTCACTAAGTATTCCCTTTTCTTGGAGTCTGTCTTCAACAGCCAACTAGTTTATATTACCATTTGAAATCTCATATTTTGATATTCCAAATATCTGGTGACTCCACTGAAATATATGGCCCCTAAATAATTGATTAATGTTAATCCAGTTAATTGGTGTGAAGCTAATCTTCTTATAAAAAATCAGTAAGGACACAGAAGCTTAGAAAAAAATGGCATGCAAACAGAGTCAGAAGATGGCAATATACTTATCAAAGAGTGGGTCTCGAAGAAAACCATTCCAGGAAACACCATGATATAGAGACTCTGGAATCAACCCAAATACATTTCTGTTTAACCCCATTTGTGGTATTTTTATGACAGCCCAATGATATTGATGGAGCCCACTAGGACACAAACACTGTCCCTGCAGCATGGGTGAATGAAAAGGTACAAACAAATCACATCACATCCACCAGCATTGACAGACTGAACTACTTCAAGAAATAAAATCTATTACTGGAATATTATAAAGACATTGAGGAACACTCCTTACCTAATGGGGCTACAGAGATTTGTTTTGTGGTATGGTACAGTGATGAAAAACCTGTGGACTACTTTTACCTCATTACTTTGTGCAAACATTTCTCCTCTTTGTGTTAATACTTTCCTAGAAAAGGTTATTTTTTACACCTTCTAAATGAACTAGATGTATAGTGGAGATGACAGGTACGTGGGCTTCCTGGGCCAGGGAGCTAAAACAAAATAAGTAGCAACAGAAAATAAATATTTAGTGACCAGTAAACATTGAAAATGATGGGGAAATTTGTTCTTCTATTTCTGCATTTATGTAGATTTACAACTATTAATTTGCCAGGGAGAGTAATACAGTCTATATTTCTTTGGAAATGGGAATGTAGGTCATACAAGTGGTAAATTCCTGGAAAAGGGTTTAGGGAAATCCCTATACTTGGATATTTGTCCTGGATCTATCTTGACAATCTCCAATTTCCACCTGTTGAGACCATTCTCCAGAAGTCTCATCTAACCTTAGATGAGAGATATCAGTGTTGGATTTTTGGTGCACTTGATCTTTCCCCAAGGATAATTAATAAGTAACTCCAGAATATTTGCATGAAACTCTATGAAGAGATTGTCTTACATGTAGGACAATAATAAACTCTGACCATCCTGGCTAATTTCACAGGGACAAATGAATATTTTTATACCCAGATTAGCTATTTATAAATATATGCATAGGCCTCAATAGGTTGGTGACACTGCATTACAGAATAATGTCATTGGATGTATATTTGAGTAGAAAAATCTAGTACCCAGTATTCAAGTATCCACCCTACCAGTTATGTCCAGCGACACAAATATGAAAGTTCTACCACAGATTCTACATGAAATATTCTGCTCCTATCATTGCAGATCCCCTTCCATTTCTATGCCCTACACACAGACACAGAAAAAAGACTTCTCAGATATGATCCCACATGAGGACTTGCCTGCATTGTTCTTCTCTGGGCTGCTCTGTTTCACCTGTGGGTGCCTCCAGATAAGTGGCCATATGGGTCTAGTGTGAGGACTGAGTCAATATCTAAAAATGTTCCTGCTCTGGATATTTTTGTGCCTTAAACCTTTGAAGATTTGGACACATCAAAAAAAATTTGGTGTCTTGCACATCTTCCTTAACATGAGCTAAACAAGGGAATTTCTCTAGAATGTGTTTGGTCATCAGAGTTCTATATTCTGTTGGGTTCTAGCGCTAATAAACCATCACTTCTTCAAAGTTTAATTACCTGGGCCTCTTTCCATAATAAAACACCTCAAAAGTTTCTTTTGGAGTGCTGATTTGACATCTCCTTAACAATCCAAAATTATACAAACAGGGATGGCCTTTCACCCCCTTGGGAATTTGTCAATGCACTATTGCCCACTTTGGTGGAGGCTCATAGGAGGTCTTGCAGGTGCCCCAGAGAAGATTTTAATCTGGATGGCAACATTAGAACTTCATTGTTGTCCAAGTGAGTTTAATCTATATATTGATACTGCATTCTGGCTGAAGGTAGAAAATCACAATCATTTCAGAATATTTCTATCAGCTCAGAAGGGTGTAAAACCAACTGTACTTCTGGGCTCACTAGCTCACTAGTGAAAAACATCTCCAGTGGTCACATGATGGCAATCTTGCACAAACCCAGGTCAACCTGGTTGCCCACCCATGTTCCAGGCCAGTCACCTGGATATTGGTCAGTGGTCACTGAACTGCCTCTACAAAGCTTACAAAGGCACTGCCCACATGTGCATCCTTAATTGCAGTTGAACACTTGGTGTTTTTCAAGGGGAAAAAAAAGCATCTTGAACTACTCACCCTGGCCTGCTTGTCTTGATGCAAACAGAACTGACTTGTTTCAAACGGGAGCTCTCTGTGCTATCTTGCTCCCCAAGTTTCTATGATGCTAAATGTCACATGATACAGAGAATATTCATTGTTTAAAGGGGCTCAAGGGTCTCTCTCTTTATGTAAAAAAATATTTAACTTTCACTGTGAGTCCAGGAAAGCTGATTCCAGATTTTCATAACTGTAAATAACTCCATAGATGTGCCAATAGATAAATATACAAAGACTCTCACTGATCCACTAAAATGCATTCTTTTTCTCTTTGCCATAGTTAATGTGGGAGACCTTGAGACTCCCTGCTCCCTGGGACCTCTACAACTTTGATGAAGGGGATGGTGGGTGTAGTTCCCTCTGCTCTTCTGTGCATCACCCAGAATGTCTACCTTACTCTCAGTGTCTGATAATTTTGGCAGCCTCCACTGGGGTAGTAATTCAGATACATGATAATGTACCTAAAGTGATTTTATCATCAGGCTATGATGACATCAATTTGATTCTATGTTCCTTATCAGTAATTTTTATTTTTGCTTTTCATTAACAGCATCCAAGGTAATTTAGTGACAAGTTGTGCTCCATTTATGAAATTGGAACAATGATTCTCTTAAAGGATTCACTGGGAAATGTAAGGCACATGTCCAGGATTCCATTAATTCCCTGATTTTAGTTGTCTAAAATCTAGTGGGATGACAAGAGGGAAGGGAGCCAGAAGCAGAAGAAAAAATGCAACATGAGAGGGCCAGAAGTCACAATTTCCCCCATGAAGTGTAGGCTTATAGTATCCAGGACTAGTCTTCAGATTTTGATGAGAGAGATAGACCATTACTTAGCTAGGGCCATTTTCCTAAAGGCCATTTCCCTAGTGAAGCCAAGCTTAGACTAGTAACAAATGCACCCAAGATCCTCCCTGCTGTGGCATGCCATGTGCCTCTGGGAGTCAAAACTTGAGGTCAGTACACTCTTGGCTTATTGGGGCTCATTTAATGAGGCCATCCCTATCAGGTACATCAGATCAGGTGTTGAGCCGAAAGCTAGCACAGACTCTTGACCATGGCAGACAGGGCCTACTCTCTCCTAGGATTTTCTGACCAGTTCAAGTAGCAATCCCAACAAGAAGAAATGACAGTAAGGAAACCATGACTAGAATTTTAACCTAATGTTAATAAGCCTGTCAATATCAGCTTTACACAGTGCTGATGAAGGAACTCCCTGGTGTAGTCCTATGGGGGATGCAGGCAGCAGGGAGAGAGAAAAAGAAGACACAGAGAACTGTGGAAACACCACCAGCAATGTATGAGTGTATCTTTTTCTCCACATCCTCACCAACACCTATTGTTGCTTGTATTCTTGATAATCGCCATTCTAATTGGGGTGAGGTGGAATCTTAGGGTTGTTTTGATTTGCATTTCTCTTATTACTAAATACGTTTAACATTTTTTCATATATCTGTTGATTGCTTGTAGATATTCTTCTGTGAAGTGTCTGTTCATTTCCTTACCCCATTTGTTGAATGGGTTATTTGTATTCTTGGTGTAGAGTTTCTTGAGTTCTTTATATATTCTCGAAATTTAGTGCTCTATCTGAATTATGAGTGGCAAAGATTTGTGGAGATTCCTTAGAAAACTTGGAATGGAACCACTATTTGACCCAGCTATCCCACTCCTTGGCCTATACCCAAAGGACTTAAAATCAGTGTACTACAGAGATGCAGCCACAACAATGTTCATAGCCACTCAATTCACAATAGCCATATTATGGAACCATCCTAGAAGCCCTTCATTTGATGAATGGATAAAGAAACTATGATATATGTGTGTGTGTGTGTGTGTGTGTGTGTGTGTGTATACACACATCATATATATATATGAATATTACTCAACCATAAAAAAATAATAAAATTATGGCATTTGCAGGGAAATGGATAAAATTGGAGAATATCATGCTGACTGAGATAAGCCAATCTCAAAAAACCAAAGGACAAATGATCTCAGTGATAAGTGGATGATGACACAAAATGGGGGGTCAGAGGGGGGCAAGAATGGAGGAAGGAGGGACTCTATAGAGGGATGAGGGGAGGCAGTGGTGGGAGGGAGAAAAATGTAACAGAATGAATCAAAAACTATTACCCTAGGTAAATGCATGATTACACAAATGGTATGCCTCTACTTCATGTACAGAGAAACAAGATGTATCCATCCCATTTATTACAATAAAATGAATTTAAAAAAGAACTGTGGCAATGGCTGGCAGCACACTCTGCTTACCGTGAATTCCATTACAATGCTAGAGAAGCAACAAAGCATTCACTTGTGAATATTCACACTTTGGTTGTAAACTCCCTGAGGTCAGGGTCAGGGCTCAATGCCCATGCAACATTGAAATATTTAGTCCCATATGGATGTCAAATTCATACCACTGAGATTAGAATATTCTAAGGAGAAGGGTTTGTTCTCTCTATACTTGGAGTTATAAGCTCAATGTAATTTGGGTTGGAAATATTCTCAATTGAATAAATGATAAACTTGTATCAGGAGTCAGGGAATATTTATCCAATACGGGTCTGTCCCTGATGTTTGCACAAGAGAGTAAGACAAGGGACCTCAGGACTGGCTTCCTTCTCTGTACAGTGAACCACTTTTTTCCATACTCTCAAAGGCATTCTTATTTTGGAGTTGTTGATTTCTCTGTCTTCCCATAGAGTTCTGTCTTTGATAGACACTTGAGCAGCAGCTGACAAAAGGACAGTGGGCAAAGATGTGCTAAGTCACGTACTGTCTGGCTTCCTGCAGACACTATAAAAACATGGTTTCTACTTCCCAGAGCCCTTAACCAGTAATAATCATGTGTGGCGGGCGAGACCCGGGGCCCAGGGTTATGCCACATGCATCTAAGATGGCGACTGGCAGAGAGCCAAAGGGCGTGCTGAAAGTGCCTTGAGAAAAACAGGAAGCGTTTACCATTGGCTGTATGATAATTAGTTCAGCCACTTAGCGTGTGGACAGAGATATCTTACATGTATGCTTGAGCTGGTGATTGCTTGACCTTTAATAGGATTGGATGGACATATCTGGTTACAATTCCTTACGCATGAGACTGCTTATATATTGAGGGTGCTTTCCAGATAAAGAGGAAGCTGCTTCATGAACTTCTGAAGAGTACGTGTCATTTGTCCCACTGGTCGGTGGCAAGCAGCAATCATGAAAGAGGTAAATTGGGAATCATGATATAATTAAACTGTCAGGCACAAAGGTGCTGGAAGGCACCACATCTGCTGAATATTATATGTCTGCAAGTGTATGTGCTCAGAAACTAAGAATGCAATGGCCAGATCCATGAACCTGGTGATTAAGACACATTTGGGGTAGGACATCCTAGACTCCTCATTGAGTGGAGCTAGGACATTCCTCACCTTGCTCTCAGAGTGCAACAGAGGTGGAAGGCATGCCTGGAAAATTGTTTGTGGCAGAGGATGACAGGGTTCATTTGGTTCTAGAGTGACCTGGTTGGTCTAATTTTTCACACTGTGCCTGAAGACCGTGCCTCAGATGCAGGGTGATTTTGAAAGTGCACAGATGGACAATATTTTTATTTGAGGCAAGTAGTACTCATTTTGATTGGTAATTGCCATAAACAGTTGAGATTTTAAATAAGTTTTTGTAAGTATAACAGGCAAACTGAACTAAGAAAAATTTAAAAAAAAAATAAAAAAATACTGCAAGTTCCAAAATTGCAAAGGTTACATAAAAATAAATATGTCTGGAGACATGTACAAGATATGAGTGGTAGGAATTCTCCCAATCTCAGTAACAAACTGACTAGTGAAGAGTCTGTGGGGTGCTGTCATGTTGTCTTCATTCATCTTTTTCCCCTCTTCCTCCTGTAGGCCTATACAATCTTGTACATAAGGGAGACTAGCAATAACTGGGAAGCAATGATTAATTCAAAACATCACTTTGGAGAATGCATTTGACTTCTCATTCTGGTTATACCACTATCAAAACCACTGGATTTGGGCAGGAGGTTTACCTCACTGTGGTCCATGGTCTCCTCATTTGTGAAATGAGAATGTCCCGTTCCTAGGTTCTTGGACAGTGCCATGAGCTGTCAAAATGGAGACTTCCTAGCTCTATGGTAGAAACAACTGTTTCCCTGCAAATCAGAGGGGTGTCTGTCCAGAGGGTTTCTCTCTCCAGTATCAGTTTTCTCTTCCTCCATAAGTATCTCCTCATTTTTTCCTAGAATATCCTCTCCCCTTTGCATTTCCCTCCAGGTGGTGTGAGTAGGGCAGGTGATCAGGCCTAAGAAGTCAGAGCATGGAAGCATTCTGAACAAGGAAGCACTTCCCTGTTGACTTGAGCTCATCCAGACTGTTCCAGAGGCCCAAAAATGACTGTTAAGAAATGAGCGTGAAAAGCTTACTGCCATCTTGGGGCTCCAGGGGAGACCAGAAGAAGGAATAAAAACTGAGAGATGAAAAAAAGACTGGATCACAGAAAACAGCTGTGGCTTCATTCAGAAATCCCCACGGGGTTTTTACTTATAAAATAACACCCCCCACACATACCTATGCCTATGCTCTTGTGAGTTGGAGTTGATTTTCTGTCACTTGAAGCAAAGAGTGATGATTAACCTACTGTTTTCCTCAATTCCCTTTCTTTTGCAGCAGTGAAGGGACAAGAGAATGGTAACAAGGAACAACAGATTAAATCTCTCCAAAAATTAAATAACCTAATTAATAAATGAGCAAATGAACTAAACAGACACTTTTTAAAAAGACAAATGCAAATGGCCAACGAATGTGAAAATTTGTCCAACATTATTACCAATTAGAGAAATGCAAATCAAAACTACACTGAGATCTTATCTCACACCGTCAGAACTGCAGTCCTCAAGAATACAAATAGTAAATGCTTCAGATGGCATAGAGAAAAAAGGAGCATTGGTGGGACTGAAAATTAATACAACCATTAGGAGATGATATGGAGGCTTCTCAAAAGATTAGGCATAAAAGCACATATGACCCAGCTATACAACTCTGCACTATTTATCCTGAGGAATTGAAGTCATCATGCTATAGTAATACATATACATTCATCACCCATGTTTATAGCAGTACAGTTCAAAATAGCCAACAATAAAACCAGCCTAGGTGCATATCAATACATCAATGAATGAATTGATGAAGAAAGTATTATACATGTGTGTATATACATATATACATATACACTATGTAGTTTTAATCATCCATAAAGAAAATGCTATTTACACACACACACACACACACACACCACACATACAAAATGTTGTTTTATTCATCCAAAAAGAAAATTGAAATTATGTCTTTGAGGAAAAATGGATGGGACTAGAGCCCATCATTTTAAGTGGAATAAGTCACTCAGAATGTTAAGGGTCACATGTCATCTCATGTTAAGTGGAATAAGTCACTCAGAATGTTAAGGGTCATATGTCATCTATGGAAGATAGGAAAAGGAAAACAAAGCAGTGGGTAGATCTTCTAAAAATCAAAGGAATATCAGTAGAGGAATAGGACCAAGGTGTGTCGGGGTCTTAAGCCCCCTTGCTCTTCTCGACCAGTGACAAGGGAAGGGGACACTCCTCAACAAGGTCAGACCAGGATAGGTAGGGCCGACTGACTGCCTGCTCCCAGCCCTCTGGGTGGAGGACAATCAGACACGTCAGGGAGACCCGTCACAGCAGGAACTTGTTTATTGAGGAAATCGCACAGCTTTTATGTAGGGTAGAGGCTAGGTGGGAACCAATAAGCTTAAAGGTCAGCAAGGCACGGGAGGGGGGGGTCATGCAGGCGAGAGTCCCATTGGACTATATGGCAAGCACGAGCTGATCACGTTCGCGGAACTGTTGTTAACCAATCCCTGAGGGTGGTCCGATTCATCCTCATTAACTATTGAAACCGCCTTTGAGGCCTTGATCTTGCTCACTCTCCAGGGAGTAAGGAGTCAGCCTGAGTTAGTTAACATGTCATTAGTCCCAACAAAGGTGTGGGATGTAGGGACAGTGGGGTGAAGTGTTGTGGAATGATTTTGACCAAATTATATTGTCATATTATGTTTACATATAAATATGTAACAACAAATCCCAGCATTATATACAACTGAGTCAAGTCTTAAAAATCAAGGTCAGGTCCTTGTTACACCTGTTTTGAAGATTAAACACCCAAAATTTCTGAGGTAAGAAAATAAGTTTATTTAAAGAATAGAACAGAGAGAGAGAGAGGGATGGAGAAAGACTCCTCTGGAGGGAAGGGAGTCAAAAGCTGATGCCTGAAGGTGCAGGGGTGTCTTTTCTTATTGTAGATTTCCTTTTTTTTTAATGTCCTTTCCTCTTATCTTACTTATGTGATCAAAGGTGACCAAAAGGGAAGGAAGACAGTCATCCAGGGGGTGATTGATTGGGTTGGAAAACATAAACTTTTCTCTCCCCTGGAGGAGCTTAGCAACCAGAGGATGGGGAGTGCTATCTACCCATTTTCTTCTCTTTAACAATTAACTACCAGTTTTTTCCCCCTGGACTTACAACTATAATACATGAATGAAAATATAAGAAAAATGCTTAAGTCCATAAAATTCTGAGAATGGCCTGACACTGGCCACAAGTTGGAGCACAGCTTTAGAAAATCCCAGACACTTGAGTCTACCTTCATGGGCCCCTCCATATGCAATGAAGATTAAAAGTTACATTTTGCTACTGGGCTGGTACAAAGATGAATATTATTCAAGACATATTGCATTCATTTATTTTTCTTAGGATTTCACATAAAACATTTCCATGGGATGCAGGCACTGTACTTATTATGAACAATGGATATAACTCTGAAAGTGCTTGCTTTTTTCTGTATCATAGATAATACTTTTGTCAGTGGGCATATATTTGTGACAAACAATTTCGTTCTAGTTTCAGGCAAATCAACTTTCACTATATCTACAATGCATTTTGAGAACCACATGAACTTCGGCACATTTTTTGAATAAGTAGAATAGGTATAGCTATGTTGTGGATTCCCATTGGTGAGCTATCAGAGCAATGATCACTTCTGATTGGCTAAATGTAGTTGAGGTTTGATTGTGCTGAACAGGATGGGAGGAAGGATCTCAGAGCACCTCTCACTTTTGATTGGTCAAATGCAGTTTTCTTATTGGACAAATAACCCTTTATGCTGGAGGTTGCAGGCTGGTAATGATTGTCCTGTAAAATCATACTTGTTGTACAGTGCAGAGGTTTTTCATATGTGTTGGTAATATCTAGCATGAAAAGACTTTGATTTAAGCCTTTGATTGGAAACCTTTGATTTAAAGAAATGGAAATTTATGTCTATCTTGCGGAGATGCCTAAAACCTGGCCTCAGGGATCATGGATAATGAGCATCCTGTCATCATTGATCATTTGCATGTTAAAGTGTCACTGATGCTCAGGAATGTGTCAATTTTATCTTCCAGTAGACCTATCTGTTAAAGTCTAAGAAGGGATAAGACAGTCCTGCTGTTTACCTCTATTCTTATACTTTCTCCTTTTGACTTTTTCTGAAAGAGCTGTAGATTGAAGTCCCAGAAATCTTGACAGTTTATCTGGAGCGATATCAATGGTGAAAAAAAATTTCAAATTAGTATACTAGGTTTTATGACTTCTGGGAAACTGAGGCAGTGCTAAGAACCCTGCCCCTTCAAACTCTGATTCTTGTGATCAAATCAGAAAGATTCCGGACATGTTTCTCAGATTAACAGGCTTAAGTTTACTGAAGGGATAAAAAAAAGGAAAGAGACACTCTCAAGGGAGAAAGTGAGTCATCTAACAAATGACAGAGACTGTGTGCCTCTTCTGAAATCTATTTTTTTTTTTTGAGAGTCCCAGAGAAGTTTCCAGAGAGTCCCACCAAGGGCCAAATCTTGGATTTTGACTGACAGCTGGATGATTTTAGACTGTCAAGTCCCCGCTGCATATCAACTCAAGGACGCTTCAGCCCATGCTGACTGGTTCTCATTAAATTCTTAACCATAAATTCGTACAGATTTTACTATTAGGAGGAATTATTCTTATCTTCCTGAGTTTTGGAACCTGGTATGTGGAAAGGTTCACAAAATTCTTTCTCTTCCAGTTAACTTGAGTCCACCTTATAGACATTATTTTAGACCTGCATTGTTCCTTCCAAAACAGGTAGTTTGCTGAGGAATGTGACATACCCTGTCCACTAAGAGATGCAGTTAAATTACATCTTGAAAAGGAAATCATGTGTGGATCAGCACATTGAGCCCACTTTATAAAATTATTCTCTTAACCTCATGTTCTCACAACTCACATCTCTCAGTCTCCTCTCATTGAAGAAATTAAAGAACAGTCTAAGTCACACTATGGTTGAGATGAGTTTCTAGGAGTGGATTCTGGAACAATATGAGTTTTACCAGAGAACTCTAGCAATGCAGATTCTGTATCGCAGATGTACAGTATTGAACACAAGAATCCTAATTTTCAAAATCACCCCAGGTGCACTCTTGAGGTTAACCACCTGTTTTGTTCTTTATTCCAAAAACAGGATGTTTTTCACCACTTAAAAAATGTCTTTTATTATGACCTCACTGACTGACACCACAGGAAAACTGGCTTACTTTGTTGGACAGTTCCAGTCCAGGTAGACAAGACCTGAGAACCAAGGGGCTGCATATGCAGTTCCCTAGTGCCCAGGAATCAAGGAAATCCTGTCATACTGTCCCCTTTAAGGTTTTCTACTCCACCGAAGTCTCATAATTAAAACTCTGTAAACGTGTTGGCTATTATTTTTCTTCTGTGAGGAAGCATTAAGTAATCTGTTGTTTAAGAAACTCCATGGGGCTGGGGAGATAGCTCAGTCAGTAGAGTGCTTGCCTTGCAAGCACAAGGCCCTGGGTTCAATCCCCAGCACTCCCCCCCCAAAAAAAAAGAAACTCCAAAAGCCACGTTACTGCCCTGTGAGCATGATTGGGAAGACTACTTTTTTCTTATATGAAAGATTCTGATGTGTAGATTCCTGCAGTTGTCCCTCTGTACCACTAGATGGCAAGAGTGCACTTTTCTGCTGGCACCTAGGAACACTCCACAGTCAGGCTGCAAGCTTCTTAGTCCCATTAGAGTTCCTAAGGTGTCATTGTGCTTAGGGCAATGTTCCCGCAGTATCCAGAAAGTGATATGCAGCCAGAGTCATTAACGTAAGGGAATAATAATCATGATATTTTATCAGGAAAGTCCTTTAGAATTTTACAAGTTCTAATTCCCATACATGGCAAACTGACCATTTTTCCACAGTCCTGAGTTCTGAGGGTAGCAGAGAGCTAGTCACAGGCCCTAATAATACCAGCCAGGAGGAGGAGAGGTCATAAAATCACAACAGGCTAATTTCTTCTCATGGGAGTTCTAATGTGATTTTAATGACACCCAGAAAAATAAAGGGCCTGACTTTTTGATGTTTAAAGTATTCATTGAGAGGGTGAATGCTCCAGTTGATTGTGGGCTTTGTCTGCTCCTGTGCCTCTTCTGTGGCCCAAGCTTAAAGCCATAACAGTAGAGAGGGTTTGGAACAGGAATAGTGCTTTCACAATTCCCACTTGGAAAGTGCAGTGAGCTTCCTCTACTCTCACTTCTGGCAGCCCTTCCTGTTGTTCAGAACTAAGATGGGAAAGACCTAACAGAAAGCAGAGGGTAGATGCCCCCCACAACCCAGGCTTAGGGGTTCAGACTGTGGATGCAACTGCCCTGGGTCTTTTGAGAAGCTTTGCAAGTTTGACATTGTTTTAAGGGTACCTTGAATTTGTTTTAATCTGGTATGGCAGGACTAACAAAAACAGATTTTTCTCTCACAGCCTGCTACAGTTTCCTCAAACAAATGTTCCAGGCCATGTGCAAAGCATCAAGGTTGGTCAGGAGGCAGACAGTGTGGAAGATGAGAAAAAATATAGGAAAGAGACTTCATTTTATTTGTGCAGGAACAAAGATGATGCAGCATAAGTAGTTTTAGCATTAGTGTGTTTTAAATATTTAAGCCTTCTCTAAGCAACAAGGACCATCCCTGGGTCTCTGGTACCTGAACCTGATGGTACTGGTGGTGTGGAACCAGAGCAGTTAGCTTGGATAAGGTGAACATGCTGGGGAGATGAATGACTCTCTAGGAAATAGCTATCTCCAGGAAGGCATGCCCTGGGTATAGTGGTTTATGTCTGTAATCCAAGTGACTTAAGGGACCAAGGCAGAAATATCACAATTTCAGACCAGCCTGAACTATTTAGTGAGACCCTGCATCAAAAAATTTTAAAAAGGTGCTAGGGATCTAGTTAAGTTTTGGGTCAGTTGAAGAATGCTCCTGGGTTCAATCCAAGTTTCCATTCCCAATGTGCACGTGTGTGTGTGTGTGTGTGTGTGTGTGTGTGTGTGTTTGTATGCACAAAAATACATACACACACACACACACACACATGCAATAAACAGTCAAGGAAGTTATGTCCTTCAGAGTCAGGAAAGACACGCTGTCAAAGAAACAGAGAACCAACAGTAATTGGCAGAGTTAACAAAGCACTTTTGATCCCCAGAAAGGAAGAAATTGTAACTTGGCAGGTGCTCCTAACAAGCCTGCTCTCTGGTCCCTCCAGGCCAGGACCTGTGTTTATGGTCTTCCAGATCACTTGCTTCACAGACACCAAACAGACTTTTGGGTGACTGCACAGAATCAGTACTCTTTGTTTTAGTGCATTCAATTTGAAATATAGTTTTCCAGTTTGAAATAAAGCCTGGTAAGCAGAGCATAGATTGCAAATTGCCTCCAACAAACTGTCCTTTGATCCTTAATCTGTCTCCCAGTGATGCCTGCCTGGAGCAAGCTCAGGATGCTTGGGACAAGGACAGACTTTTCAGAGAAAAGAGGGTTTTGGGCAGATTTTAAAAGACATTTTTTTTTCTCAGTGGAGCTTATATTTTTTCTGATGGCAATTTGGAAGGGGAAAAAATGAAGCACTGCACAGACCACTGTGGAATGTACAAGTTCAGAAGTCCAAAATTTTTCCTTGCAGCTGGCATGAGGCCTTCTCAGGTCATCAGCTCCAGCATGGGCCAATGGATTCAAATGACCCTGCACATTAATGTGTGTGTGTGTGTGTTTCATGCACATGCTGGTGTAGTGCTCTTTGACTAACTGTGCATGTTTGGAATAGAGGAGTAGAAAAGACAACTTTCTTAATTGGAGGTTACTGCTTAGAAGGACTCTTGCCTGACATTCAAGGAGGAACATCTGGCTTTACATCAACAACTGGAATTGGACAGGAAAACTTTTGGAAAAATGGTCAAACTCTTTGACAGATAGACTGTAGTGTGAGGATCAGGTCCAATTTAGTATTTCTCCTGCCCCCAGGCTTTAAGTTTCTCCTGAGAATAGGCTGTGTGTCTCCCTCTCCCCCTTACATTTTTTCCTTTTCTTCCTTCCCCACCCACTATGAGACACTCACTGTTCCTGAAGCACTGGGACAAAATGATGAACTACAGAAGGCCCAGTGCCTTCCTGAGTAGCATTTATGATCTAGACCAGGGTTCCTGAACCTCAGCTTATTTAACAAAAAACACCAGATGCTTCTTTGTGTTGAGGAGTTTCCCTGTTCATAATGATGTGTTCAGTAGCATCCCTGAACAATGCCTAGCATTGTCCTCTGCAATTTTTGAAAATCAAAAATAGCCATAGACAGGCCCAATATCCCATGGGTGTAACCATTGCCCTGGCTGAAAACTAACCACTGAGGAAGACAGCTATGCTCATGCCTGCAGTAGAGTTACCACAACTATCTCAGTGCCTACATGGATACTATTCAGGAATCTGCTACTGCTCACAGAGTCTGATTTAGTGGGATTTGTAGTGGGTGTTAGTACATGCCTTTTGTGGAACAAAAGATTGACCAGAGGCTACCAAATAAATCCCTGGTCAAGAGAGGCTTCCACTTATATCATAGTGGGTTATCATTGTGGCATTTCAGTGACTGTAAAAGTCAGTGGAGGTATTTGCGGATATCATGTGATTCCAGAATTCAGTACAAATGTTTCTGTCAACACCCTTGCTTGTTCATCCCTGTGCTCTACTCTACAATGTTAATAGGTAAATTAATAAGTCTGTGATGATTCAGATATGAAGTGTTTCCCAAAAGTTCATGTGTGAGACAATGCAAGAAAGTTTAATGGTGAAATGACTGGGATATGAGTCTTAACTTAGTCAGTGGATTGCTCACTTGAATGAAATAACTTTTTTTAATGAACAATTCTTTCCTATCCTCATAAAGTAGGGAGTGTTATTAAGTGTGGGATAGGGAGTTCTTCCAACAGTATCCCTATATATGAGTATAGATATTGCATTCTTTGTTATCAAACTGAGGATTTGTGGCTTCCTGTCTTTCATAGCAATTCCCAAGGAGGTAACTTCTCCTCTGGTGTTCTCTCATGGTTCCTTGAAGATTAATTGTATAGCACTAATTATACTGTTCTGTAGGTGTCATCCTCATTTTACTTACATATTCTGTAAAGCTGTTTCCTAGGCAGGACAGAATAAGTCCTTCCTATGTATGAGTTAACTGCTGAGTGAAAAATAAAGGGCTGTCTGTTTAGCTAAGTATTTCCCAAGAATCAGATAAAAAATGTTAGATTGGGGCTACGGTTTTGGGTAATGGAATAGGGAGTTTCAGGTAGTATCAGATTCAGATGTACCAAAAGTGTAAAATCTTCAAGAATTCCATGTAAATAGTAGGAGAAAAATAATAATGATAGAAACAACAAAACCTGCCTTTCAACTAGTCCACATGGACATAACTTTGATAGTTTCCATTATTTTATTTTTAGATGAAATAATTTTATTTTACACATGCAAGAGAAGGTATTTCAGGATCTAATAATTTAAAGCAGGCAGCTGTCTACTGATAAGAAAAGCAACAACTTTTGATAGCTCAACACACTGCATCTGAAGCAAAGAGAAATGAGAGAATACATATTTATGCATCATTAAAACAAAATGAAAAATGTAGTGAATGGTACGGGGAAGGATGGAGAGAAAAATGGATATGAAACATCAAAGTTTCCCAATGCTTCAAATGTAGTACAGTAGAGTAAGAATGATAAGAATAAAAATAACAGATTTATATACCTGCCTAATACAAAGTTTTCCGGTAGAAAGTCTTTCAATGATAAACCAGTTTGAGTATCTTCCATAGTTACTGAACTGAAGCTTTAAAATTGCTAGATTTTATCTCTAGATACAAACAGTGAATAATATGGTATATTTCCTTTTATACTACAAGTTTTATTAAAATAATATACTCTAGTGACCAATGTTAAAACTTTCTGTATTCTGAAACATAAAACTATAGTTAACAAAGTATTAAATATTTAAATGAAGACTTCACATGTTAGAAAACTTTTAGGAAAATATAAATATTTAAGGAACTGCATATTGGGATGTACTGTCTTCGGATCTGATGACTCCTGCATCCTGTAAAACTGTCTGGTTGTGGGTGGGGTGGAGAAGTGTAGCTAGGCAACTCATTTTTTACCAGCATTGTCCAGAAACAGCTCAGGTGGCTGTCACCATGAAACTCTGGACCTTTGAGAATGTTTTTGAACACCCATGGGAAACTGTTATAATAACTTCAATGCAGAAATGCTGAAGCCCTAAGAATCTGGTTGGAGTTGATGTATTCTGCAGGAATATACATCCCTCTGGAAAGCTGTGCAGTCACATACTTCTCCTTATATTTGAATTTTATGATTTAGGATACTGTACTGTGGGCTAGTTTTGTTAATTAAAAAAAGTAAAGTCATTACCTGAGTTTTTCTGCACTCTTTAAAAGGACATTTATACTTAAACAGAAAAATGATTCATATATTTAGCATTTTACATTTGTTTAACTTATGAATTACCATTTGTCAAAACCCTAGTTTTGTAATTGCTAAGGTATGACATGTCAGATTTTTGAATATAATTACATTTTAAGGTAACTGTGATCACAAAATATCTGTTTTACATAAAGGACCATATAATTTGAAAGTACTCAAGTTATGCTTCATGTGAACCACACATTGCAGGTACTTAAAGTTTTAAATTATAAGGTGTAGGGATATTTTGGGGGAAAAATTAATAATGGAGGGGTTGGAGTGGCCCTAACTAACTACTGAGTGAATTTCACAGCAGATTTTATTTATGAGATCCTTATTTTTAATATTTCAGAGTGGCTGCAAAGTGGAAAACAATCCAACAAATATATCTTGTTTAAAAATATATTAATATTTAGGTATTGAGACTATATTAGAAATTTTGAACTATGTAAATAAGCTCAGTATTGATGAGTGTAAAGGAGTATTGCTGAGAAATATATAGTGGAGGAGAGACATTTCTGACACAGTTTTCTGACAGTTTTAAAGATATTGAGCAATATCATACAGCAAAAATGTGATTCAATAAATATGGCAGTGTAAAATTTTCTTTTTAAAAATATTTTAGCTGTTCATAGACTTTTATTTTATTTATTTATGTGTGATGCAGAGAACTGAACTCAGTGCCTTACACATGTTAGACAGGTGCACTGCCACTGAACCACAACCTCAGTTTCAAAATGTAAAAACTAAAGAAAAAAGAGAGAAAACTCAAAATACTAAAATTTATTATGAAAATTAAATATCACTGCAGACACTATTAAAATACAAATGATAGAAAAAATTTTGAAAGTATACTATAATAAAAATGGAAAAACATAAAAACATCAAAAAATTTCTAGAGAAATATAACCTATACAAATTAATGCAGGAGGACACAGAAAATTGAAACACATCAAATGTGGCACCAAAATCCTACCACAAAAAAAATCCTAGGACCAGAGGGATTCTCAGCCAAATCCTTCTAGACCTTCGTAGAAGATTTTACACCAACATTTCTCAAACTATTGCATGAAACACAGAAGGAGGAAACACTTCCAAACTCATTCTATAGTCGTAGTTTCACCATGATACCAAAACTGGACAAATTTACATAAAGAAAAAAAAAACTTCAGACAAATATCCCTGATAAACATAGATACAAAAATTCTAATTAGGGGCTGGGGAGATAGCTCAGTCGGTATAGTGCTTGCCTTGTAAGCACAAGGCCCTGAGTTCCATCCCCCGCACCAAAAAAAAAAAAAAATCTAATTAAAATACTGGCAAAATGCATATGAAAACATTAAAAAGATAGAGCACCATGATCAAGTAAGGTTCATGCCAGGAATGTAAGGGTGATTCAACATACAGAAATCAATAAACATAATTCCTCACATAAATAAACGTAAGCACAATAATCACATGATTATCACAATAGGTGAAGGAAAAGCAATTAAGAAAATTCAGCATGCATTTAGCTCAAAATACTAAATAAAGTAGGGATAGTAAGAACATTCCTCAACATTGTAAAGGCTATATATGCTATATATGCTGAAACCATGGCCACTATCATTATAAATGGAGAAAATTTGAAATTATTCATGCTAGGAACTGGAATAAGACAGGCATGCAATTTTTTACCACTTCAATTCAATATAGTACTTGAAATCCTAGTTGCAGCAATTTAAAAAATGAAAGAAAGTAAAGAGGTATGAATAGGAAAAGAAAACTTAAACTATCTCTATTTGCCAATGACATGATTCTTTATTTAGAAGACACGAAAACTCCAAAAGAAAGTTTCTAGAACTCATTTAGAAATTCAGCAAATTAGCAAAATATAAAATTAATACCCATAAACCAATTTTGTTCCTTTACATTTTTGATGAATCATCTGAAAGGAAATTAGGAAACTATTCAATTCATAGTAGCATCATAAAATACTTTGGTATCAATCTAACAAAAGTGGTGAAAGACTTCTACAATGAGAGCTACAGAACACTAAAGAAAGTATTTGAAGTAGACCTTAGAAGGTTGAAGGGCTGCCCATGTTCATGGATAGGCAGAATAAATATGCCAAAATGGCCATGATACCAAAAGCAATGTAGAGATTTAATTCAAGTCCTATAAAAATTCCAATGATTTTCTTCATAGAAATAGAAAAGTCAAAAATAAAATTTATTTGGAAAAACAAGTGGCCCTGAATAACTCAAGCAGTGCTTAGTTAGAAAAATGAAGGAAGAGGCAGAACAACGTCACACCTTAATTTATGCTACAGAGGTATAGTAACAAAAACAGCATGTTTTTGCACCACAACAGACATAAAAACAGTCAGAACAAAATAGAAGTCACAGAAACAAATCTAGACATATGCAGTTAACTCATACTATAAAAAAGTGTCAGACACACACTCTGGAGAAAGGTAGACTATCATATGGTGCTAGGTAAACTGGAAATCCATGTATAGTAGAGTAAAATTTAACCTCTATCCCTCAACCTGCATAAAGCTCAAATCATTGTAGGTCAACGACATAGATATTAGACCAGAGATTCCTTGCTCAGTAGAATAAATTTTAGCCCAAATTGTACACCATTTCAGCTTAGAAGCTGACTTCCTCAAGAAAATTTCTAAGGCACAAGAAGTAAAATGAATAATCAACAAATGGGATGACATCAAAGTAAAAATGTTCCATAGCAAAAAAAAAAAAAAAAAATGTGAACAGAAAGCCTACAGAATGGGAGAAATCTTTGCCACCTGTACTTCAGGTAGAGCATTAATATCTAGGATATATGAAGAACTCAAAAAACTTAACACACACAAACACACGCAATAATCCAACCATTAAATGAGCAAAGGAACTTAGCAGGCATTTCAAGGAAGAAATAAAAATTCTCAAAAAATATGAAAACTTGTTCAATATCTCCAATATTTAAGGAAATGCAAATTAAAACTACAATGAGATTCCTTTCAACTCCTGTCAGAATGGCAATTTTTCAAAAGTGCAAGTAATAATAAATGTTAATGAGAATGTGGCAGGAAATTTTCACTCATATATTGCTGGTGGTACTGAAAATTGGTACAACCAGTCTGAAAGAAGCATGGAGATTCCTCAGAAACCTTGGAATGGAATGACCATTTGACTCAGTTATCCCACTCATCAATATATATCCAAAGGATTTAAGATCAGTAAAGTACAGTGATTCAGCCACATCAATTCTTATAGGAGCTTCTAAAGCTTCTCAATTCTCAAGAGTTTAGTTAAGGAACCATGCTAGGTGCCCCTCAACAGAAAAATGGATATGGAACATGTAGTATATATGCACAGTACAATATTGCTCTGCCATAAAGAAGAATGAAATTATACCATTTGCCAGTAAATGGATAGAACTAGAGATTATCCTGCTAAATGAAATAAGCCAGGCTCAAATAACCAAAGGTCAAGTATTCTCTATCATATGTAGATGCTAACACACAATAAAGGGTGATGAGAGAATAACAACCTTATTGGATTAGACAAAGGGTAATGAAGGTAAGGGAGTAGCATGGAAGTAGAAAAGACATTCAAATGATTTGGACACAACTTTCCTATATACATCTATGAATACATAACCATATCATGTACAACCACAAAAATGGGATCTCAATTAGAACAAGATATATTCCATGCATATAAAGAATCTCAAAATATGCTCTACTATCACATATGCCTAAAAAAACAAATAAAAAGGAGGAAAGGGACCTGGGTTATGGAGAAGAAAAGGAAAAGGGAAACACTGAGCAATGATTCTGCATATTTTTATATTGGTGAATGTTTGGATATGTAACAATAAATCCCAGGATAATAAAAATACTCTAATGCAATGATAAAATATGAAAAGTAGCTAGTGTCATATGTTGCTAATCAGCAAATAATCCCTAGGTTAAATTCACACTACCAAAAAATATTTTTTTATATTATCATATGTAGTACTTTTTTACATATTACTATGTTTGTGTGTGTGTGTGTAATTCACTGAATAAACAGATTTAAGTACTAATTTACCTGATTATCTCAACAGATGCAGAAAAGTCTTTTGACAATATCCAGCACCCATTGGTGTTTAAAAGTCTAGAGAACTAGTGATAGTAATTTTTTTTCTATATTGTAAAAGCTGTGTATGAGAAAGCCAATGCCAACCTCATACTGAATAGAGAAAAAATAAAGCATTTTCTCTAAAAACAAGAAAAAAGTGAGGATATAAACTCTCACCACTCCTATTCAACTTGAAGTTCAAGCCAGAGTTATCAGTCAAGAGAAGATATCTAATGGCACGCACACAGAAAAAAATGATGTCCACTTGTCTGTTTGCTCATGATGACATACACCTTTATGTGGAAGATTTAAAATGCCACATTAGGACATTTCTAGCTGATAAACAAATTTACTAAAGGAGCTGTATACAAGAACAACATACTTAAATCAATAGCATTCCTATATTTCAAGAATAAACCTACTGCTAAAGAAATTGGGAAAAATATTTCAATCACAATACCCTAATAAAATACTTAGGAAAAAATCTAACCTGGGAGGTGAAAGACATCAACAATGAAAACTACAAAACACTCAAGGAAAAAAAAATGGAAGAAGACATTAGCAGTTATAACTAGTTCCCATGTTCTTGAATAAACAAAATTATTATTCAAGAATTTTATACTAACCTAGAGCAATAAACAGATTCAATACAATCCCAATCAGTGACATTCTCCACAACATACTGACAGAAAAGTAGTTCTAAAATGTATTTTGACAAATAAGAGTCATAGAAAAGCCAAAGCAATTCTGAATTTAAGAAAAGTGATGCTCAAAGCATCACAATAACAGATATCCATTTATGTGGTAGAGTTTTATTATAAGAACAGAATTCTATTGGCACCAGAACAGACCGTAAGACCAATGGAATATAAAACACAGAAAAATCCACATAGAGTGACCTGATTCAAACAAAATGAAATGAAGATTTTTATCTCACTCCCCTTACACTAGTATTTATCAAAATAATGTGAGAATCCACATATCAGACAGAACATTTGGGGGTAGAGGGTAAAATAAAAGTTCATTGGATTAGAGAAAGGAGAATTAAGGGAAAGGAGGTGGATGGGAATAGGACAGACAATAGAATTAAACAAATATTTCTTTCTTATGTTTCTATATGAATACATGACCTATGTAACTCCATATTATGTACAGCACAAGAATTGGAAGTCATATTCCATGTGTTATAATTTGTCAAACAGACTCTACTCTCATGTATATCTTAAAAAAAATAAACACAAAAAAGGGAATAATGTGGGGGAATGTCCACTTATGCAGTGTTTGTTGGACAGCAAATTAATATAACCATTTTGGAAAACTGTATGACTATCCGTTTCAAAACTTGGAAAGGGAGCAACATATGACCCAGTTGTCCTGCTCTTCAACATATATACAAGGATCAAAAATCAGCCTACTATAGAGACACAGCCATATCAGCATTTATAGCAACACAATTCACAATAACCAAATTACAGAACCAGCCCACATACCCATCAACAGACTAAGTGATAAAGATAATATGGTGTACATACACAATGGAGTTTTACTAAGTCACACAGAAGAATGAAATGATGGCATTTGGTGGAAAATTGATGAAACCTGAGAACATAATTCTATGTGAAATAAGCAAGATTCAGGAAGCCAAGCATCAAATATTTCCCCTCATATGTGAATGCTAGATGAAATAATGGAAAAAGGGGAATCCAATGAAAATAGTAGAGTCATCTGTGGAGTAGAGAAAGGGGTTATAAGGAAGAAGGAAGGAAAAATAGTGGGATAAGAGTAGAATAAAACAAATCAAACTCTCTTATGTACACATATGAATAAAGAACAGTGAAGTTAAATTTATGTATATCTATAATATGCTGATTTAAAAATCTATAAATAAGGTCTTCTCTGGGTAGCAGGAAGCAACTGACCCAAGGCCTCTGCCACAGATGACCAGGAGGTGTATTCTATGGGCGCCATTGCTGCTCGTGCCCACACGAACCACCGAAGCACTTTTACCCAGGTGCTCCTGCTGTAGGCACCACTACCTCAGCCCAGAGGTCTTCTCTTGGGGCAGATCTGCCCCTGATGCCACTGCTGCAGGTGCTGTTGCTGCTGTTGTCGCCGTCACAGTCACCATCAACTGGAGGTCTGCTGCTCTTGATGCTGCCTGGGATCCCGGACTGCCATGTTCACTCCTGACACCACTGCTGCTACCACGGACACCACTGCCATCAATGCCTCTGCAACTCCCTGTTGGTAACCTGAAGGTTTCCACTCTGGGTGCTGTTGCAGTTGCAGCTACAGCTGATGTCACTGCCACTGCTGCCTCAGTGCCCCACCTACTTCCATCACCACTGACATCTGCAGCTGCTGCTGACCCCCTGCCTGCTGCCACACACTCCTGCTAGTATCACTTCCACAATTGCCCAGAGGTCCACTACCAGGGAGACACCAAGGTTGTTAGCACATGGCCACAACCATTTTGAGACACTGGGCAGAGTCTGGGGTTTCTTTGGGATGCCAGAATATTTTGCTGCCACAGTCATATTGGATTGCATTTGCCCCTGTCTGGGGACACTGGCCAGGACCTAGAGATTCAATGTCAGTGTGCCTAGAGTTTTGGATGCAACTGGGGTCTTCCTCAAGGAAATGCAGGTTTCTGCCATCTAGTTACTCTCTCTCAGGATTACTCATCCCTGGTGTTCTTCTTCCAAATGCCAGTGGCATTGAGATCTTGGGATTGCAATGTGGTCAAACCCAGGACCTTTGAGGCCCAGATGGGTGAGATAGTAACTAGGTCAACCAGGACCTCTCTGGGCAAGGCAGTCTTGCCGGAAGTCAGAGAAAGGGCTGAGAAACTTTTGGATACTGGCAGAGACAGTTGTTCAATTTTCCACTGAGATTTATCTTATTTTTCTCTCTTTCTTCTCTGGCATCTCTCTACACCATATTTGGAGCAAGATCTGATTTTCATTCATCAGTTAGAAGACAGTGATATATGCATGGTGTTTTGCAATTCTGTTGTATATTCTGTACATTCTTATATGTTTTCTTCTTCTTCTATGTATTCTTCCTCTCACTTTTCTTTCTTCCCAATTTCTATTTCTCTCTTTTCTCCACGAAACAACCAGTCTTTTGGATCCTTTTCCATTCTTCCTGTTAATTTTTCCTTCTGACATATTTCTTCCTCATGAACACTGTGTCCTGCACGGATTCTTGTTCTTTCTTTGTTCATTATTTGAGATTGAAAATCTGATTGGCAATTGTTATGTTTCTATTGTTGACAGTGAATGAACTCATCATTACTGTTTACAGTAAGAAGACAGTGGATGACTTGCTGGAAGCTCTTAGATTTGAGGCTGTACATTGTTTGTATGGGGTGTTGTTGATTTTGTTCTACCTCTTAAACGCAGGACATTGGAAATCTTCAATGCCAGGGAAAAAGTTTATTACCTCAGAACTATACAACTAGATGGGAAAGCACACAAGCAAAATGAAGAAAGAAGGAAACAACATACCACAGACAAACCAAGATGCCCCAATAAGAGAAATCACTGATGACAACAGAAGAAAGGTCCAAGGAGTTTAGAACAAACATAGATAACCTGATCTGAAAAGTAAAGAATGGTATAAAGAGTAAAATCAAAGAGAAAATAGAGGAAGTGAAAGATCACTTCAATAAAGAGTTAGACATTGTTAAAAAAATAACAAGCAGAAATCATTTAAAATAAGGAGTCAATAAATCAAATTATAAATTCAATGGAAAGTAAAAACAGTCTAGATCACTTGGAAGGCAGAATCTCAGACAATGAAGACAACATATTTAATATTGAGGAAAAAGTCAACCATGCAGAGAACATGATAAGAATCCATGAAGAAAACTTCCAAGAATTATGGGATAACATGAAAAGACCAAATGTAAGAGTTATCGGAATAAAAGAAGGAGCAGACATAAAACTCAAATGAATGCACAATCATTTCAATGACATGATATCAGCTAATTTTCCAATCCTAAAGAATGAAATGAAAATCATTACAGGTGACTTACAAGAACCCAAATATACAAAACTACAGCAGACCCACACCAAAACACATTATAATGAAAATGACCAAAATACAGAATAAGGATGAAATCTTAAAGTCCATGAGAGGAAGAAAGTAAATTATGTATAAGGGAAGCAAATTCAGGTCTCAATTGATTTTTCAATTCTGATCCTCAAAACTAAAAGGTCATGGAACTTCATATTCAAGTTGGAATGAAAATGGATGCCAACCAAGAATTGTTTTTAATTTTTTGATTTTTTTCTAATTAGTTGTACATGACAGTAGAATACATTTATATATATGGATAGATCATACATAGAGTGTAATCTCTCATTTTTCTGATTATACATATTGCATGATCACATCTGTCACATAATCATACATTTACAAGAGGTAATAATGTCTGTTTTACAATATCATTCTTTCCCCTCCTCCTTCACTTCCCTCTGCCTAAAATAAAGTAATAAAGTAACCTTTATTGTGAATTAGCTTGCATATATCAGAGAAACATTCATCCTTTGGTTTTTTGGGGGGTTTGTCTTATTTTACTTAGTATGATATTCTCTAACTCCATCCATTTACCAGAAAATGCCAGAATTTTATTTTTCTTTAAAGCTAAGTAATAGTTCATTGTGTATGTATATATATGTGTTTGTGTGTATATATATATATATATATATATACATACATATATATGTACACATATATATCACATCTTTGTTATCCATTCATCGGTTGAAGGGCATCTAAGTTGGTTTCATAGTTTTGCTGTTGTGAATTGAGCTGCTATAAACAGTGATACAGCTGCATCCCTGTAGTATGTTGATTTTAAGTCATTTGGGTATAAACCAAGGAATGAATAAGTGAAATTGTGGTTCCATTCCAAGTGTTCTGAAGAATCTCCACACTGCTTTACATAATTGTTGCATGATTTTGTAATCCCACTAGCAATGTATGTGTGTATATTTTCCCCCATGTCCATACCAAATATTAGTGCTGCTTGCATTCTTGATAATTGCCATTCTCTTTGCAATTTACCAGTCTTGGAATCATTGGACATGGAGATCCAAAGTGACTTCTTACTTGCAGACATATTTGTCCAGCCCTAGGGGTGCAGGGAAAGTTCTCACTTTCTTTGGTCTTCATGTGTTTGACATGCTAACACAGACAGATTTAAACTTATTTTTAGACAGTAGCCCTCATCTGCCCCTCAGCAGCATCCTGAAACATTTGAGTTTTTCCATGAATACTGATTCATCACACATGGAGACACAAACTGAGGTTATCTCCTCTGCTAAAAACCAATCTGCTCTGGAGAGAAAAGTTAAGTTGAACAGTACAGAAACAGAGACCATAAGTTCATGTTTTGAAACATTGGGGAGTTTCTTCTTCAACAGCAATGAAATTCAGACAACAATGGATGACTTTCTTTGGGACGCTTTGGCATGAAACACAAATGGAGTCTCAGTTCAGCTCTGTAGAAATTCGGACTTGTGCTGGGCTGCATGCAGTCACCAAATTCTAAAAGTGAAGTCCAAGTTGGACAACATTTACTTTTTTTTTTCATATATAGAATATGGGGAGCAGGAACAGCAGCATTACCTCTGTTTTATGTAGCTGATGAAGCAGTTGCTTATAAAAAGAAACTTTTGTATAAATGTGAGTATATTACAAAATGTAAGATGTTCATCTAAAAAAGGGAGAAACTAAATGAAATTAAAAGCCAGAAATAAACCAACATGACTGGGAAACCAAAAGTCAAATTTTGTTAATAACCTTGAGTATTATTGAGCTAAACTCATAAGTCAATGGATGTAGATTTGAAAGTTATAAAACAAGACCCAACAATATGCTGTCTACAAAAGATCTGACACATAGGCAAAACCATTCACAGACTGAAAGTGAAAGGATGGGGGGTAAAATACCACTCACACAGATTACATAAACAAACAGAGGTTTCCATCCTCATATCAGATAAAGTGTACCTTAAACCAAAGTTAATCAGAAGGGACAAAGAAGGTTACTTCATTCTACTGAAGGGAAATACACAGCAACAAGACATAATGATTCTAAATATTTATGCTCCAAACAATGAAGCATCTATGTACATCAAAAAATCTTTCTCAATTTTATAAATCAACTACACCAAAATTCAATTATACTGGGTGACTTTAACATGTTTCTGTCAACTACTGGACAGATGTTCTAAACAAAAACTAAAGAAACTATATAATTAAATAATATAATCAATAATTTAGACAAAACCTACATATATAGAATATTTCATCCATCAACCAGTGAATACACTTTTTTCTTGGAAGCACATCAATTCTTTTCTAAAATAGATCATACCTTACACCACAAAGCAATTCTTAGTAAATTCAAAGAAATGGAGATAATACCTTGCATTCTATGAGATCAAAATGGACTCAAATTGGTAATCAAAGATAAAAAATAGAAGCCACTCTAACCAATGGATATTAAATAACACACTATGGAATGATGAATGGATAGCAGAAGAAATCAAGAATGAAATGCAAAGATACTTAGAGTTAAATGAGAATACTGATACAACATACCAAAATCTCTGGGACACTATGAAGGCAGAGAAAAGTTTATTGCATTCAGCTCACTTAATAATAAAAAAAATCAACAAATAAATGACCTAACATTACATCTAAAAATCCCAGAGAAAGAAAAACACACCAACACCAACAAAGAGTAGAAGGAAGAAAATAATTAAAATAAGAACTGAAATCAATGAAATTGAAACAAACAAAAAAAAATCAAAAAACATTAAGGTGGTTTTTGAAAAAAATCAAAAAATTGATAAACCTCTAGACACACTAACAAAGAGAAAAAGAGAAATCACAAGTTAAAAAATACATGATGAAAAAGGAAATGTTATAACAGACACGACTGAAAAACAGAAGATAAATAGAAACTATAATAAAAATGTATACTCCAATAAAATAGAAAATATTGAAGATCTTGACATATTTACAGAGATATATGGCCTACCTAAACTGAATCAGGAGGTCATACATGATATAAACTGAACAATTTCAAGTAATTAAATAGAAAACAACATTAAAAGCCTACCAATTAAAAAAAAAAAAATCACAGGACCAGATGAATTCTCAGCTGAGTTCTACAGCACTTTTAAAGAAGAATTAATAACATTAATCCTCAATATCTCCATGAAATAGAAAAGAAGGAACCCTTCTAAACTCATTCCATGAGACTAATATCATCTTGATTCCAAAACCTGACAAAGACACATTAAGGAAAGAAAATTTCATACCAATATCCCTGATGAACATACATGCAAAAATTCTCAATAAAATTCAGGCAACTTGCATACAAAAAAGTGTTAAAAGGATAGTGCATCACAATCAAGTGGGATTCATTCCAGGAATGCAGGTTTGGTACAACATATGGAAATAAATAAATATAATTTATCAGATCAATAGCCTTAAAAACAAGAATCATGGGATCATCTTAATAGATGCAGAAAAAGCATTTGATAAAATACAGCACCCTTTTATGTTCAAAACACTGAAAAAAGTAGGGATGGTAGGAACATACCTCAACATCATAAAAACTATATTGCTAAAAGAAAGAGCAACATGATTCTAAGTGGAGAAAAATTGAAAGCATTCCCTCTAAAAACTGGAAAAAGACAAAGATGACCTCTTTCACCACTTTTATTCAACATTGTCCTTGAAACTCTAGCCAGAACAATCACAAAGAAATTAAAAGAATATATATGTATAAATATACGTAAAAAATAATTCAAAGTATGACTTTTTGACAATGATATAATTCTATATTGGGAATATTCAAAAAATTCTACCAATATCTTATAAAAGAATTAAATGAATTCAGCAAAGAAGCAGAATATAAAATAAATATTCAGAAAGCAAATGCATTTCTATACATCAGTAATAAACCCACTGAAAAAGAAATAAAGAATACTACCCCATTTACAATCAACTTAAAAAAAAAACAAAACAAAAAAAACCAAAAAACTATACATTGGGAAGAAATCTTTACTACCTGCTCCTCAGATAGGGTGTTAATTTCCAGGATAAATAATAATTGTAAAAACTTAATGCCAAAAAAAAAAAAAAAACCAAATCAGTAAATGGACAAAGGAATTGAAAGGAAACTTTATAGAAGAGAAAACACAAATGGGAAAGAAATAAAAAAAAATTTTGACATTTCTAGCAATCAGAATAATGCAAATTAATACTGCACTGAGACTCACATCACTTACAATAGCAATTTTCAAGAATACAAGTAACAATAATGTTTGTGACCATGCGGGGAAAAAGGTTCACTCGTACATTGTTGGTGGGACTGCAAATTGATGCAACTGCCCTGAAAATAAGTATGGATATCCTAAAACACTAAGAATGGATCCACCATTTGACTCTGTTATCCCACTTCTTGGTATATACCAAAAGATTTCATATATAATATATATGAATATAATATATATATAATATATATAATGTGTGTGTGTATATATATAAATATCACAGTGAAGTGCTTATTCAGTTACAACCACAAAGTGGGGTCCTAATGAAAGTAGGATATATCCCATGCTTGTACAATTATATCAAAGTAGATTTTACTACCATAGAGAAAAAAACAATAAGAGAATGAATAAGTAAATAATGATAAAATAATAAATGGCATGTATCAATAAATTCAAGAAAGACCAAGAGAACAGATAAAAGCCAATAAGGGAACAAGGAGAAAATTTAGTCAAGGAAAACCAGGGATTGAATTGGAGAAAGTTATATTCGGTTCTTCTATAATTATGTCAAAATAAATCTTATTTTTATTTGTATTTGTAATTTTAATGTGCTAATAACAATTTTAAAAAGTAACCAGAATTCATCTGTAAGTGGGAGCTTATCTTGATAAACACAAAATTCAAGTTGAATGTGAAGGAGAGAAAAAAGACTGGAGGAAATTAGAGAATGGAAAGAATGTGAGAGCTCAGTATTTTATATTTAAAGGAATCTGGGGTTCTACAAAGACGAACTTAATGAGAAAAGGTCCATGATTTTCACTGAATTTTTCAATAGAACATGGCTGGAAATAGAGGAGAGAGGGCAGTTAAAACCCTTTTCCCAATAAAATTAGAAGACTGTATCAATGGGGTGAATAATTTAGTAAATTGCCAATATTACATTTGTTTCAGAAAAAAATGATGTTTTGCTGTGAAAATAAAGATATGAGTATCACAATCATGTATGCATTGTGGAAGGTTTATTTAAAGGAAGATTTTTTGATACTAAGACTTAAAATCATGAAAAACATTAATAAAAATCGGTGTCAATAATTTGATAGTTTTCTCCCTTTGGATATGTACATCAAATTTTACCATAAACTAAGATTACTATGTAGTGGATTTAAATAGAGTATGAGAGACATTTCCATTAATGTTACATGAATTATTTTACAAACACATGAAGTTTTGAATTTCCTTTGGCATTCAGATGATATTAGTCATTGATATATGTAAGGGAAGTGTCCTCCATTGTCCGGAGCCAGCAGGCCAAGCCCCCACCTTGCCACATGTTGAGATAAGATGGCACCTGCCAGATGCTGGTAGGGCATGCCTCTCCTGCACATGTAACTGTCAGACAATACCAGGTGTATCAGACTAGATTGCATGGTGCTTCACGACTGGCCAAGTACACTTCCTTGTTTGAGCTCTGGTGCGCAGACTAGTCTTGCCTTCCCACGCTTTCCCCTGATTGGCTTCTGTACTTTATATTAACTGGGTTTATTCCCCTAATAAATGAGACTTGATCAGGCTTTTGTCTTGTCTCCATTTCTTGTGTCTCTTGTCTCTCCCAATCCCTACTCCCCCTTCCAGTTTCCCCTTGCAGTCCTGCGGGTCGGGACACTCCATCACCTCTAAAGATTTATGCATTCTCCTTCTTCTTAAGTGCTTAGGCCCAAGTTTACTCATTTGTAAAAGGCAATACCATTCTTCACAGAATCCCACAGTTGGTTCAGACTGACAAAGACAGATATAGATATTCAGCTTTTACACTCATGCTTCTGCTTTTGTTTTTCTTCTATCATCTTCCTTTTGTGCTCAAAGATTAAAACTCAAGCATGGGCTACAGTAGATTATGGTGACCTTATGTTGAACATCTATGTTAATACACTAGAAACTACATTATAGGGTGAGTAAGAGAGAACAATTTCACACATTTATATCAGACTAGGGGGCTAAGGAGAGACATCTGTACAAATTATGTTGGTTCTCACATACTAATCAGCATCAGTATCCAGGCAGGCAATCACAGCCTTCTGAAACCCAGAGCTGACCACCTTTATTCAATGGGTCCATGTGAGGGAACACACAGTGGAGTGTATTAGGAAACAGGACAGCACTGAAGCACCTACAGCACTGCCTGTGTCTTTGACCTGCCCTACACAAGATGTAAAAGGGATAGGAGCTGAAGTAAGAAGGAAGAGTACTGCTACTATATTGCTAATTGCTGCTGCTGCTGGTTATAGAGAAGTCATGCCTATTGCTGATGTGTAAAACATTCTACTAAAACTCTATCACTAAAAAAATAAACTTACTGAAAACATTGAAAGAAAAAATACTTCATCTGCCTGAAAATTTGGATCTTTCTGTTTGTATGAAATATATGCTCATGAAATGAAAATTTTTGCTGAAAGAAAGTTTCCTGAAAGAGGAAAAGCAAACTAACCATTTGTTTTCTGGGACACAGCAAGGTGGTTTGGTTTCAGGATGAACTTGTGCTGCATATTTTGAGATACATGTTCCATGAGAAAATAGTGTAGCAACTTGGAAGTAATAGCACAGTCCTTTCATCACTGAGTGAAGAGTGCAGTGCCTTGAACATGGCTCATTTCCCTCCCCTGGGGATATCCAGGCCCTATAAAGAGAAAAAACTATACATAGATATCAGGCTGCAAATTGCCATGACCATTTTTGTTACAAGATAAAATGGACTGCAGTTTTCCCCTGGGACTTTTGCTGTAAAGAATATTTTGATGCCTGAATTACCCCCCAGGTTCACTTGTACAGTTGGAGACAATTGCATAAAGCATATTTTTGTGGGGAGTTGGGAAAGTGGAGAAGAGAAAGAAATATTTAAGAATCTGATTTTTTTGGAATTATTTTGCACATCAATTAGCATTATAGTTGACTATAGTTTTCATCTGAAACATTTAATGGTATTCGAACTTTACACAATGCCAAAAATATTCTTTTAACTTTTTGAAATCCTTGTTCTCTGCTGGACTCAACTTATTATTTAAAGAATTTACCTTACATATAAAAAGGAATTGTAAAGAGAATATACATAGAACTTAGCAGCTAATATCATTTATACATTAGGGAGAAGCACTATATATATGCTGCATCATTCTTACTATTATCTAGCATGTCCATATGAAAAAGATATCTTATGGTTTTACTAATTATGTAAAAAGATTGACTCAAGAGCACTGGGACTGGTATGCTTGATTTATGCCTCCCTCTCTGAAATTTATGTCCACAGGCAATTATCAGAAGGAAGAATGAAGAGGATTGAAAACACAGAAATATGTGCAAAAATTAATTTACAGAATAGAAATGCTGAGCCCTGGAGATCTTCCCATGGCGTGACATTTGTCCTCTTATTCTTCAAGCAGTTTCATCCTCTTTTAGAGTCCTTTTGTATTTTAATCCTGGCCAATTTTTAGGTATACCGATGCAACTATCTTCTATTTATCCTCTAATCTTAAACCTGAATGTCACTTCATAAACGCTTACTCTTCCATTCCACATGGTACAGGCATGTAATACAAATGTTCCAAATATTTACACATTACAGTACATTTTAGGGTTGAAAAAAGTAGCATTTAGAACAGCAGTACACAAAATTTATTTATCAAGGTAACTAAGACATGTCCCAGAGTATTTAATAAGAGCTTGTAATGAAGTTTGAAACTTCTGTAAGTAGTTACTATCTGTAATACAAAACTGATCTCCCACCACTTACTTTGCACCACAACCTAACTTGCCATTCAGAAAGCTGCTCTGCCCGCCCCTTATATTGCAGGAATTTCCAGCGATTGCTACAGTCATTTCCTGCTTCCCATGTTACATCCTAGCTTGTCAGTCTGAACATCCCAGCTAGCTATTGGTTCATCTGTCAGCTTGCAAGTGTTCTCCTCCGCTATTGGTTTCTTCCAGCCTGGGAGATTCCAATATCTTGGAGAAGCTTCCATGCCATCTTTCTCGTTCCCTTCTTTCCAGCCCCAGAGTGGACACTCTACTCGTTCACATAATAAAGTCTCTTGCCTGAGGTCCTGTGTCCTTTGTGGATTCCTGGGTGCTGTTGTTGGACCGCAACTCAGACCAGATGTATGGAGCACCCGCTCTGTCAGATTTAAGAGCCTGAGTCACCGTGGGTCCCGAGTTGAGTGCATTTTTCCTTACACTATCTACCTACTTTTACATATATACTTTATATTAATGTTTTATTAGTAGATTTATTTTTTATTTTAATGACATACTTCATAGTCACTTATTCATTTAAAAAAAAAACATGATCAAAAGAACATCATGAAATTCCATCAATATGGCATTAGGTTCTATGTATGATAACTTTCTATATTCTAAGAGTTAGCATTAGAATATATTGCAATACTTCATAGAAACATTTGGCTTTAAATTATACAGATCACTGGACACATTCTGGATTATTCAAGAGTGACACTGCCAGTAAAGAGATAATAATATGGGATTATACATATGACATGCTTAGAACAATGCCCAGAAGATAGTAATCATTTAAAATGTCTTTTATTTTAATTAAAAATCATAAATTTACATAGGGCAATGTGGTTTGATTCATTCTGTTATTTTTCCCTTCCCCCCACCCCTCCCACCCCTCTTTTCCCTCTATACAGACCTTCCTATCTCCATTCTTACCACCTCCTTATCCCTAATCCTAAACCTAACCCTAACCCTAAGGGTAAAACCTCCCTCCCCCCATTATATGTCCTCATCTGCTTATCAGTGAGATCATTCGTCCTTTAGTTTTTTGAGATTGGCAATATCCTCCAATTTCATCCATTTGCCTGCAAATACCATAATTTTGTCATTCCTCATGGAGGAGTAATATTCCATTGTATATATATATGCCACAGTTTCTTTCTCCATTCATCAACTGAAGGGCATCTAGGTTGGTTCCACAATCTGGCTATAGTGAATTGAGCAGCTATGAACATTGATGTGTCTGTATCTCTGTAGTATGCTGATGTTAAGTCCTTTGGGTATAGGCCAAGGAGTGGGATAGCTGGGTCAAATGGTGGTTCCATTCCAATATTTCTCAGGAATCTCCATACTGCTTTCCAGAGTGGCTGCACTAACTTGCAACCCCACCAGCAATATGAGTGTACCTCTTTCCCCACATCCTCACCAACACCTATTGTTGCTTATGTTCTTGATAATCGCCATTCTAATTGGGGTGAGATGAAATCTTAGGGTAGTTTTGATTTGCATTTCTCTTATTACTAGAGATGTTGAACATTTTTTCATATATCTGTTGATTGCTTGTACATCTTCTTCTGTGAAGTATCTGTTCATTTCCTTAGCCCATTTGTTGATTGGATTATTTGTGTACTTAGTGTAGATTTTTTTAGTTCTTTATAGATTCTGGAAATTAGCGCTCTATCTGAAGTATGAGTTAAAAAGATATTCTCCCACACTGTAGGCTCTCACTTCACATTACTGATAGTTTCCTTTGCTGAGAGAAAGCTTTTTAGTTTGAATCTATCCCAGTTGTTGATTCTAACTTTTATTTCTTGTGCTATGGGAGTCCTGTTAAGGAAGTCTGCTCCAAAGCCAACAAGTTGAAGGTTTAGACCTAGTTTTTCTTCTATAAGATGCAGGGTCTCTGGTCTGATTCCAAGGCCCTTGATCCATTGGGAGTTGAGTTTTTTGCAGGGTGAGAGATAGGGATTTAGTTTCATTCTGTTGCATATGGATTTCCAATTCTCCCAGCACCATTTGTTGAAGAGGCAATCTTTTCTCCATTGCATATTTTTGGCACCTTTGTCTAGTATGAGAAAATTGTATTCATTTGGGTTTGTGTCCATGTCCTCTATTCTATACCATTGATCTACCTGTCTATTTTGGTACCAATACCATGCCATTTTTGTTACTATTGCTTTGTAATAGAGTTGAAGATCTGGTATTGCGATACCCCTTGCTTCACTCTTTCTACTGAGGATTGCTTTAGCTATTCTGGGTTTCTTATTCTTCCAGATGAGTTTCATAATTGCTTGCTCTATTTCTGTAAGGTACGTCATTGGGATTTTAATTGGAATTGCATTGAATCTGTATAGCACTTTTGGTAGTATGGCCATTTTGACAATATTTATCTTCCTATCCAAGAACATGGGAGATCTTTCCATCTTCTAAGGTTTTCTTTAATTTCTTTCTTTAGTGTTCTGTAGTTCTCACTGTAGAGGTTTTTCACCTCTTTTGTGAGATTGATTCCCAAGTGTTTTATTTTATTTATTTTTTTTTTTTGATGCTGTTGTGAAGGGGTAGTTTTCCTAATTTCTCTTTCTGAAGATTCATCATTTATGTATAAAAATGCATTGGATTTATGAGCATTGAACTTGTAACCTGCTACTTTACTGAATTCACTTATGAGTTCTAAGAGTTGTCTGGTGGAATTTCCAGGATATGTAATCATGTCATCAGTGAACAGGGATAGTTTGAGTTCCTCTTTTCCAATTTGTATTCCTTTAATTTCTTTGGTTTGTCTAATTGCTCTGGCTAGAGTCTCAAGAATGATATTGAATAGAAGTGGTGAAAGAGGGCATCCATTTCTAGTTGCAGTTTTTAGGGGGAATGCTTTCAGTTTTTCAAAATTTAGAATAATATTGGCCATGGGCTTAGCATAAAAGGACTTTACAATGTTAAGGAATATTCCCACTATGTCAATTTTCTCTAGGGTATTGAGCATGAAGGGATGCTCTATTTTATCAAATGCTTTTTCTGCATCGATTGAAATAATCATGTGATTCTTAACTTTTAGTCTATTGATATGGTGAATGACATTTATTGATTTCCAGATGTTGAATCAAACTTGCATCCCTGGGATAAAACCCACTTGATTGTGGTGCACTATCTTTTTAATATATTTTTGCATGCAATTTGCTAAAATTTTGTTGAGAACTTTTGCATCGATGTTCATTAAGGATATTGGGCTGAAATTTTCTTTCCTTGATGTAACTCTGTCTGGTTTAGTTATCAGGGTGATATTGGCTTCATAGAATGTGTTTGGGAGGGTTCCGTCCTCTTCTATTTTATGGAATACTCTGAGAAGTATTGGAATAAGCTCTTCTTTAAAGGTTTTGTAGAACTCGGTTGAGAACCCATCTGGTTCCGGACTTTTCTCTGTTGGTAGGCTTTTGATGACCTCTTCTACTTCATTGCTTTTAACTGGTTTATTTAAGTTTTGTATGTCTTCCTGGTTCAGTTTAGGTAATTCATATGTCTCTAGAAACTTGTTGATGTCTTCGAGGTTTTCTGTTTTGTTGGAGTATAGATTTTCAAAATAGCTTCTAATTATGTTTTGTATTTCACTCGTGTCTGGTGTGATATTTCCTTGTTCATTCCGAATTTTAGTAATTTGAGTTTTCTACCTCTTTCTCTTTGTTAGCTTCGCTAAGGGTTTATCAATTTTGTTTATTTTTTCAAAGAACCAACTCTTTATTTTGTTAACTTTTCCGATTGTTTCTTTTGTTTCAATTTTGTTGATTTTGGCTCTGATTTTAACTATTTCCTGTCTTCTACTACTTTTGGTGTTGGTCTGCTCTTCTTTTTCTAGGGCTTTGAGTTGTAATGTTAAGTCATTTATTTGTTGATTTCTACTTCTTTTGTTGAATGCACCCCATGAAATAAATCTTCCTCTAAGTACTGCTTTCATAGTGTCCCAGAGATTTTGATATGATGTCTTTGTTCTCGTTTACTTCTATAAAATTTTATTTCCCTCCTGATGTCTTTTGTTATCCATTTGTCGTATAATAGTGTATTATTTAATCTCCAAGTATTGGAGAAGTTTCTGTTTTTTATTCTGTCATTTATTTCTAATTTCAGTCCATTATGATCTGATAGAGTACAAGGTAGTACTCTATCTTCTTGTATTTGCTAACAGTAGCTTTGTGGCATAAAACATGCTCTATTTTAGAGAGGGATCAATGTGCTGCTGAGAAGAAAGTGTATTCATTCTTTGTTGGATGGTATATTCTATATAAGTCAGTTAAGTCTGAATTGTTGATTGTGTTATTGAGATCTATGGTTTCTTTATTCAAGTATTGTTTGGACGATCTATCCAGCGGTGAGAGAGGTGTGTTAAAATCACCCAATATTATTGTGTTGTGGTCTACTTGATTTCTGGAATTGAGAAGGATTTGTTTGACATATATGGATGAGCCAATGTTCGGGCCATAGATATTTATAATTGTTATGTCTTGCTGATTTATGCTTCCCTTAAGCAGTATGTAATGTCCTTCTTTATCCCTTTTTCAACTAGTTTTGGCTTGAAGTCCACATTATCTGAAATGAGGATGGATACTGCAGCTTTTTTGCTGTGTCCTTGTGCATGGTATGTTTTTTCCCATCCTTTCATCTTTAGTCTATGGGTATCTCTTTCTCTGAGATGGGTCTCTTGCAGGCAGCATATTGTTGGATTTTTCTTTTTAATCCAATCTCCCAGTCTATGTCTTTTGATTGATGGGTTCGGGCCATTAACATTCAGGGTTGTTATTGTGATATGATTTGTATTCCCAGTCATTCGACTCATTTTTGCTTTTTGACATGATTTGGTTTCTCCTTTATTTGGCTATTCCTTAGGCTAGTTCCTCCCGTTCCTGATTTGCATCGTTGTTTTTCATCTCTTCCTTATGGAATATTTTGCTGAGAATGTTCTGTCATGCTGGCTTTCTTTTTGTAAATTCCTTTAGCTGTTGTTTATCATTGAAGGATCTTATTTCATCATCATATCTGAAAATAAGACTTGCTGGGTATAAGATTCTTGGTTGGCATCCATTTTCTTTCAGGGCTTGGTAAATGTTGTTCCAGGCCCTTCTAGCTTTTAGGGTCTGGATTGAAAAATCTGCTGATATTCTTATTGGTTTCCCCCTGAATGTAATTTGATTCTTTTCTCTCACAGCCTTTAAAATTCTCTCTTTTTTTGTATGTTAGTTATTTTCATAATATTGTGCCTTGGTGTGGCTCTGTTGTAATTTTGTATATTTGGAGTCCTATAAGCCTCTTGTACTTGGTTTTCCATTTCATTCTTCAGATTTGGGAAATTTCCTGATATTATTTCATTGAATAGATTGTTCATTCCTTTGGTTTGTTTCTCTAAGCCTTCCTCAATCCCAATAATTCTTAAATTTGGCCTTTTCATGATATCCCATAATTCTTGTAGATTCCGTTCATGATTTTTTACCATCTTTCCTGTTTGGTCAACTTTGTTTTCATGATTAAATATTTTGTCTTCAATATCTGAGGTTCTGTGTTCCAGGTGATCTATCCTATTGGTTATGCTTTCTATGGAGTTTTTAACTTGGTTTATTGTTTCCTTCATTTCAAGCATTTCTGTTTGGTTTTTCTTTTTCAGTATCTCTAACTCTTTATTGAAATGATCTTTTGCTTCCCGTATTTGCTCCTTTAACTGTTGATTGGTGCGATCATTTAATGCCTGCATTTGCTCTTTCCTCTCCTCCTTCAATGCCTGCGTTTGCGCTTCCATCTCCTATTTTCTTCCCTGATTGTTTTAATTATGTACATTCTGAACTCCCTTTCTGACATTTCCTCTGCTGTGCTGTCATTGGGTTTTATTGATATAGTATCTAGGTTTGTTTGGGACATCTTCTTCCCTTGTTTTCTCATATTGGTCAAATGTCAGTGGGACTTTGTGATATTGGAGAAATCTTCTATTGGCTTATAGTTTCCCTGTAGATTTCCAGTGTATCACCTTCCTGCCTTCAATAGCCTGAAATCTTGGCGTAACTTTATAATGCAGTGCTTCCAAGGAAAGCTGCCCCTATCCCCCTACTGGTTCCAGGGCTTGGAGCTTGCTCTGTTTGGAAAGGCTTTCACTGGTGGTCCTGCTCCGAGAAGCTAGTCTGGAAAAGTGTTTCACGCCAGAGGGGGCCGGGCTGCAGGCTCCTTGGGGAAGTCCGTGGCTGCCCTGTCCTGGTCCCTGAAGCAACCTGCAGGCAGGAACTCGCCGCCCTGGTTCAGGGACTTGAAGCTTGGTTCTGTGCAGGAAGGCTCTCACTGGGGGGCCTGCTCTGAGATGCTGGAGAATCTGGCCCTGTGGGAGGAGCCCACTGCCAGAGTGCACAGGGCTGCCTGGGGAGGACTCTAGCTGCTCTGCCCTACTCTAATAAGCCACCCGAATCCGGGCCTGCTGCCCGGGCAGCACTTCACTGGATGGGGGAGACACCCCAAGGCTCTATTTTAGTCTGAGTCTCTCAATGCCTCCCCTTCCTGAATCCTGGGTTCTGGAGCAACTGGAGATGCAGTCACCCTCTAGTCCTCCATCTTGGATCACCCTGTGGAAAAAGCCTGCGGCCGGGGGGGATCGGGGTGCAGGTCGGCCTGGAGAGGTCTCTGGCTGCCTTGCCCTGGTCCCAGAGGCTGCTTGTGGGCTGGAGGTCACTGCTGGCTTGGGGACTTGTGGCTGGCTCTGTGTGGAAAGGCTCTCACTGGGCAGTCTGCTCCAAGAAGCTAGCCCGGAAAGGCGCTTCCTGCCAGAGAGGTCCGGGCTGCAGGCTGCTTGGGAAGTCCCTGGCTACCCTTTCCTGGTCCCTGAAGCAACCTGCAGGCAGGAACTCACCGCCCTGGTTCAGGGACTTGAAGCTTGGTTCCCATTTTAAATTACTAACACACTATAATCATTATTTTGTCATCATTTCAAGAGCTCTAATAGTCACTAATTTTAAGTGAAATGTTTCAATTCAGAACACTGAATAAAATTATCTATCAAGAATTTTGTTATGTAAATATAAGCAAGGTTTATCTCATTCATATGTGAACACAGCATTATTTTTTAGGTTTCATTCCCCAGTACTGCCTCACTTCATCCCATGCTCTGTTCCTCTCTACACCTTTTCTCTACTCTATTGATATCCCTAATATTTTCATAAAGGTCACCACCATTTTTTCTTTCCTTTCCAACATCAACATATGAAAGAACATTTAACCTCTATCTTGAGCCAGGCTTATTTAACTTAGCCTGGTGTTCTCCACCTCCACTCATTTACAAACAAAAAAGGAAATTCCATGCTTCTTTATGACTGTGCAAAAACTTCATTGTGCACTGTGTCATAAACTTGGGAAGACTGTCCTGTGTGTGTACTATGAAGACACATCTAGAAAGAAAATGTGATTGTACTGACTAGTCTATCCATACATTAACTTCCATTACACTTCAATAACTGGTAGTACTTTCAGGCCATGTTTATTAGGAATATTTGTGCCTGCATGAGATATACTGGTAACTTCTGTTCCTCTTGACTTAGTAACTGAGGCCAAGGGACATGAGAAATGTTGCACACAAAGGGAATTATGTTCTTAACGACTTATTTACAGGTGTGTGAGGGTGAGCATTCAAGTAATAACTATCATTTCCACCTCAAATTTTTAAATGCAAGTCTTGTACATCTGGATAGAGGCTGAAGTAAGTCTGGGAATTCAACTTTTGCTTATCTGACTGCAAATTTATTAGGGTTTATTCTAAACAATTACTTTATATCACTCCTTGGTTTAAGGCAGTTACACTGGTTAGTGTCCTCAAAGGAAAAAGAAATGTTTTGAAACAACTAATGACATTTTTCTGTTTCGCATCCTTTTCATATATTCTCCCAAATAGGATAGAACACATCATATTTAGTAAACTCAAAGTTACAACTCAAATTTAAGTATACTTTTACACTACAGTGATCTAAAACATTGTCTTCCAGAATACCATGATTTTCAGTGTCAAAATATTGATAAATATTCCATTCATCAAGTTATGAAAATGAAAAACACCATTACCTTTTCTGTAAATTGGACTTCCATTTCTGAACTGAAGGATGTCTTAGGACAAAATGTGCTTGGTGCAACACACATGGCAAAATTACAAGATGCAAATTTATTGATGAAGGAATATTTTATGATTTTTTAGAACTCCAAAGAGATGACTTCAACAATGACATTTGTTCTTGGCAGCTTTTCTAATAGCCTCAGAAAAGAAAGGTGTGCTCCTTAAGCAAGTCAGTTCATTACAAATTTGCAAATACAGACAATCCTCACTGTGCATAGGAAACCATGCAAAAAAAGGGGTTAAACCAAGAATACAGATCACATAGGCTAGAGTTTCAGTCCATGTGCTACCTTGCAGATTGAGGACTCAGAAACAGGTAAAAATGAAAATAGAAAATTATTATTTTTCATTCATTTTCTCCATCACTCAAAGAAAATCTAAAAATAAAATAAATACAGAAAATATAAGTTGTCTGAAATTCTTCCCTGAAAAAAATTCAATGTATTTAGCATAGATGAATTCTGCAGCATTTCACATTACTCTAAACCAGGTCTCATAAGAATATTTCTGATAAAATTAAAGTGCATCCTTATTTTCCAGTAGAAAAACAGGAATACTGTCACTTGGAGAATCCAACCTTAGCAGTTGAGACTTCCAGATCTGTTCTGGGGACATGTGCTGTGCTCCCCACCACATTCTCAGGTCAATTCCATTCCAAATATGTTTCATTGGTACTCCTTTAACATATATGGCAAGCTGGTGTTTTTATATTATGCACTGTTCTCACTTTATAGTTGATAAATAATTGTAAATTGATAATTCATCAAAAGCAATTTTAATAGGATCCAGAAATTATCAAATACACAGATATGTGTAAAGTGTGTATTTGTGCATGTACAGATATCCATGACTATTGATTTTACTCTTTTAAAAGTGTCATGCTTGCAGAAATCAGGTATTCCAATGCTTCTTTAACAAAGAGCAGAGGCCTTCCTTCAGTACAGTGGAGTCACAGTGAGCATAATTGACAAGGTTAAGTCACAAAAGACTGAAAAATATCAAAAGATTATTGGGTGTACTCAGCAGGAAAGTCTGGGAAGCCATCCTTATTTAGCAGAATCAGACTAGGTTGAGCCACGGGACACAGATGCCCGGCTTCTAGGAACTGCCAGGAAGAATGTGGTGCTGCATGGGAGTGGTTCCCTGCCTCCTTCTGGTATATTTCCCCTTAGGAGAATGGCACCCCTAACTCCACCCTATCCTGTCTATCACAGAAGATTCTCCTCCCATTCCTTGCCCCCTTTACCTGTATATTATAAATAAGTGAGAGTTGGACAAGTTGTTGTGTAAAGATAGAAAGAGCCTCCACCTGTGTAAATACAAATACGAGGCTCTTCCCAAACTGCCCTCAACCCCTCATAAAAGCTGCAAAGAATTTTCGTCTCTTATCTGTAAAGGCTAGGTGGCTTGTCAGCCGATCCCAAAGCAAACTTTGCTGGCACAAAAGCAAACTTAAAGATAATGATAACCCTCCTCTCGGAGGTCAGGGTGAGCCACAACTTAAAATGACATGCTTTGTATACAATTTTATATGTTAGACAATCAAAAAGAACACTGTAAAACCATTTGCCTTTCATTATAAAAAGCCTGCTGAACAAGGGCTCAGGGCCTCTTAGTGTCACCAGTTACCGAGTGCGCAAATGACCAGGCTTGAGCTTGCTAATAAATGAGTCTTTGTTGCTCGCATTGATCGTGGTCTCTGGTGCTCTTTGTGGGGTCTCGAGCCACTGGGCACAACATATGGGATCTCGTCCGGGATACCCACACCCACCCAGACACCTGATCATAGAGTCATAAGTAACATCATTGGATGGTGAGTAAGGCATTGCCACATTTCTGTCTGGATAGCCTGCATTTTCTGGTTCAGGGCTGGCAAAGTACTGGAGGACGGGCTATAGAACCCCAGCAGGGTCTCGGGAGACGTTCCCTCAACCCATCTAGGCAGCTGTTGTGCTGCATCTGGGCAGCCTTTGTGCTGCATCCGGGCAAACTTTGTGTTGTATCTGGGCAACATTTGTGTTGCATCTGGGCAACTCTGTCGCATCTGGGCAGCCTTTGTGCTCCATCTGGGCAGCCTTTGTTCTGCATCTGGGCAACTTTTGTGTTGCATCTTAGGGATACTCATTGCAGGGTACTTTACAGTCCTTCTCCTTGTTCCTAAGAGATTTGTTTACTCCAATCCCCCTAGGCAGAGAGCTCAGAAGCTCCATTCCCTAAAAGTAGTGGAAAATAATGTTTCAAGATTTTCTGCATTCAAACATAACCTGATTTCTCAACCAGGAAAAAAAAGGGTTAAAACATCCTAGGCAATTCCACCTGTCTGGCCTTGCTGAAGCCTGCATTGGAATGTAAACTGCATCAGTCTCAGCAGGAGGGGGTGTGACCTGAGACAGAAAAAAATGTGTCTATTTTAAACTCCTAGGCTGCTTGCTATACAGAACTAACTCATTATCTAGGATTCTTGTTTTGTTTTGTTTTTCTTTAATGCTGTATTTCTGAGCACATAATTTTGATCGTACATACCTAGGTTAATGATTTTTTTTTGATCAGTTCTACTTTTATCCAACTCTAGAGTTATTTTTAAACATCTGTTACATTGCAATGAAGATAAACATTACAAGGCCTTTGCTTTTGTGTTATGTGTATATGTTATTGTTTAAGGTCGTATTGTCTATGTATGTACCTGACAAAATTGAAGTAAATAATAAGCACACATAAAGTTAAAATTTAAAAATGGATCAAAATACATTTATTCACATGATTTAAAAGGGTTTGATTTAAATTGGGTAAACTAATAATAGTGAAATGTCTTTAGAAATAATTCACAAGTCTCTAGGTGGTCAAATTAATGAAATGTTGATATTAAACATGTCTAATATTAATTGTTTCTAGGACTTTTCTTCAACAGGAAAGAGACAGCAAATACTGTTCAGGACACTTGTCTGATATCTTGGTTTTTGCAGAATAATTGAATTAAATTTAATATGTATGGGACTACTCAAATGTGTTTGTTAGCGACATCTGATTAATTTGTAAAGTTAAAATGCTAGTTGTTAAATAACATTAAGTAGTCTTAAGTCCTTAAATTCCCTGGAGAAACATACTTAAACATTATTGGTGTTTTCATAGGTTGGTAAATTAAAGTGTTTAAAATTGCTTTGTGTCTTTACTAAAACAAGGTTATGAAGAGTTATGTCCTATCAGGTAAAACCCCAACCCAGAGGGTGAGCATTCCATCTGCTCCCTTACCACTTCCCCCTGCTCCCCCTCCAGTTCTGCAAAGCTCCAAGGAGCTCTTAGATTTGGATTTAGAGTTACCATCTCCCCTCTCACTGTGTTTCAGTTAGAATACTATAAACAACAAAGTATTTTATCTTGTTAAAATGGAGTAATTTATCTAAATTCAGAAATTTCATGAGAATTGTTTCAGAATGTGAACAAAAAGGAAAGAGAAAATAAAATGTTCTGGGTATGGAAATATATTTAGTAAAAGGGAAAAGGAAATGTTTCTGGGTAAAAACAGTGTTTATGTGATGAAATTTTGTGTATTTGGAGTCCTATAAGCCTCTTGAACTTGATTTTGCATTTCATTCTTCAGATTTGGGAAATTTTCTGATATTATTTCATTGAATAGGTTGTTCATTCCTTTGGCTTGTTTCTCTAGGCCTTCCTCAATCCCAATAATTCTTAAATTTGGCCTTTTCATGATATCCCATAGTTCTTGTAGATTCTGTTCATGATTTCTTACCATCTTCTCTGTTTGTTCAACTTTGTTTTCAAGGTTAAATATTTTGTCTTCAATGTCTGAGGTTCTGTCTTCCAGGTGTTCTATCCTATTGGATATGCTTTCTATGGAGTTCTTAATTTGGTTTATTGTTTCCTTCATGTCAAGGATTTCTGTTTGGTTTTTTTTTCAATATCTCTAACTCTTTATTGAAATGATCTTTTGCTTCCTGTATGTGATGAAATACATGAAGGTCTAAGTAAGTGCTAGGAGAGTCTGTGTGTAACTAAAGAGCAAATGTCAACACGTTTGCATGAAACTAAGTTGGTTACAAGTATGTGAGACAATCAGTTAAAGCTGTTTAAGGTTTTTCTTAAAGTTAAATACTACTGTACTGACATAAACCGAAGTCTAATCTATATGGTAAAATGACAAGGATTTGAAACACTAATTTACTCTTAACTTTTTGTCTATTAAGTTTTATTCTTTAGAACAATTAGTCTTAAAAATTGGGGTTTATACAATTATGTTTAAACTGTTAAGAGTATTGTACTATGTTACAGAGTCTAAATTTTTCTTTAAAAACTAAACTTGGTAAGATAAAAGTGTCAAAGTAACTGTGAAATGGTCACTAGTTGTGTATTAAATGTGTTCATATTTTCCAGGTATACAAGATTTTAAAGCAGGGAATTTATCAAGCGCTGCTATTCTCCAGATTAAACTTGTCTGTAATGGTAATCTTAAACTTAAGGAGTACATTTCATTGGGGATTTATTTTTATCATTTATGTTTTATTATGGGACCTATTATCAATAAGATATATGTAAAATTGGTTACCTGTTTCACTAAGGTAAAAATTTAAATGTAAATGTATATCTAAGAGTTAGTGACAGCCTGATTTGTTTAAAGGTTCATATCGTAGAAGGTGAAACCATTTTGCAACACAAAAGGAAAGTTAAAAGCTTTCTCAGCCTTTATTTGATTCATGTTTTAGATACAATGTTAAATTGTGTTAATTATAAAGTTTATATAGACTCAGGAAACAGTATATGTAAAATACGTAATGATATTTAAGGAAGAAGCAATGATCAACATCAAAATTAGAACATGTAGGATCTGTAAAGAGCCACGCCTTACCTGAGATAAGGCTCTGCCTCCCACCTTACTGCATGTTAGAGTAACTCCAAAATAAGTAAGACTTCAGCTTATTTAAAGTTATAGTCAGAAGATTGTTTTTTGTTGTAAAATTACTATGATCTCAAATAGGGGATATAATGTGGTTCTCAGTCAAAATTCAAGATAGCTATTATACAAACTGAATATGATTTTACTCTTGCTAATTTCATTTTGTAAAACTGTTGCCTGTTACTGTTTTGCAGAAGTAGCTGCTTCCAGAACATACAACCTAGGAAACTTGTGATAATAGGCCATCACCTACAAAACAAATAGTATGTGGTAGTACTTTAATAAAAGGATAAATCACTATAAAGTTATAAACATTGAAACTACAGCCCAGTACTCTTACTTTATGACTGGTGAGACTGGCTTGCTGGATGATTAAGATCAAACTTAGAAATTGGAATTAAATACAGAGGCCAAGAAAAAAAAACAGTATCTTGCCCTCAAATTCAGCCTGAACACAGGGAGGAAGGGGACTTCTCTAAGGAGCGCTGTAACTCTGGATCACACTACATCCTGATCAAGGAGATTGTTGAGACTACAAGATAAAAAATCACTCAGTGCATTTGCTGCAGAGAAGGGTCATGGAAAAAGGGAGAAATCCCTGATGCTTTCAAGGAAAGCCATGTCATCGAGAAGACCCTGCCTAACCAATGGCACTGGTGGAGCCAAGTAGCTGCTCTTAAGTTCTCTATGAGTGGCCCCTGTGGGAACTCAGCTGACTCTAACAAGACAGGAACCAGGTCAATTTGACCAGATTGATCTTAGAAACCCAGCAAAACAGTTAAAACCAAAATACAGCCATTCTTGGGCATTTAAAAGAAATAATAGTTAAATGTAACTTAAAATGTACACTTGTATTAGCCCACTAGAATAAAGACTGGAAGCTACAAATGAAAGAAATATTCTTCAGCAAATGTGCCTGATAACTATCAAGAGAAACTGCCAGAGTCAGAAGTTTTTAGTCAGTTTAAGACCTTCCTAAGCTACACAGGTAGACTTAATATATGTTTGCTAGTATAATTACCTAGCCCTAAGTAACAGAAGTATAGAGATCTCTACTAAACACATGTCATACCAATAAAGGGATATTTTACAAAAATCAGATGATATTAAGTAGCTTAACTATATTTTCTTGGGATATCTATGACATTAGGAGTTAAATGTTGTGTTTACATTCCTGATAACCTGGACAATGTTAAATTCCCCAAATAAAGACCTTGTCCTCTCCAGCCTTTGTTAGGCCTCATTATGGGAACAATTTCTCAGTTCTTCCACCTCCTGGTGAGAGATTGACTTCTGTCATTTTCATGATACTCAGTGGCATGTTTCAGATGCTGCAACATTTACTTTGTACTAATCTCATTTCAGTATTCATGTCTTTTTGTTCTTCTCTCATAGAAGCACCACCCCCAGATGACTTTACAACCTGCTCTTCCCCAGCCAGACTTCTACCTTGGACTCCTCGATTGACCCAATTTTTAAAAGAGGGAACTCCAAACAGCTTGCCCCACGCTGCCCCCATTCAGCTTTGAAGCAGCCAGAATGATTGGCACCCCTTTCCCTACAGCAGCAAGGAGTTTCTATAGCAAAAGTGGGGGATGAAGCCAGACTTAAGAACAGGTAGTTAGTGTAGAAGTAGAGGATCGGGTCAAATTGAGGAAATGAAGGCCATGAAACTCATCTGCCTCTGGAAGTTGGAGACTGCCCCTGGCAGAATAAAATGTTAAGGATCTCCAAAGCTCATTGATTATCAAATTTACCTGCCTTTAAAGACTGTAAGCAAAGAGGTCTATGTGCAGCCCTAGGAGAAGAATGTTGTTTTTATATAGATCACACTGGGATAATCAACGATAATATGGCCAAAATCTGAGAGGGACTAGCAAACAGAAAGAAAGAAAGAACAGGAAGCTAGTCAGAGCTGGTTTGAATCCTGGTTCAATTTTTCCCCTTGGTTAACTACTCTGGTGTCCGCTATAGTGGAACCCCTAAAGTTGTTGCTACTAACTTTAACTATAGGACCTGTATAATCAATATGTTAATTGCTTTTGTTAAAAATAGAATAAATACAGTACAGCTAATGGTGCTAAGGGCCCAATTTCAGCCCATTAAGCAGTAAGAATTAAAACTATAGAGACCCAAGATTGGCTTTCTAAGTGTTCTTGGAAAGGGGGGAATGTAAAGATAGAAATAGCCTGCACCTGTGTAAATACAAATATGAGACTCTTCCCAAACTGCCCTCAACCCCTCATAAATGCTGCAAAGAATTTTTGTCTCTTATCTTATCTGTAAAGGCTAGGTGGCTGACCCAAAAGCAAACTTTGCTGGCACAAAAACAAACTTAAAGATAATGATAACTCTCCTCTGGGAGGACAGGGTGACCCACAACTTAAAATGACATGCTTTGTATACAATTTTATATGTTAGCCAATCAAAAAGAACACTGTAAAACCATTTTCCTTCATTATAAAAAGCCTGCTGAACAAGGGCTCAGGGCCTCTTAGTGTCACCAGTTACCGAGTGCGCGGAAGACCAGGCTTAAGCTTGCTAATAAATGACTCTTGGTTGCTTGCATTGATCGTGGTCTCTGGTGGTCTTTGTGGGGTCTGGAGCCACTGGGCACAACAGTTGTAAAAGCCAAGAGCTCGTATAGTTAGACCCATCCTGACCCTTCTCATTTAAAAAGAGTATTGGCTTTTGTAAGCTTGGATGGGCTTGTCGGGCTCAATGGCGGGACCAAATGTAAACTTGGCAGGTCTTGGAGGGCACAGTTAGTTGCCAAATAAAATGGGACAGAAAGTGGCCAAGCAAGCTTTATTGGAATTTGGCTCTGGGGCGGGGGGAGTCCCAGACCCCCGGGGGTATAGGGACCTGGAGAAAATCGCAAATGGCCCTGGATACCCAGGGTTTTTATAGACTAGGATGGGAGGGGGTCCTGTTGAGTGACAGGTGGATGTGAAGGGTCAGTTGAACTTTCCATCCACTTGCTGAGAACTTTCTGGTCACCTTTGGTGGGCTGGTCTTTGTTCTGGCTTCTCAGCTTTGCCCCCTACATCAGCTAATTTCTGACCTAACAGCTTTTGTGTGTTTATTGAGTAGATAAGTTTTCTGGGTAATTGAGTGATGTACAGCCAACATCCTCTTGCAGCAGTTCATCCTTTTCTTATCCACATGGGACATGGCAGAGAGGACCCCACATTTGAAACCTGAACTGGGGCTATTCAAGCGGATTTTAGAAGAAAGAAAAAATGTAAGGTGCTGACCCCTTTCCATGGGAAGTGCACACATGTGAATATGTTTAGTAGTAAGAAAGAAAATGGAACTTAATTGAATGATATTAAGACTGGAGAATTTGCTTTCTACAGAGATAGAAATAAAAATAGATCTTCAGCTATATTACATACTTAGTCAAAGTGAACATTCAGTGGAAAGAATGCAACTCCTACAGTCCTTGAAATGTAAATGGAGACCTAGTAGCTTTAAATAATGCAGTCTTGATCAGGCAGGTCTGCCTGCATCTCTCTGAATGTATGAGACTGAGACCTAACTTGGCTTAGATAAGTTTAAAAGTTTAGAATCCTCAGAAGCAAAGATTCAGGAAAAGATTTCTAACTTAAAAAGGGGAAATTACTATGCGAGTTTCCTAGTTTAAATATGTATGTTCCTGCCATGGCTTCCAGCCCTCCAAAAACGCCATGGTTTCTGCTCCAGGCAGGAGGATGGAAGCCTACAGAACATGGCTGCTTCCTACTCAGGCAGAGCCCCTCAGGGCCAAGTCTCTTGAAGAGAGGAAAAATAGCATGGGCATTGGAAGCACAATGACAAGCTATGGAAATTTAATTTGGATTGTAAAAGAAAGTTATTTTTATTTGGACTGAGATGTTGATTTATGGACTTTGGGAGAATTAATCACTGGTCTTAGAAAGGCTATTAATAACTTAAATCTAAAATTCAGAAATATTTATCCTCCAAAACACCTTTGTGTTCTGGGGAACTGTTAGTTGATAAAAAAGAAAAAGTTTCAGAAACTAGCCCCATGCATGTTTCTGTGAACACCTGTTAGAGGGAGCAAAGTTTCTATTCAGAGAACTGGAAGGCATTCAGATGTAGAGGATGATGAGTTAGCACAGGACCTCTGTAATTTACATTTGAAAAGTCCTGATCCAGTATGTCATCTGTCTCTTAGGAAAGTTAAATTGAATGGAGTTCAGACTACCTTGGACATGCTGACCAGGACAATTTGCTGATTTGGGACAACAATTGACTTATGATTCACAAACTTATGCTCAAATAAGTGAATATGCACAAAGAACATAGAGAGAATCACCTGCCGAGAGAGAAAAATCTCTAGACCCCAGACAAATTCAGCAGGGGCCAGAAAAAAAAATTCAAACTTTGTAACAACTAACCTAGACAGTGTTGCCACAAGAATTTGGAGATAATCCTCATCTGTAGAAAAACCCCTAGCTAAGGACTTAACAAAATTCATAGATAAAACATTTTTAATTTTTCTCCAATTTGAAGATGACATTGTTTATGCACTACCACAGAAGACATATATCAAGGCCATTACAGAAGCTTCTAGGGATAACTGGATACTACTGAAGGCCTTGGATTTCTGGGTATAGGAAATTAGCTAAGCCTCTTTACAGACTCCTTAAAAAACTACACCAAGGAGCAACTGCCCTGATATGAGAACCAATACATACTGAAGGTTTTTAGAATATCAAAAAGGGGCTTTACTTCAAGCCCCTGTTCTAAGGTTACCTAAGGAAGAAGATATTACCTGTTTGTTACTGAGAGAAAAAAAAACCTTAAACTTTCACTTGAAAGTACTGGATAGACAGGCATGGACAAATCAGGCCAATAGTCAATGGCATATCTCAGTAAGGAGATTAGCATAGTAACTACATTCTCAAAAGTAAAAGAAAATAAGGTCTCATAATTTTCTTTGTCATCCAAACCTGTCCTAAAAATAAACAGTTAAAATGCCCTTCTCATCAAAATTTTGCTGGAGCCAATAATCCTTCTTTTAGTTCCTTACTGGTCTCAATGAAGGCTTAAATTGAAATGTAAATGGAGAAACCCCCAGGCTCACTAGGAGACAACTCAGGTCAAAGAAAACATTTTTAAAAAGGGAAACAAAAAATTTTCAAAACTACATAAGAGATCTTCTGATTGTGCTTCTGGAGAATTAATCTTTTGTATTTTAGGAATGATTTTAAAGGTGAAAACAATTATCAGGACAAAAGTCAACAACCCAAATTATTTTGAATTTTTTCTTTTTATATCTTAAATTCTTACACAAATTAAATCAATGCTTAATGCATGTTCACTGCTATTGTTGTGCCCAGGGGCTCAAGACCCCACAAAGACCACCAGAGACCATGATCAATGCAAGCAACAAAGAGTTATTTATTAGCAAGCTCGAGCCTGGTCCTCTGTGCACTCAGTAACTGGTGATGCTAAGAGGCCCTGAGCCCTTGTTCAGCAGGCTTTTATAATGAAAGGCAAACAGTTTTATAGTGCTCTTTTTAATTGTTTAACATTTGAACAGCTAAACATTAGTCCTCCTCTGGTTGGGTCCTGCCAATCTATTTGATTCTCATTGGGTCCCACCAGAACTGAATGGTCCTAGAGGAAGAAGGGAGAAGGGAAGGGGTGAACTATGCAGGAAATGAGTTGGGGTTAGGCCTCCCTGTCCTTGATAGATAAGGTTTCTAGGCAGCTGCACATTCCTCAGACAAGTATCTCTTAACAAGCTCGATAAGCACGGGGGCCCAGCAGTCCTGTATGCACTGTATTGGCTCTTGAGGGTGCAGTCACAACTGCCTGCATTCTGGTGATTAAGACAGCTGCACAGATATCACTCTGTGCTCAACAGTATATATTTCACTTACAATTAATTATAAAAATTTCCTTTTTGACTGATCTACAAATGTGTACACACTATGATTACATTTACATGATTTCAAAATTTACTTACAGTTCAAGGAGCATGCTCACACTTTAAAATTAAAATAATGGATTTATATAACCTTAATTCATGTGAATTAATGAAATTTAATTTGTATTGGGTAAATATCTAAAAATAAAAATAAAAGGCTTTTTTATATTTATTTTCTTACATTACTAGGTAAAAACCTTTTAATTCACATTTTTCCAGGTGGTCAAATAAATAACAAATTGTTATATTCTATAATATTTAAGATATATATTTCTTGTTTTTAATGTTTTATTTAAAGAGGAAAGAAATTACTAATATTATTATTTACACTTTTTGATATCTTGACTTTTGCAATTAAGAGTAAGTAAATTTAATTTGAGGAGAATAAAATTAATTATCTGTGATTTTATTACAGGAGAGTCTTAATCAATTTACAAGGATGGAATGCTAAAAGATCATTGATTGGAACATCATCTACTAAGTGTAAAAACATCAGATATTCCTAATGAAAATATATATGAACATTAGACATGTTTGTAATTTGGTTATTAAAAGGCCTAAAATTCCTTTATTCTCTCTTTTCTCATTGAGAACAAAATACTAGCACTTAAATTATCAGGTAAAATATGTAAGTACCTAAAACTTTTTTTTTAACCTGATAAAAATAGAAGACTATAGCATGTTGAATAAATTAAAACATTTGTGCAAAATAATTTTTGAAATATTTATATGTAATTAAATTAGCTATATAAAATTGGCTATATATATTTAAATTGGCTACATAAAATTAAATTGGCTATATATAATTAACACAATCAGCTAAAAAATAAAAGAATAAAAGTTTTTATTCTTTAAATTCTACTGTTTCTTATTATAAAGGATGGTTACAAATATAGACAAGATCTTTTCACAAAACCCTGAAAGAATGGACATTTTTTAAGCTGTCTGTTTTATCTCAACTCCCTAACGTCTCCCTCCCAGTGACGGGAACAAAGCCCTTAAAGCTGTTCCAGGAATCAGCCCCAAACAGGGAGTAAAAGGGTAAATTGAGCCAGATAGCCAGATAGTGCTCAAATAGTAGGATTACCAGAAACTATTGACCAGAATCTACCCCCTGTTGTAAAACATTGTGAAACATGTTGTATGTTATCAGCAAACCCAGACCCCCTTTGAAATTTCCCGGCAGCTTTGTTCCCCTTTTTCCTTTCATGTGCGACCCCTCCCGATGTGTGGTCTCTGCCTTTATAAACCTACAAGATTCTCTGCTAGGGACTCGACTCCTGGACTCCTGCGTGAGTCATGAGTCGGGTCCCAGAGCGCTGGAATAAACACCTTTTGCGGTTTGCATCAAGTGACGCCTCCTGCGGTTGATTGGGGTTGCCATCGATCCATGGGACAGAGTTGGGGTTTCCCTTTTGGGTGCCTTACATTTGGGGCTCCCCGGGATAAGACGGCCCCCCCCCGATCCGCAGAGTCGACCTTGGAGGTAAGAAGGGGTACCCCGAAGTTGTCTTTGTCTTGTGTTTTGTTAGTTGGTCTGGTTCTGTGAGCGCGCTTTTGGTTTCGGTGGCAACCGTTCGGTGACTCTTGAGAGTGGCCGAACAGTGGTTGGTAGACGTGCCTAGGGGGCCATAGGTTGCAGCCCTGGGGGTGCCCTAAGGGTGGAGGGGAGCCAGGGACGCCTGGTAGTCTCTGTCGGTAAGGGTGCTGATAGGGTTCAATTGGTGGATCAGAGATTGGCGCCCATCTGTATCTGGTTCTGTTGTGTGTTTGTGGCTTAGGTGGAGGAAGGGTTGGAACAACTGCGGGGTTCTCGGCCTGGGCTACTCTGGGGTGGACCCCAAAGGTTCCTTCTCTGGACTTCCCCTCCCGACAGCCCTGAAGGGTAACTTAGCAAAGTAGCTTCAGTCTCAAAACTAATGAAAAATAAGATCTCATAATTTTCTTTAACATCCAACCTGTCCTGATGATATGGCTAAAATGCCTTAGACAGAAAGTTTCTGTTAAAACCTGTTAGATCCTTCCAGATCTCAGTCAAGGCTTACATTGAAATTTAAATAAAAGAAGCCTAAAGGCTCAATAGGAGACCGGTCTCAAACCCAGGGAAAGAAAAGGTAAAAAGAGTTTTTAAAACTCCAGCAAAGTGAATTTTATGGTACTTTATTAAAGTAATTAACAGCCGTATCATTTTTCCAGGACTCTTGTTTTTTTTTAATTATATGTTTTTTGAGCTCATGATTTTTTGATCAGTTCTATTTTTTATTCAACTTGAGTTTTTGAACATCTGTTACATTGCAATGGAGATTCACCTATAAAGTTACAAGGCCTTGATTTTGTGTTATTTGTATGTCGTGCTGTCTAATGTCATGTTTTGTCTGTGTCAAAACTGAGCGCTCCTAAAATTAAAATTTAAAAATGGATCCAGATACTTTTAATTCACGTGATTTAAGAAGGTTCAAATTGGGTAAACTAGTAAAAGTAAAATGTCTTTGAAAATAACTCACAAGTCTCTAGGTGGTCAAGCTAATAAAATACTGATGTTAATAAAGTGTCTAATATCAATTGTTTCTAGGACTTTTCTTCAACAGGAAAGAGACAGCAAATACTGTTCAGGACATTTATCTGATATCTTGGTTTTTACAGAATAAGTGAATTAGAGTTAACATGTATGGGATTACCCTAATGTGTTTGTAGAGACATCTGATTAATTTACAAAGTTAAAATGCTAATTGTTAAATAACATCCAGTACTTTTAACTCCTTAAATTCTATGGGGTATCATATCATACTTCAACATTATTGGTGTTTCATTAGGTTGGTAAATAAAAGGGCTTAAACTTGCTTTGTGTCATCACTAAACTAAAAACAAGGTTACTAAGAGTTATGTCCTAACAAGTGCAATTCTATATACAAAGGGTCCCAAAAGTTTCAACTGTGTTTCAATTAGAGTACTATAAATGACAGAATATTTAATCTTATTAAAATAGAGTATCTAAATTCAGAAATTTCATAAGAGTTGTTTCAGAATGTAAACAAAAAGTTGTCAACAAATAGGAAAGAGAAAATAAAAGGTTCTGGGTATGGAAATATATTTAGTAAAAGGAAAAAGGAAATGTTTCTGGGTAAGAAATGCTTGTGTGATGAAATACATGAGGGTCTAAGTAAGTGTTAAGAAAGTCGGTGTAAGTAAAGGGCAAGTTTCAACAAGTTTGTGTGTAACTAAGTTGGTTATATGTATGTAAGACAGCTAAAACTATTATTTTTCCTAAGGTGAAATACTAATGTTCTGATATAAACCAAAGTTTAATCTATATGTTAGAATGACATGGTAAAATGACAAGGGTTTGAAACACTAATTTACTCTTAACTTTGTGTATATTAAGTTTTATTCTTTAGAACAATTAGTCTTAAAAATTGGGGTGTATACAATTATGGTTAAACAACTGTTATAGAGTATTGTACTATGTTACAGAGTCTATATTTTTTCCTTAAAAACTAAATTTGGTAAGATAAAAGTGTTAAGGTAATTGTGAAATGGTCACTAGTTGTATAGTAAATGTGTTTATATTTTTCAGGACCACAAGTTTTTAAAGCAAGGAATTTATTAAGCTCTGCTATTCTCCAGATTAAACTTGTCTGTAATGGTAATCTTAAACTTATAAAGAGTAAATTTTAATTGGGGATTTATTTCTATCATTTAATGTTCTATTATAGGACCTGCTATCAATAGGGTATGTGTAAAATTTGTTACTTTTTACACTGAGATAAAGAATTTCAAATGTAAATGTATTTCTAAACATTAGAGTCTGATTTGTTTAAAGGTTAATATTGTGAAACATGAAAGAAACATGAAAACATTTTGCCACTTAATAACAAAAGGAAAGTTAAAAGCTCTCTCAGCCTTTCTTTGATTCATGTTTTAGATACTATGTTAAATTATGTTAATTATAAATTTATATAGACTCAGGAAACAGTATATGTAAACTACTTAATGATATTTAAGGAAGAAGCAAAGATCAACATCAGAATTAGAACACTTAAGATCTGTAAGGAGCCCTGCCTTACCTGAGATAAGGCTCTGCCTCCCACCTTACTGCTTGTTAGAGTGACTCCAAAATAAGTCAGACTTCAACTTATTTAAAGTTATAGTCAAAAAATTGGTTCTTGTTGTAAAAGTAATGTGATCTCAAATAGGGGATAGAATGTAGTTCTCAATCAAAATTCAAGATAGCTATTACACAAGCTGAATATATTTTTACTCTTGCTAATTTCATTTTGTAAAACTGTTACCGGTTAATGTTTTGCAGAAGTAGCTGCTCCAAGAACACAAAACCTAGGTAACTTGTGATAATAAGCCATCACCTATAGAATAGATAGTGGTAACTTCCAGTACTAATGCAGACTCCAGTTAGATAAAAGGGTAAATAACTGTAAAGTTATGGACATTAAAGTTAAAGCCCATTACTCTTACTTTATGACTGGTGAGACTGGCTTGCTGGATAATTAAGATCAAACTTAGAGATTGGAGTTAAATACAGAGGTCAAGAAAAGTCCATATTTGGGTCTTGCCCTCAACATCAGCCTGAACCCAGGAAATAAGAGAACTTCTCTAAGGAGCATTGCAACTCTGGGTCACACAACCTCCTAATCAAGGAGATTGTTGAGACTAGAGAATGAAAAATCACCCAGTGCATCTGCTGCAGAGGAGGGTCATGGAAAGGGGAAACATCCCTTGATGCTTCTAAAGGAAGTCACCTCATCAAGAGACCCTGCCTAATCAAAGTCACTGGTGGAGCTAAGAAGCCGCTCTTAAGTTCTGTACAAGTGACCCCTGTGGGAACTCAGCTGACTCTTTAACAAGACAGGAACCAGGTCAATTTGATCAGCTTGATCTTAGACACCCAGCAAAACAGTAAAACCAAAGTATAGCCATTCTTGGGCATTTAAAGGAAATAATAGTTAAATGTAACTTAAGATGTAGCCTGATAACTATCAAGAGAAACTGCCAGAGTCAGAAGTTTTTAGTCAGTTTAAGGCCTGCAGACCTTCCTGAGCTACACAGGTAGACTTTCGAGATCTCTACTATACACAGGTTATACCAATAAAGGGATATTTTACAAAATCAGATGACATTAAGTAGCTTAACTATATTTTCTGGGGACATATATGACATTAAGAGTTAAATGTTGTGTTTACATTCCTGATAACCTGGACAATGTTAAAGTCCCCCAATAAAGGCCTTGTCCTCTCCAGCCTTTGCTAGGCCTAGTTATGGGAACAATTTCTCAGTTCTTCCACCTCCTGGTGAGAGATTAACTTCTGTCATTTTCATGATACTCAGTGGTATGTTTCAGATGCTGCAACATTTACTTTGTAGTAATCTCATTTCAGTACTCATGTCTTTTTGTTCTTCTATCATAGAAGCAACAACCCCCAGATGACTTTACAACCTGCTCTTCCCCAACCAGGCTTCTTCCTGGGACCCCTCGATTGACCTGATATTTGAAAAAAAAGGAACTCCAAACTGCTTGCCCCTCGCTGCCCCCATTCAGCTTTGAAGCAGCCAGAACAACCGACGCCCCTTTTCATTTCCTTAACAAGCAGTTATGGGTTCCTAAAGCTAAAGGGGGGAATGAAGCTAGAATTGGGAACAGGTAGTTAGTGTAGAAATAGGGGATCGGGTCAAATCGAGGAAATGGAGGCCATAAAGTCATCTTCTTCTGCAAGTTGGAGACTGCCCCTGGAAGAATAGAATATCAAGGATCTCCGGAGGCCATTGATTACCAAATTTACCTGCCTTTATCAAGGACTGTTTATCAAGGACTGCAAACAAGGGGCTGCTAATTGGTGCCCCCTGGGCCCTTGCCTGCCTGAAAAGTCGATGGCATTGCCGCCTGGATTCACGCTTTGCATGTCAAGCCTGCACCACCACCAGACCCAACGTGGAAAGTGGAAAAATTGGACAACCCCCTTAAGCTCCACATCCACCGTGTTCCTCCTCCTGTTGACGCACCTCCCGCCGATAAGTAGTCCCAACCCTCATGCTCCCCAATGACTAACATGGCAGGTCCTCTCCGAGACTGGAGATATAATATGGAGCACCACCAGGGAGAAACCCCTTTGGGATTGGTGGCCGTCCTTAACCCCAGATATCTGCACCTTAGTAGCTGGGTTAGATAATTGGGATGTCCCTACTCTGACTTCTGAGGAGGCCCATAAACGTTGGCCAACATCACCCAGGCCTTTCAGGGGAACAGCCCCCGTGACAATCTAAAACAGACCCCTTTCTATGTCTGCCCCCAGGATGGGAGGTCACGGAATATGGCAAGGACATGCGGAGGTATAGACCATTATTATTGCTCCGCATGGGGGTATGAAACTACTGGCAACACTTATTGGTGCCCCACCTCCTCCTGGGATTTGATAACTGTACAGCAAAATCTTATGGCAGCCAAATGTAACAACCAAGGGTGATGTAACCCTCTGAACATCTCCTTCACAGAGTCACCTTCATCAGGGAGAGAGTAAGTGCTGTACAGGTACTAATGCTCAGGCAATAATACCAGTCCCTCCATCAAGGAAATAGCTTTGGAGAAGAGTATATAGAGACAGAAGTTCCATGATTAGAACTTGCCAGAAAAGAAAATGGGGAAATGAAAGAATGCACATTTTTTAAGCTGTCTGTTTTATCTCAACTCCCTAACATCTCCCTCCCAGTGACGGGAACAAAGCCCTTAAAGCTGTTCCAGGAATCAGCCCCAAACAGGGAGTAAAAGGGTAAATTGAGGCAGATAGCCAGATAGTGCTCAAACAGTAGGATTACCAGAAACTATTGACCAGAATCTATGCCCTGTTGTAAAACATTGTGAAACATGTTGTATGTTATCAGCAAACCCAGACCCCCTTTGAAATTTCCCAGCAGCTTTGTTCCCCTTTTCCCTTTCATGTGCGACCCCTCCCGATGTGTGGTCTCTGCCTTTATAAACCTACAAGATTTTCTGCTAGGGACTGGACTCCTGGACTCCTGCGTGAGTCATGAGTCGGGTCCCAGAGCGCTGGAATGAACAGCTCTAGTGGTTTGCATCAAGTGACGCCTCCTGCGGTTGATTGGGGTTGCCATCGATCCATGGGACAGAGTTGGGGTTTCCTTTTTGGGGGCCTTACACCCCATTCATTGGAGCTTGTTACTGAAGGAGAGAAGAAAAAGAAAATACTTAAACATTAATTTTTCATCCTAATAAAATAATTTCTTATGCTTGTTGAATTTCTACTATTTTAAAAAAAGTTAATTTCACATATATTATGGTTTATACAATTTGGTTTAACAATAACTTATTTTAAAATACAACTTTCCATTCCAAATTTTAAATTTGTCTTTAAAAGCCAAATTTGATTAATATGAAAACATCAATGACTATATTTTAATTAACCATGGTAATTAGTACTGACTTATTATGTTAATTATATTCTTCTTTTCCAGATAAAGAAGTTTTTAAAATATTAGATTTACAGTGATATGTTATTAAGCTGATGTTCGCCAAACTAAAATCTCCATAATGGTCTCTTACAAACTTATATATTAATAGCAATTTAATTAAAAAATGGATTATATCATTTAATATTTTAAAATTATATAAATACAAGTTTACAGTTTCTGTATTACTCTCTACATTAAAAAGTAAACTATGTTTTCAGAGAACATTCAGAAGATACTGGCTTATTTATTGTCTAACCATATGGGAAGTATTTTGACACCTTCCCCCAAGAGGAGATGTAAGGTCTTGGCATGTCTGTTTATGTTTCAGATGTGATATTAGATTGTACTACTTAATTTATATTAATCCAAAGATTAATATAATATAAAAAATATTCAGATAAAGAGGCTAAAGATGGCTTCAGGATTGTGGTATGTTCCTTATATTTTGTCAAGAGACCCACTTAGAAAAAATTTAGTTCACATAAAAAATTGTTTTGGAGATTCCAGCAATTATTATTAACATTTACTAAATTTTCTAAGCTGTTTTCTATAAATAAGTTCAGAGATATACATATTTTGCACATACACAATTATATGGTTCATTTTAAAGCTTATAACATTGTACTAGATTGCACACTACTATAGTATGCTTTTACAGCAATACTTTTAATTCCAGGTTTTTTTCATGTATTTCATTTATCCAAAACATTTGGACATTTGGACTATTTTTACTACTTTAAAACAAGGTTATTTAACATATTCATACAACAATATCTTTATACATGAAGATTATCTTTCCATAGAACCCTTAAAATATAATTGTTGGATCAAAGATATAAATTTTTAAGATTTTAAATGATGTATTAAAATGCTATCCTGAAGTTAATTTAGAAAAATAAGACCATTACGTATAAAACAAATAGGTCACAAGACTAATTTTCAATGTCTCTACTGACTGCATTTTATAGACTTTTAACTCAGTCCACAATTACAGACAAAATCAAATCCTATATTTGGTGGAAACTGTACCTTCCCTTCTTGTAATGCCCTTTTTAACTTAACACCATTGACGTTAACAATATGTGACTTTATTAAACATTCTGGTCAAATAGAAATGTTTATTAAGTCACTACTTTTTTTTTCTCTCTTTTGGGGGGTGCTGGGAATTGAACCCAGGGCCCTGTGCATGAGAGACAGGTACTCTACCAACTGAACTATATCCCCAGCACAGGTCACTTCTTATAGTTTAATTATGTGTGCAATGCTAGGCCATTGTCTACAATTTAAAGTTAGTAATACTCCAGTTTATAGTAGTTTTTCCCTACAATTTAATTTAAGAAAATTAAAAATATAAAGAGGGAAACAGATCACTATGTAAACCTACTTAATTTCAAAAGATATTTTCTAAAAGTTATATTAGGAATTTCACTGCTGCTGAGTGATACATGGAGCAATAGAATGCACCAGATTTTACAATAAGATTTTAAATCTCCAACCACAATATTTATATGTTAGCTTTATTGAGCTCTCAGGTAAGTGAAATTTATGGTAAATATGTTGGGCCCATTTCTCAGATCCATCTTTACTGCATCCAACAATGTGGACTGGAGAATCAATCCCAATACTTACTAATGATATTCAAATGATGGAAGGTTTTGTAGAAACTCACATTACACCCATCCATGTGAATGGATTTGACTCTACTGGATGTAATGGAACATTATCTATATGCTAGTTTCATGATACACTCTGGTTATGTAGATGTAGCCTATAGGAAAAAGACAGCATAAGGAGTACCTGGCATAACCAATTTTACTGGCCCTTGGAACTTTGGATTATGTTCAAACAATTATTAGAATGGGACTTTCTCATATACAGGCAGTCATTTTTATGAAATATCCACTAATATCTTACTCCCTTAATTGTTCTGCAATAGAATCTGCTATCTTTGCTAAATGGATAAAATAGACAAATGTCTTGACAATGCTACATATTTCAAAGGTGATGGATGTTTTCGGATTGACCTTCAAAAATTGATGAAAGACAATTATATCAAAATATCTTTAGAAGATTCAAAGCCAGAAAGGCCTTACTTGGCAACATTGCCACTGAATGAGTTACTTTTAATTCTAAAAAGAATTTGCAAACAAGCATATTTAATCTAAATATTTAATGCTATGAAAGTTCTAAGAAACTAGGCAAATAATTGAACTCTTTAAAACTATTTCCAGTATACAAAATAAGATTAAATGTACAAATATTATGATTTTTTAAACACCATGAACTTTGGACTACTCTCTATTAATTGGATATTACTTTCCACAGCTATTAACCATTTAATAAACACCAAATTGGAATCCAACAAACTGCTTGATATTACACTAGAAAAAAGAATAATTCACATTTATATTCTAACAGTTATTTCTTTTATGATAATTTGGTTCATATATATTTTAATATAATCTTTTAGGTTCCTATCTATTCCCACTATATCTAGGGGCATGATATTTTCTGTTAAGATACTATGACCTCTGAAAGTTACGTATTAGTAAAATGATTGAGATTAAATTAAATTCTTTAGCAGCTACTATTACAAATATCAGTAATAAGCCTTTTGCTCTCAAATTTAAACAAAGACTTAAATGCCATAATGACTGTAAGCATGGATGTTGTTACAACTAAATATCATACTTCCCAATGGGACTAAGAGATAATTAAATACCATCTAATGGACATTTGACATAAAATGATATAATAGCCTGGATTTTGTAAAGTCACATCACTACATTAAGAATATTCAAAAGAATGATCTCATGGACTCTGCATTTCTGGTTGATCAGATATTTACTAAATTGAATGGTATAATATTGAAATGATACATTTGCTATTGATTATTTTTTTGTCATGACAATAGGTTGCCATACTCTCAGAAACAAGAGCCAGGACTTCAGAACAGTTCTCAGAACCAAGAGCTGTGACCTCACAGCAACTCTCAGAATCAATATGTGTAGCCTCAACATAATTGCCCATCATTTGAATTTTAAAATATTAAAAAGGGGAAGATGTGGGAAGTCATCATTATTTAGCAGAATCAGGCTAGGTTGAGCCATGGGACACAGATGCTTGCCTTCTAGGAACTGTCAGAAAGCATGCAGTGCTGCATGGGGTGGTTCTGTCTCCTTCCAGAATATTCCCCCTTAAGAGAATGGCTCCCCCAACTCCACTTTATTCTGTTCATTACAGAAGCTCCTTCCAGTCCTTGTCCCCTTTACCTGTATATCATAAGTAAAGGAGAGTTGGGTGAGTTGTTGTAAGAGCCAACAGCTGATATGGTCAGACCCGTCATGACCCCTCTCATTTAAAAAGAGTATTGGCTCTTGTGTGTAGAGCCAATTGAGTAGATAAGTTTTTGGGGTAATTGAGTAATGTCCAGTCAACATCCAACTCTGGCAGTTCACACTTCTCTCATCCACATGGGACAGTGGCAGCGAGGACCCCCACAGAGTAGTAAGCATCTTGTTATGCTTCATGCTTATCTCACTGTATTAGGGCTCTAACCTTTGAGCTATTTTTCAAGTTTATAAGCTGAAGGTAAAAGATAACATATACCTAATACCTGTCCATAGATCTAAATTGTGTCTGGTGGTTCAATCTGCATTTCTACCCTAGTAGGAAAGGCCAGATTTATATCTCTCTGTGAATTAATTTCAGCATTTCCAATTCAACTTTTGTAAGTTTTGGAACTTTGAAGATCATTGAATTGTTTATAACATCATACTTGTTCTTTTATTAATTAATGATTTAAGTAATATGTTTTTATCATCTTTCAAGTTTAACATTATTTTTAAGCATATCATAATTTTATCTTTTTAAAATCAATTTTTCACTGCCTAAATTACACAAAATGTTGATTAATAAACCACAATGTGTAGAATTTAATGCTTTCTCCCTCTGAATGATTTACACCATTAAAAAAGTGATTGTAATATATTGCTGCATGACTTTGGCTTCTGATGTCTTCAATAACTGTACAATATTAGGTTGATAAAGATGTGTCCCAAGAGCACTGGGTAGTAGAAAAGTTGCTGTAGAATAAAACTAAGTAATCAGTCAAGGAAATGATGTTGTGATTAATGAACATTTGAAGAGCTGGAGTGCTGCTTTTAAATTAATGGACGTGTCTTTCCTACTCTCTTATAAAGGAGATAGTGTTTAGGAAAGTGTAATAGGGAGTTCTATTAGCCATATTTTGTGCATGAGGATAGGAAACACATTCCTTGTGACCAAACTGAGACTTTTCAACTCCCTTTCTTCCTTCACACTTCTCAACAGTTAACTGCTTCTGTGCTGTGCTCCATAGCACTGCCCCAATACATGATGGAGTACAAATTATACTGTATTGGAGGTGTTATGCTCAGTTTACTTACATATTCTACAAGACTCTGACTTTTGGCACAGTGTTTCAGGTTAAGATGCTGGGAACAGGCCAGGGATATGTGAGGGGCTGAGAATTCCTCTATCCCTCCTGCCCTCCTCAGTCTTGGCCGACTGATCCCACCATGACCCCAGGCTGCCCCCAGAGCCAGTCACAAATTTTCAGTATTAGTCATATATTATCATTCGGCCATTCAATGGAACCATGTTTATCCATGATTTTCTTCAAACCCTTAATCGGGATGAGCAAACATTTAAAAATGGGAAATTATTCAAGACATTAAAAAGTTATGTGATATAATTTTAGTTGCTGCTGATCACAAAATTCCAACTAACAGATTGATGCTCTCTTGTCTCTCAGATTATTTTGCTGCCATGCTTACTAATGATGTCATAAACCAGAAAAAAAGAAATAAAAATGGGAGGTGTAGAACCAAACTCATTTTTGTCTTTGATTCAGTATGCATATACAGGCCACATTGAATCAAAAAAAAGATAATATTAAATTTCTGTAATCTGCATCTTGCCTTCTTTAGCTTTCACAGGTTGTGGAAGCATGCTGTAAGTTTGTAATAAAATAGCTCCACCTGACTAAAAACAGTCTTAGAATCTGTTATTTTGCTGATGCCTAGAGTTGTACAGGTTTGCATAGAGTGGCTCACAATTACTTTATGTAACCTTTTATGGAAGAAATCAGAAGTCAGGGACTTGTATTACTGTAAGCCAGTGAAATACAAAGCTCTTGGCCAATGATGTCATGAACAGTCCAGATGAGGACATAATATTGAATTCTTTTTTATTTGTGTCCCTCAGGATTTGGAACAGAGACAGATCTCAGTAAACTTTTGGCTTATATTAGGTTACCACTGTTTTCTTAACTCAAACCATGGTTCCAGAAAATTTTGTTCCTGGGTACAAGGAATATCTTGTTACTTTTTTCTCCATTGGGCCTAAATTATCATGGAATGGGCTCTTTGATTACAGGTTAGAAATGCACAAAAGCAGAAGTTTCATAAAGAAGCTTCATTCACTATGCACTCACTGTGTTTGCAATGAGAAGATTGTGGTTTGAATTTGGAGGTGGTAGCACAATCTAAGAGCACTTTCAAGAACCAGAGGAAATGTTTTCACTTCAAAGCATTTGTATCATTGGTTTCTGGTATATGCTGTTAGATTGAATTTTCTGGAAATGTTTTACCAGTGGATTTCACTTTGAAAAAGTGATCCTCTTTAAAGTTTAACTCTGCTTCAAGATGTTGGTTCTAATAGAAACAGAACTCTTGTGAGTCTCATTTGTATATTTTGCCAGAAATCTTTTTTGAATGTGCTAGCTGAGATCACCATAGGTGTGCTTACCAGTGTAGTTTCAGGAAGCAGCTTCAACCTGTATGCTCTCACTCTGTTCTCATTCACAACACTGTCAATTGAATTTGGATGGATAAGCACAATGCAAATGTGCTTTTGAACATAAGTTTTCCTGCTTTCAATTCAAAGACTTTGCAACATAGAAACAGGCAGTTCATTTGAAGGGGAATGGCACTTGAAATGAGTTTTCTGAAAATGTGTCACAAATGAATTGCAATGAAACCCTGTGAAATTGATATTCTCTGCAGTCTCACCATGTTCCCTGAAAATGGTGCTCCCAGGCACAAGGAACCACTTGCTACCTCTTTTCTTACATTGGGTTTGAAACATGCTTTGTGCTGTTTGAAGACAGCACAGTATTTCCAAACAGAAGAAGTTTCAGAAAGAAGCTTCAACCTGTGTGCCCTCACTCTGATCTGGATGAGAACACTGCTCTGGTTTGAATTTGAATGAGGTAGCACTAAGGGAGAGCACTTTCAAGCATCAGAACCAATGGTTAATTTCATAGGATTTTTTCCATTGCCACTGGTATATGCTGTTAAATTGTGTTTTTAAAAAATGTTTAACCCGTGGATTTCAATGAGACTTTGAGAAATTGTTCCTTTACAAAGGTGCACTCTGCTCTGAGAAATTGATCCCAATAGAAGCAAGAGCTCTCTTGTGAGCCCAGTGTGTATTGTGGGCTTGAAGTGATTTTTGAATGTATTGGCTAAAAACAATAAGTGTTTAACAGGAGCAGTTTCAGCAAGCAGCTCCAACCTGTATGCTCCCACTCTGTTGCCAGTGAGAACAATGTGGTTTGAATTTGGATGAATAACACAAAGGAAATGTGTGCAAAAACACAATGTATAACAATTTCAAGTTGTTTGTAACATTGAAGGAGGCACTTAATTTGAAACAGCAACTGCATATGAAGTGACAGTTCAGAAAAGTTTCACAAGTGGATTTTAATAAACTGGGAAATTGATGTTCTCTGTAGTGCCCTCATGGTCTCAGAAGACAATGCTCCTGGGTACAAGGGATATCTTGTTACCTTTGTTCCTACATTGCTCCTGAAATATCCCAGAATGCATTGTTTCACTACAGCTTAGAAGTGCCTAAGAGGAGAAGTTTCAGTAAGGACCTTCATTCTGTGTGCACTCACTTTGTTTGCATTGAGAAAATAGAGGTATAAAAGTGAATGTGGTAGATCAAAGCAAGGGCACTTTCAAACACCAGAAGAAATTGTTTTATTTCAAAGCATTTGTAGCATTGGTAAAACATACATGCTGTTTAAACTTAGTTTTCTGAAAGTGTTTCACCAATAGATTTCTTTGAGACTTGAGATACTGATCCTCTTCAAAGTTTTACTCTGCTCCAAGAAGTTGGTTGTAATAGAAGCAAAACCACTCTTGAGTCCCACTTGAATATTTCACCTACACTATATTTTGAATGTGCTTGAACACCATAGGTGTGCTTAACAGTGTAGATTCAGCAAGCAGCTGCAAACTGTATGCCCTCACTCTGGTTGGAATGGGAACACTGTGTTTGAATTTGGATAAATTTTACAAAACAAATGTTCTCTCAAGCAGTGGAAGCAATAGTTTAATTTCAAAGCATTTTTGATATTGGCAATTGGTTGTTCTGTTAAATTGTGTTTTCTGAAAAAGTTTCACCAGGGGATTTCAAGTAGACATTGAGAAATTGTTCCTGAAATGATTTTTGAGTGTACTGGCCAAAAAGACTTATTAAGTGCTTAACAGGAGCAGCTTCAGCAAGCATCTCCAATCTGTATGCTTCCTCTCTGTTGTCGGTGAGAACAGTCTGATTTGAATTTGGATGAATTAGCACAAAGCTAAAGTGCTAAAAAGCTTGAAGTATAACAATTTCAAATTGTTTGAATAATAATAATGTACATTTTTAAGTTGGGGCTACATGAATATAACACAAAACTGAATATATAAGAATGTATATGCAAATATGGCATCAATAATTTGACATTTAAGTCAAAATACCCGTAAACACTCACATTAGTATACACACTTTTATGTGAAATTAGGTTTACTTATAGTGTTAACATTACAGTGAGTGTTAACTTTTCATAATGTGTTAAGTGGCACACATCTGTAATCCCAGCAGCTTGAGAGGCTGAGGCAGGATCATCAAGTCAAAGCCAGATTCAGCAACAATGATGCACTAAGCAAGTCAGTGGGACTCTGTTTCTAAATAAAATGTAAAATAGCTCTGGGGATATGGATTGGTGGTTGAGTGCCCCTGAGTTTGATCCACAGTGTGAAAAAAGCAAACAAAAATAGTGTTAAATTTTTGTTATATAGGGAATAAATATGTACATAGAGTAAAATAAATATTCATAAAAATGTACAGATAAATATGTATAAAACAATATATAAACATATGTTCTGAAACTTGAAGTGTATACTGAGAGACATATATATATATATATATATATATATATATATATGCTTTTTCAACTGTAGTATGCCTGGTTATGGAGAAAAACTGAAAGCATTACCCCTTCAAACTGGAAGAAGGAAGGGATGCTCCCTTTCACAACTTCCATTTAATGCTGTTCTTGAAACTCCAGCCAGAAAAATCATACAGAGAAAATAAATTAAAGGGATATGAAGAGAAAAAGAAGAACTTAAACTATCACCATTCACCAATGACATGATTCTATATTCAGAGCCCAAAAATTCCACCAGAAAACTTCTAGATATCATATATCAATTCAGAAGAGTAGCAGGATATAATATCAACACTAATAAAATATCAAATCTAATGCATTTTTATTCATAAGTGATGAATCCTCTGACAGAGAAATTAGGAAAACTACCCAATTTACAATAGCTTCAAAAAATCAAATACTTGGGAATCAATCTAACAAAAGAGGTGAAAGACCTCTACAATGAGAACTACAGAACACTAAAGAAAGAAGTTAAAGAAAATCTTAGAGGTGGAAAGATCTCTCATGTTCTTGGATAGGCAGAATTAACATTGTCAAAATGGCCATACTACCAAGAGTGCTATACAAATTCAATGCCATTCAATTAAAATCCCAGTAATGTACCTCAGAGAAACAGAGAAAGCACCATTAAATTTATTTGGAAGAAAAAGGGACCCAGAATAGCTACAGCAATCCTTAACAGGAAGTGCAAGTCAGGTGGTATCAAAATACCAAACCTTCAACTACAGTACAGAGCAATAGTAACAAAAATGACATTGGCAAAAAAAAAAAAAAAAAAAAAAAAAAAAAAAAAAAAAAAGATAGGTAGACCAATGGTTCAGAATAGAGGACACAGAGACAAACTCACATAAAAACAGATATTTCATATTAGATAAAAGTGCCAAAAACATACAGTGGAGAAAAAAAATTCTCTTCAACAAATCCTGCTGGGAAAACTAGAAATCCATATGCAGCAAAATAAGACTAAACCCACCTCTCTCTCTCTCACCCTGCACAAAACTCAACTCAAAATGAATCAAAGACCTAGGAATTAGACCAAAAGCCCTACACCTACTAGAAGAAAAAGTAGGTCCAAATCTTCATCATGTCAGGTTAGGACCAGACTTCCTTAACATGACTCCCAAAGCACAAGAAATAAAAGGAATGAATAATTGGGATAGATTCAAACTAATTTTTTTTTTCTCAGCAAACAGTCAACAATGTCAAGAAAGCCTACAGAGTGGGAGAAAAATGTTTGCCACCCACACTTTAGATAGACTACTAATCTCCACAATCTACAAAGAACTCAAAAAACTTTATACCAAGAATACAAATAAACCAATCAATAAATGGACTAAGAAAATGAACAGACACTTCACAGAAGAGGATCTTCAAGCAATCAAGAGATTTATAAAAAAAAGTTCAACATCTCTAGTAATAAGAGAAATGCAAATCAAAAGTATCCTATGATTCCACCTCACCCCAATTAGAATGACTATTATCAAGAATACAAGCAACAACAGGTGTTGGCAAGGATGTGGGGAAAAAGATATACTCATACATTGCTGGTGGGGTTGCAAATTGGTGCACACTTTGGAAAGCAGTATGGAGATTTCTTAGAAAACTTGGAATATAACGACCATTTGACCCAGCTATCCCACTCCTTGGTCTACACCCAAAGGACTTAAAATCAGCATACTACAGTCATGTAGCTACATCAATGTTTATGAAGCTCAATTCACAATAGCTAGATTGTGGAATCAACCTAGATATTCTTCAATAAATGAATGGATAAAAAACTATGGTATATATACACAACAGAATATCATTCAGGCATACAGACAAATAAAATTATGGCATTTTCAGGTAAATGGATGGAGTTGAAGAATATCATGCTACGTGAAAAAAGTCAATCCCAAAAAACCAAAGACTGAATGATTTCTCTGATAAGTGAATTGTGATACATAATGCAGTATGGAGAGGAGGCAAGAACAAAGGTAGAATGGATAGTATAGAGGAAAATGAAAGGTGAGAAAGAGGTGGGGGAAAGAAAAATCTAATACAATGAATCAAACATCATTACCCTATGTACATGTATGATTATGCAAATATGACTACTTCATGTACAACTAGAGAAACAAAAGTTGTACTCCATTTGTGTAAAATGTGTAAATAAATGTGTGATAAGTAAAGTAAATGTGTGATAAGAGATTTAAATGTAAATAAAGAGTAATATTATTGTAGATAAAATCCTGTGAAAATATGAATGAAAACATAAAAAATATGTTCTGAAATAGGAAAGAGTATAATGAGAGTCATGTGGACACTATTTTTAAAATTGAAGTGTGTGGATACATTGAATGAATGAATATATACTGTTATATATGCAAATATACCATTGATAATTGAAAATATAAGGCAAAGTACACATAAATATGCATAATAACCTACATGATTTTGTGTAAATTATTGTTAGCTATGGAGTAAGTTTAGAGTTACTTATAGTCAGGGTTAGGGTTAGGGTTAATTTATGAATATGAGTATTGGGAAACATGAATATTCATAAGAATGTGGGCATGAAAATATGTATGAAAATGTATGAACATACATATAATCTGAAAAAGGGGAAGGGTATAATGTACTATAAGCACACATTTTTTAACTTGGGATGCATGGATATAGCATATCAATGAATATGTCCTAATATATATGCAAACACACCATTGACAATTCAATATATAAATCAAAATACAGACCAATACATATATCACTATATATGCTTGTATGTAAAATTAGGATTAGGTATCAGGTTAAGTTTAGGTTTAGTATTATGTACTGGGTTGTTTTAAGGTTAGGGTGAGGGACTGAATATTTATATCAGGAAACAAAATTATTTATAAGGATATACCTGAGAACAAAGGTATGAAAACTTACAAAAATATAGATTCTGGAACAGGGAAGGGTATATTGTGAGTCATATGAACACACTTTTACTTTCTTTGTGGATGCATGGATATATCATATTGAGTATATGTTATAATTCAGATAAACATATGACTATATACACTATTTGTAAAATTAGGTTTTGCCATAGGGATAATGTTCAGTGTAGCATTAAATTTTAAGATGGGTTAAAAATTAGGTATAGATAATGAATATGTATATTAGAAAATAGGAATAGTCATGAGAAAGTTTGAGTAAAAAATAGAAACAATACACATATAAACATATGTTATGAAAAAGGAAAGAGAATAAGATGAGCCATGCATTTACACATTTTTTATTATGGGATGCATGAACATATCATATGAATATAGAATAATGCATTTGCAAATATACTACTGATAATTGAATATATATCAAAATACATATGTAAAATTAGTTTTAGTTATAGGGATAAAATATTAATATTAATTGTTGAGTTGGGGTATGGTTAGAGTTAGGGAATGATTATGTATATAAAAAACATGAACAATCATAAGAGTCATACACACTTTTCAGTTGAGGTACATGGATATAATTGAAGGCATAATACCATATATGCAAGAAACATACACATGAACCAAAATAATGTGTTTTTTTTTTTCATGGTGCTGGAGATTGAGTGCAGGGCCTATGCTTACAGGACAAGCACTCGACCAACTGAAATATCTCCCCAGCCCAGTATTACATTTTTTATTGTTTTCTGCATATGGTTAGGGATTGACTATATATATATATATATATATATAATGAAATATGAATATTCATAAACATTTCCATTTGAAAATAAGTATACAAATGTGCATATGTTTTGAAATAAGGAATCACTTAATGTGAGAAATAAATAGATATGTTTTTAGCCTTGGGAATGCATGTATAAATATGTATGTGAATATATAATTATATGTATGCAAATATATCTTTGTCAATTGAAGGTATAAGTCAAAACACACGTAACTATTCTTATTTCAATATATGCACTTATGGGGGCGATCCAAGATGGCGGACTAGAGGGTGACTGCATCTCCAGTCACTCCAGAACCCAGGATTCAAGAAGGGGAGGCATTGAGAGACTCGGACTAAAATAGAACCACAGGGTGAGTATCCCCCACCCAGCGAAGCTCAGCTGGGCAGCAGGCCCGGATTTGAGTGGCTTATTAGAGTAGGACAGGGTAGATAGAGTCTCCCCCAGGCAGCTCTGTGCAGTCTGGCGGTGGGCTCCTCCAACAGGGACAGATTCCCCAGCCTCACGGAGCAGACCCCCCAGTGAGAGCCTTTCTGCATAGAAGCAGCGTGGCTGGCTCTGGCCCGCCCCGCTGCCAGCTCCAGCCTGCCTGCAGGTTGCTTCAGAGACCAGCACAGGGCGCCAGGGACTTCCCCAAGCAGCCCAGCCCCCTCCCACAGGAAGTGCCTCTGTAGGCTAGCTTCCCTGGGCAGACTGCCCAGTGAGAGCCTCTCGACGCAGAGCCAAGCACCAGTCCCCAAGTCAGCGGAGACCTCCGACACACAAGCAGCTTCTGGGACCAGGGTTGGGCAGCCAGAGACCTCTCCAGGCACCCTTGTCCCCCTCCAGCTGCAGGCTTTTTCCACGGGGCGATCCAAGATGGCAGACTAGAGGGTGACTGCATCTCCAGTCACTCCAGAAACCAGGATTCAAGAACGGGAGGCATTGAGAGACTCAGATTGAAATAGAACAATGGGGTGAGTCTACCTCACCCAGTGAAGCTCAGCTGGGTGGCAGGCCCAGATTCGAGTGGCTTATTAGAGTAGGACAGGGCAGTTAGAGTCTCCCACCAGCAGCTCTGTGCACTCTGACGGTGAGCTAATCCAACAGGGACAGAATCTCCAGCCTCGCGGTACAGGCCCCCAGTGAGAACTTTTCTGCACAGAAGCAGCGCGGCCAGCTCCGGCCCACCCTGGCTAGCTCTGGCCCGCCCCACTGCCAGCTCCAGCGCACAAGCAGGTTGCTTCAGTGACCAGCACAGGGCGCCAGGGACTTCCCCAAGCAGCTCAGCCCCCTCCGGCGAGAAACACCTCTCTAGGCCAGCTTTTCGGGGCAAACCGCCCAGTGAGAGCCTGTCTACACAGAGCCAGCCACAAGTCCCCAAGCCAGTGGAGAACTCCGACCTGCAACCAGCCTCTGGGACCAGGCTGGGCAGCAAGAGACCTCTCCAGGTCTATCGCCCTGGAACCAGTAACGGGCTAGGGGCAGCGTTCTTCGAAAGCACTACATTATCAAGTTAATCCAAGACTTCTGGCTACTTAAGGCTGGCAGGTGACACACTGGAAATCTACAGGGACACTATAAGCCTATAGAGAAAATCTACAATATCACAGAGTCCCACTGACACCTGACCAATATGAGAAAACAAGGGAAGAAAATGTCCGAAACAAACCTAGATACTATATCAATAAAACCCAATGACAGCACATCAGAAGAAATATCAGAAAGAGAGTTCAGAATGTACATAATTAAAACAATCAGGGAAGCAAATGAGGAGATGAAAGAACAAATGCAGGCATTAAATGAACACACCAATCAACAGTTAAAAGAGCAAATAAGGGAAGCAAAAGAACATTTCAATAAAGAGTTAGAGATATTGAAAAACAAACAAACAGAAATCCTTAAAATGAAGGAAACAATAAACCAAGTTAAAAACTCCATAGAAAGCATAACCAATAGGATACATCACCTGGAAGACAGAACCTCAGATATTGAAGGCAAAATATTTAATCTTGAAAACAAGGTTGAACAAACAGAAAAGATGGTAAGAAATCATGAACAGAATCTACAAGAATTATGGGATATCATGAAGAGGACAAATTTAAGAATTATTGGGATTGAGGAAGGCTTAGAGAAACAAACCAAAGGAATGAACAATCTATTCAATGAAATAATATCAGAAAATTATCCAAGTCTGAAGAATGAAATGGAAAACCAAGTACAAGAGGCTTATAGGACACCATATATGCAAAATTACAACAGACCTACACCAAGACACATTATTATGAAAATACCTAACATTCAAAATAAATACAGAATTTTAAAGCCTGCAAGTGAAAAGAATCAGATTACATTCAGGGGGAAACCAGTAAGAATATCAGCAGATTTTTCAATCCAGACTCTAAAAGCTAGAAGGGCCTGGAACAACATTTACCAAGCCCTGAAAGAAAATGGATGCCAACCAAGAATTCTATACCCAGCAAAACTTACTTTCAGATTTGACGATGAGATAAGATCCTTCCATGATAAACAAAAGCTAAAGGAATTTACAAAAAGAAAGCCAGCATTACAGAACATTCTCAGCAAAATATTCCATGAGGAAGAGAAGAAAAACAACGATGTAAATCAGCAACGGGAGGAACTAGCCTAAGGAATAGCCAAATAAAGGAGAAACCAAATCATGTCAAAAAGCAAAAATGAGTCGAATGACTGGGAATACAAATCATATCACAATAATAACCCTGAATGTTAATGGCCTGAACTCATCAATCAAAAGACATAGACTGGGAGATTGGATTAAAAAGAAAAATCCAACAGTATGCTGCCTACAAGAGACCCATCTCAGAGAAAAAGATACCCATAGACTAAAGATGAAAGGATGGGAAAAAACATACCATGCACAAGGACACAGCAAAAAAGCTGCAGTATCCATCCTCATTTCAGATAATGTGGACTTCAAGCCAAAACTATTCGAAAAAGGGATAAAGAAGGACATTACATACTGCTTAAGGGAAGCATAAATCAGCAAGACATAACAATTATAAATATCTACGCCCCGAACATTGGCTCATCCATGTATGTCAAACAAATCCTTCTCAATTCCAGAAATCAAGTAGACCACAACACAATAATATTGGGCGATTTTAACACACCTCTCTCACCACTGGATAGATCGTCCAAACAAAACTTGAATAAAGAAACCATAGATCTCAATAACACAATCAACAATTCAGACTTAACCGACTTATATAGAATATACCATCCAACAAAGAACGAATATACTTTCTTCTCAGTAGCACATTGATCCCTCTCTAAAATAGAGCATGTTTTATGCCACAAAGCTACTGTTAGCAAATACAAGAAGATAGAGATACTACCTTGTACTCTATCAGATCATAATGGACTGAAATTAGAAATAAATGACAGAATAAAAAACAGAAACTTATTCAATACTTGGAGATTAAATAATACACTATTGTACGATGAATGAATAACAGAAGACATCAGGAGGGAAATAAAATTTTATAGAAGTAAACGAGAACAAAGACACATCATATCAAAATCTCTGGGACACTATGAAAGCAGTACTTAGAGGAAGATTTATTTCATGGGGTGCATTCAACAAAAGAAGTAGAAATCAACAAATAAATGACTTAACATTACAACTCAAAGCCCTAGAAAAAGAAGAGCAGACCAACACCAAAAGTAGTAGAAGACAGGAAATAGTTAAAATCAGAGCCAAAATCAACAAAATTGAAACAAAAGAAACAATCGGAAAAGTTAACAAAATAAAGAGTTGGTTCTTTGAAAAAATAAACAAAATTGATAAACCCTTAGCGAAGCTAACAAAGAGAAAGAGGTAGAAAACTCAAATTACTAAAATTCGGAATGAATAAGGAAATATCACACCAGACACGAGTGAAATACAAAACATAATTAGAAGCTATTTTGAAAATCTATACTCCAACAAAACAGAAAACCTCGAAGACATCAACAAGTTTCTAGAGACATATGAATTACCGAAACTGAACCAGGAAGACATACAAAACTTAAATAAATCAGTTAAAAGCAATGAAGTAGAAGAGGTCATCAAAAGCCTACCAACAAAGAAAAGTCCGGAACCAGATGGGTTCTCAACCGAGTTCTACAAAACCTTTAAAGAAGAGCTCATTCCAATACTTCTCAAAGTATTCCATAAAATAGAAGAGGACGGAACCCTCCCAAACACATTCTATGAAGCCAATATCACCCTGATACCTAAACCAGACAGAGTTACATCAAGGAAAGAAAATTTCAGACCAATATCCTTAAAGAACATCAATGCAAAGATTCTCAACAAAATTTTAGCAAATCGCATACAAAAATATATTAAAAAGATAGTGCACCACGATCAAGTGGGTTTTATCCCAGGGATGCAAGTTTGGTTCAACACATGGAAATCAATAAATGTCATTCACCATATCAATAGACTAAAAGTTAAGAATCACATGATTATTTCAATCGATGCAGAAAAAGCATTTGATAAAACACAGCATCCCTCATGCTCAAAACACTAGAAAAAATTGGGGTAGTGGGATCATTCCTTAACATTGTGAAGGCCATCTATGCTAAGCCCATGGCCAATATCATTCTAAATGTTGAAAAACTGAAAGCATTCCCCCTAAAAACTGGAACAAGAAATGGATTATGGCATTTGCAGGCAAATGGATGAAATTGGAGAATATCATGCTAAGTGAGATAAGCCAATCTCAAAGAGCCAAAGGACGAATGATATCGCTAATAAGTGGAGGATGACACATAATGGGGGGGAGGGAAGGGTTAGTGTTAGGGTTAGAGTTAGGGTTAGGGAGGGGGGCAAGTATGGAGGAAGGAAGTACTGTATAGAGGGTAAAGAGGGGTGGGAGGGGTGGGGGGAAGGGAAAAAATAACAGAATGAATCAAACAACATTACTCTATGTAAATTTATGATTACACAAATGGTATGCCTTTACGCCATGTACAGAGAAACAACATGTATCCCATTTGTTTACTATAAAAAAAAAAAAAAAAGAAATGGATGCCCTCTTTCACCACTTCTATTCAATATCATTCTTGAGACTCTAGCCAGAGCAATTAGACAAACCAAAGAAATTAAAGGAATACAAATTGGAAAAGAGGAACTCAAACTATCCCTGTTCACTGATGACATGATTACATATCCTGGAAATTCCACCAGACAAATCTTAGAACTCATAAGTGAATTCAGTAAAGTAGCAGGTTACAAGTTCAATGCTCATAAATCCAATGCATTTTTATACATAAATGATGAATCTTCAGAAAGAGAAATTAGGAAAACTACCCCATTCACAACAGCATCAAAAAAATAAAATAAAATAAAACACTTGGGAATCAATCTCACAAAAGAGGTGAAAAACCTCTACAATGAGAACTACAGAACACTAAAGAAAGAAATTAAAGAAAACCTTAGAAGATGGAAAGATCTCCCACGTTCTTGGATAGGAAGATAAATATTGTCAAAATGGCCATACTACCAAAAGTGCTATACAGATTCAATGCAATTCCAATTAAAATCCCATTGATGTACCTTACAGAAATAGAGCAAGCAATTATGAAATTCATCTGGAAGAATAAGAAACCCAGAATAGCTAAAGCAATCCTCAGTAGAAAGAGCGAAGCAGGGGGTATCGCAATACCAAATCTTCAACTCTATTACAAAGCAATAGTAACAAAAATGGCACGGTATTGGTACCAAAATAGACAGGTAGATCAATGGTACAGAATAGAGGACATGGACACAAACCCAAATAAATACAATTATCTCATACTACACAATAGGGCCAAAATATGCAATGGAGAAAAGATAGCCTCTTCAACAAATGGTGCTGGGAAAACTGGAAAACAATATGCAACAGAATGAAATTAAACCCCTATCTCTCACCCTGCACAAAACTCAACTCACAATGGATCAAGGGCCTCGGAATCAGACCAGAGACCCTGTATCTTATAGAACAAAAACTAGGTCCAATCCTTCAACTTGCAGGCTTAGGATCAGACTTCCTTAACAGGACTCCCATAGCACAAGAAATAAAAGCTAGAATCAACAACTGGGATAGATTCAAACTAAAAAGCTTTCTCTCAGCAAAGGAAACTATCAGTAATGTGAAGAGAGAGCCTACAGAGTGCGAGAATATCTTTGCCACTCATACTTCAGATAGAGCGCTAATATCCCGAATCTATAAAGAAATCACAAACTGTACAGTAAGAATACAAATAATCCAATCAACAAATGGGCTAAGGAAATGAACAGACACTTCACAGAAGAAAATGTACGAGCAATCAACAGATATATGAAAAAATGTTCAACATCTCTAGTAATAAGAGAAATGCAAATCAAAACTTCCCTAAAATTTCATCTCACCCCAATTAGAATGGCGATTATCAAGAACATAAGCAACAATAGGTGTTGGCGAGGATGTGGGGAAAAAGGTACACTCATACATTGCTGGTGGGTTTGCAAATTAGTGCAGCCACTCTGGAAAGCAGTATGGAGATTCCTCAGAAAGCTTGGAATGGAACCACCATTTGACCCAGCTATCCCACTCCTTGGCCTATACCCAAAGGTCTTAAAATCAGCATACTACAGAGATACAGACACATCAATGTTCATAGTTGCTCAACTCACTATAGCCAGATTGTGGAACCAACCTAGATGCTCTTCAGTTGATGAATGGATAAAGAAACTGTGGCATATATATACAATGGAATATTACTCCGCCATGAGAAATGACAAAATTATGGCATTTTCAGGCAAATGGATGAAATTGGAGAATATCATGCTAAGTGAGATAAGCCAATCTCAAAAACCTAAAGGACGAATGATCTCGCTGATAAGCGGATGAGGACATATAAGGGGGGGCAGAAGGGTTTAGTGTCAGGGTTAGGGTTAGGTTTAGGGTGAGGGATAAGGAGGGTGGTAAGAATGGAGGAAGAAATGACTGTATAGAGGGAAAAGTGAGGTGGGAGTGAGGGGGGGAAGGGAAAAATAACAGAATGATTCAAACAACAGTGACCTATGTAAATTTATAATTTTTAATTAAAATAAAAAAATATATGCACTATGTAAGTTGAAGATTAGGTATAGGAGCAAATTTCAAGTTAGAATTAGATTTGTAGTTGTGTTAGGTTTAGGATTAGGGAATTAATATGTATATCAGGTAACATGACTTTTAATCAGAAAATATGACCACTGAAAATGTATTTCCAGTGGAAGATGATTAATACTAGTCATATCAGAATACTGTCACTTGGATAGTATTGTGGCAGATATCAATATGTGCTATCAATATAAATTATATAATTATTTAGGTACAGACAGAAGAGGAAATAAGTTAACTCATTACTGTAATTAATAGTAGAAAACATGTTCATTAATTATTGTATGTACAACTTAGAAATTTGTAGGTTCTTTAGGAGAGCTTTGGTAACAATGTATCCTTACTTTTCTGAGAAGCTTCAAGTCAAAAAAAAAATTCTTGTTCTGGTATAATATGAAGAAATCTTATGGTATTAGTAGTTATTTTAATTTTAGCTATATTATAAAGTATAAAATTTATCTCTGCCTTTAAAACTTTTCATGGTTTTTTTTCATTACTTCCTATTCTTTTTATAGTTACCTGATTAGGTAGAAAATCTATATATACTTGAGTACAAGTATATAAAAGCATTACTTCTAGTATATTTGGTCTCTGTCATACATAAGGATTTGTGCTGGCACCAATTTTCTGACATCAGGAGACATAGCATTTTTGGAGTTATTTTGTAATTTACAGTGTTCTGTGAAGAATGAGTACTGAAGTGACTATGTTTTATTGAATGTTTGAGAAGCATGTGTGATGACACTGAGGTTCAAATGTGTCTGACAGTGTAATTGGTGTAACATCTGGTAAAATTGCCCTTCTCCCCTTTGTAATGGAAGGCAGTGTTCTGATTGGTGCACAGCAAATTTAAGTAAAGATTGTGTTTCATAGGGTTATGAAACACATAGGCACTATTTCCACTTGATGTTTAATGATAGATTATGTTGGCTTTTGACATGTAGTTCAACATTTTCTTGGCCCACATATATGAGTAGTTCCCAAGTTGTATACAAGAACAGAGTTCATTGATTCTTCCTTCAGATGGCAGAGATGAGACAAATGGACAGAAGTTGTAGGGCGGAGAATTCTAGAATAATTAGTGTCAAGAAAGATTTTCAATCAGAATGTTTCAATAGTCTGAAACAGTCTAACTAGCTCTTTGACATTGGGGTGAGTTTAGTAGTGCTATGTGACAACCATTCCTACCTGCCTCAGTGCTTGGACTAATTGAATTGAAGGTCTGATTTTTGCATAAGCTGAATTTGTGGTTTGATTTTTGGATCAGTGTTTCAAGGCAGATGGGTTTGGGCGTAAAGAAGAAAATTCAGCTCCTTCAAATAAAAGTGAATGTTTCAGGGCTGGGGTGGTGGCTCAGTGGTAAAAGAGCTTGCCTAACTGTGTTCAATTCTCAGCACCACATAAATAAAGGTATTATGCCCATCTACATCTTTTTTTTTTTTTTTTTTTTTTTTGGCGGTGCTAGGGATTGAACCCAGGGCCTTGTGCTTGAGAGGCAAGCACTCTACCAACTGAGCTATCAGTTGAAAAGTTTTTGAAAAGAATCGAGTGTTTCTTCTTTCAAAGGTCTATGAAAAGTTTTGAAAAGAATCGAGTGTTTCTTCTTTCAAATGTCTTTATATTGTGATAGGCAGTAACAGTATTTGATACTGATACTCATTATGATTCCACTTCTGTCCCCATGAAGTACACCTATTGAAGCTTTCGATCTTGTGAAGAGAGGTATTTCCCCCCTTGATTTATAAAAACAATAATTAAAAATATGGTCTTTTGTGACCAACTGGAAAGAAAAATCTTATAGTACATGGGGGTAGGACAAGGCCCTTCTGCCAGAGGCTGTTGCATGTGGCTAAGTTTTGCCTTTCCCTCTGACCTTCAGCTTGTCCCTTCTGCCCTCATATGGGGTCCCTGTAAATGCTAGTGGACACCACTCACCAGACTTCTGTGTACAATAAGCCCCTGTAGAGGTGGTCACTGCCCACATGGCTCTATCCTTCCACATGTCACACTCTTCAATAACCCAAGGCCTCAGATTTGTTACCACCAATGCTAACATGCTGGATTCCCAATAAATAGTGGTCATAGCTGTCATGGTTACAGCAGAAAGTGGTATTGTCATGCTTTTGCACATACTGTGCATCTCCACACTGTATGCTGCCAACACATAACCTCCACAAGGCAGGTCCCATCATCACCTATTTCCTCTTATTGACAAAAACATGGCAAGAAAAGGAAATTAGCTTGTACAACTCCCAAGTGGTGGGGCTCAGGATAGAGCTTAGGAACCCCTCAACTCACAGCCCAAGCACTATGGCAAGTATCATTCAAAACACAATGTCCCCAAAGATGAAAATAACTTGAGGTGACAGAGTGGAATGCAGATGATGGGGAAGAATGCAGATGGAGAGTCTGAGACCAGAACGGACATACCCATGAGAAAAATCATTGAGGACCCCATAGCAGCACTGGACAGGCAAAGACAACTTAGAAGAATGCAGTCTCAAGAGAGCTGCATGCTCAGAGGATGACAGGTTTACTAGATTGGCAGAAATGGAGCCAAAGGAGAAAGGTTCCAGGAAGAAAGGTGATCTGGCCTGCCATATCATGTTTATCCAGAACACCAAATTTTCTGCCCTTTATGGCATCTATGACTGTAACCTCACATGAAGGCTGAACTCCACTCTCCTCATTCCCCCTTAAATCAACAAAACTGAATGCACAAGGAGGTATGCAGCTGATATCTGATGAATGTATGAGTTAGTTTCAAGCAGCTCATATTCACCATGGAAGACTTTTGTGGCCGCCTTAATCTGATGTTGCTAAATGCATAAATGAAACCCACAGTATTTAAGTCATATGTCTTATTATTTGGGTGTGGTTAAATGTTGGTTTGCTTCTCTTTCTCAGACTCAGTTGCATGTGCACACACACACACACAACTTACTATTGAATATTCAATATATCTTTGGGTTTCCATGAAGTAACTCCTTCAAGTTCTGTTCTATCTTGAATGCTGTGATTCTTTTTCTTTTATCAAGTTGTCAGAGTCAGCAACCTCATTCTTTGTAAAGAGTGTAAATATAACTTACAGTACTCTGTTGCCAATACATACCTGAGAAAATAAAGCACAATATCTTTGAAGACACTCCCAGCTCCATTGTTGGCCATCAAGCACCAAACCTCCATTGAACTACAGGCCAGACGAGAAAAGTCCTTGATTTCTCAGTGGCCAAGTCTGCATGAACAGAAAATTCCTCAATCCACAAAGATTTCCTAAAAGACATGTGGTCAGGGCAAGGGTAGGGGATGGAAAAGTTTCCCAGTGGTACTTTTGGCTCAGGCTTTGCAACCAGAAAGGAGATTCTTCCAGAAAGAATCATTTCAGAAGATTACATGCATGTATATGTATGTATGTATACACATGTCAAAACCACATATATACTGTAAATTATACACACAGTTTGTATTTATATAAGTTATTTAAAAACAAGTTTAAAAAAAACAGGTGTAATCTCAGTAGCTCAGCATAGAAGGCTGAGGCAGGAAGATTACAATTTCTTTTTTTTTTTTATTAATTGCAATTTCAAAATCAGACTTATCCCAAGAACTTTGTATCCATGACAAATGGTTGTTTATGCACACCCTAGAACAAACTTGTGCCAATAAATGTTAGTTGTCAATACTGTTAATGCTACTACTATTAGGAAGCTTCTGTTGCACCTCTCTATGTCCAAAAAGTTGAGACAGAACCCCAGGAAGAGTTCAGAACATGATCAGTAGTTTTAGAAGAATGATAAGGAAGATAACGCCCAGTATTTTTCCTTTAAAATATTAATGAGAAACAAAATGAGTGATAGAAACTTGGTAAGGCCCTTAGCAAATTAGAAAGACAGACAAGTCTCAAAAAATAAAACATGTTTCAGGTGTGGCTCAGTGGTTAAGCACCCTAAGGTCAATCCCTGGCATCAAAAATAAATAAGAAGGGGAGAAGGATGAACAAAGATACTGCTCAACAAGCTACAATGTGTAGCATTTATCTGGATGTTAATTCAAGCAACCAGTTAAACAGAAAATTACAATAGTAGGTGAAATGCTCCTTTTGCTCCCTTTCTGTCCATTCAGCCAACCTGCCATCCCCAGTGAGCATTACTGAAAAAAGCATTCTTATCCTTTAAAACTACATGTTGAAACTGTCAAACATGCAATCCAGAATTAGTGATCTCTACTATAGCAGGGACCAGGTACGTGGAAATGTATCTCCCCATGCTTTCATGAATTTTTAAGTTTGTTTCATAAAAAATAAAACAAACATAGAAGAAGCTTAGGAGCCAGCAGGTCCTACAAAAGGAATGATGCAGGGCATCCTGGGAATGATGACTATTCTATGATCCCAAGTAAAGCAGGAGTAATTATGGTCCAAGTAATGGATGTGGACTCAGAATGCCTGGGTCCTACTCTGGTCCTGTTCTACCTAGCTGAGTAATCTTGGACTGCAGACACACCCACTGAAGCTCAGTCCCTCATCTATGCATGGGGACATGCCACCTAGCCCACATGTTTAAATGATGCTGTGAACCATTAAAACTGACATTATAGGTTCCAGAATTTTATAAACCACTGTGTAAGCCTACAGTGACAGAGAAGTCATGATAGAACATTGACAAGGTATATTGTTGACTTGATTGGAAGAAAGGAAGCTCAGCCACTGCACAGAAACAGTGCCTTATCCAGCAAACATGGGAAAACTCCAAGGACACTGCAGATGATGTTTATGCAGAAGGGCTCATTTGGCTGGCTCCTGAATGCAAAGATCAAGCAGACACTACTTAAGGCAATTAATTGGTCTCTGCTCCTCACTGCTGACCAATAAGATATACACAGATTAATTTCAGTTGAGAAGCAATCATAAGACATGGTTGTGAGACTTCCCCTTCTGAATAAAATATTTATTTTGGTCAAGGAAAGACATCATAAGCCCATAGTTCACCACATCAGGCAGTGAACTATGAATAGGTCAATGTGACCAACAGATCTTTGAATTCAGATTCTGGGATCTCCATCAGGAGTCCTCCACTGGGCAAGGATTATCCCACCTGATAATTTTATTATCTATAAACTGGGAAACAAGACCACTGGCAGAGTGGTCCAAATGATAGGATGTGAAGATATGAGGATGCTGGAACCATCCCTAAATATAGAGAAGGTGCTAAAGGACAGAGCAGTCCCATGCACTAAGTGCCTATTTAATAGGTACCTACTCATGTGTCATGTCAGGGGTTATATAACAATGTCCCTCAGTCCTAGGGATGCTATTCTTGATACCTTATTATGAGGCAAAGTAGACTTCTAGGTACATACTATTATATCAAGAATAAAGAAGTTCATTTAGGGAAAAAGGTTTCAATCCATACGAGCACAAAAGGATCTTAAACATTGATCTCCTAAAGATTGCCAAATACATGAAGAAAAAAATGATAAAAAATAAAGAGAAAACCTGTAATCTCAGTAGCTTGGGATGCTGAGGCAGTAGGATCATGAGTTCAAAGCCAGCCTTGTGAGTTCAAAGCCATTCTTAGCAATGGCAAGGTGGTAAGAAACACAGTGAGATCCTGTCTCTAAACAAAATACAAAATTAGGCTTGGGATGTGGCTCAGTTCAAACCCCAGTGCAAAAAAAAAAAGGAAAGAAAAAATATGCAATTATGTTTTGATTCCTCTCAATTAAAAAGTAAACAAAAATTTTAATGATACAAATTTTAACATTTACAAACTTGTCCTAATTTAATTTTTGAACATTCCACCAGAACAACAGGACAATTATTGGTTTCCAGGATATAAGGAAGAACACTTTCATGACAAAACCTTTGTCTAAAGGATTCTAATTATACAAACTATATTCTCTAATCACAAGAGAATACATTTAGAAAGTGCAACCAGAATGTCACTAGAGACCCTATGAACTTTAAAAAATACAGAAATAAAAAAAGATTACATGCAACTTTAGGCCTACAAATTCAGCAACTTAGATAAAATAGACACATTTCCTAAAAGACAAGAAACATAAAAGCTTACATGAGAAAAATAACCTGAACAGCCTTGTATCTATTAAAGAATTTGAATTGACTGAAATGTTTCATTAAATCTAGGCTTAAGTGTGTTTATTGGTGAACTTAACAAACTGTTTTTTTATTGGAGTGCAAATTAAACCCAGTGCATGATGCAGGGTAGTCAAGTACTGCACCACTTAACTTCATCCCTAGTGGTTTTTATTTTGAGTTCTCACTAAATTGCTGAGTCTGGCCTTGTACTTGCAATTCTCCTATTCTTACCCTCCAGAGTACCTGAGATTAATGATGTGCAAAAATATGCCCAGTTGTACTAAATTATAGGCCAACATACCTCAAGAAGACATGTGCAGGGGCTGCGGGGATAGCTCAGTCAGTAGAGTGCTTGTCTTGTAAGCACAAGGCCTGGGTTGGATCCCCAGCACCCAAAATTTTAATGAATTGATCATGGCAATATAAAATATGGAAAATACATCATGACAAAGTGAGAATTATCCGTGGGATATAAGGCTCAATCAGTCTTTTAAAATAAATAATTTTCTTCTTTTAATTTGTTGATATGTAATCATAGTGATAGATAATCATTTATTATTTTGCATCTAGTAGATGCAAAACAAAGCACTGGACACAGTTTGATACAACTCATGATGAAAACTCATCACACTGAAAAGAAAAGAAAAGTTCTGGAAGATTTATCAAGTTCAATAAAGTAAAGTAAATAAAATGAGATTTTGAAGAAAAAGGAAGCTGTGTCCAGCATCAACACAACTCTCAATGTAGAATATTCTGCTAATAAGCTCCTACAAGAAATAAATCACTTTTATGTGATCATGGAATATAAGACTAGAGGAAGATCAACTGTATTTATTCAAGAAAGCAGGAGGAAAAGTAAAGACATGAAAAATGTTCATTAGCCACTTCAAGCATATAAATAAAAATCTCAGTAAGAAACTCATCCACATCCATCAGAGTGAAATAAAATCAGTGAAATAAAGAAAAATTCTGGTGACAAGGCAGAGAAATTGAATCACTTTACATATTGTGGGAATATAAAACTATATAGTACAAATAAAACAAAGTTATTAAAAATTTATTTTAGACCTATAACCTGAAAACTATGTACATAGACAATGGTAAGAGAAATTTAAAGACCTAAATAAATTGAAAGATATATCATGGTCATAGATGAAAGATGAAAAGATTTAATATTGTTTTAAATGTATTGTAACTGTAAACATAACCCCAGCAAGCCTTGTGAAAAAGCTGAATCTAAAATGGAGTAAAAGGAGGAAGAGTATAGAAAAATCAAAACAGCAGAAAAAAAGTTGGAGGAACAGCACTACCCAGTTCCAAGCTTATTGCAAACCTCAGAAAACATCACAGTGTATAATACAATGAGACCAAGTGAAGATAGCAGAGGACAAAGGAGACTCACACCTAAGTGGTCAAGCAAGCTTTGACAAACATTCATGTCAATAGGAAAAGAAGAATCTTCCAAAAAATGGTGTTGGAAAAACTTTGGAATCATATGAAAAACAAATTGGTCTCAAGTTTTGCCTCACACACTATGCCCAATTAAGTGGGAATGATCATTGATCTAAATATAAGTGTAAAAACTCTTAAAAGAAGAGATGAAAATCATGCCCATGGTTTTGACTGACTTCTATGTAAAATAGGTCTTGAATAAATTTTTAATAACTTTGTTTTATTTGTGCTATGAAGTATAAAAGAAAAAGAGGACTGGATGCATCTCAGTGGTACAGCACTTGCCTAGCAGGCTTAAGGTCCTGGGCTCAATTCTCACTTCAAGAAAAGACATTAACAATAAATGAAAGGATTGACCATGCACATTGACTGGTGACAACGTGGAACAGATGTCACTTTGTACACACTGGTGAGAATGTTTATGTTGTCATCTCTTTAGCAAAGAGTTTGGCAGATTCTTAAATTTTACACCTACATCATGGTCAACATATTCCACTCCTGAGCATCAACCAAGAGAAATTCAAGTACAGTTCTGCATGTATATTTTGCATGTATAGCAGAGGTGAATAAGTGAATTAATAAAAAAGATTTAAATATACACAATGATATAATCAGTACTGAAAAGGAAGAAATTAATACAAGATGCAAAAGTCAAAATTATGCTAGAAGATAGACAAGAATATGAAAAACATGATTATATAATGTATTAAAATTTTATAGTGAGAAAAGACACAGCAGCAGTTTCTTGCAAACAAGGAGGTAATAAATGGGGAGCAAGAAACCTCTGGGGGAAATGGATACATTTATCATCCTGGGAGGGCTGAAGTTTCCTTAGGGCACAACTGAAATGCATGGAATTTATTATAAATCAATTACACCTCAGTAAAGTATATGGAAACACTCAACAAGTTATATATTACAAGTTTAAATTTTAAAAAAGGTGACCAAGAAACTAAAGGCTTGCATAAGAAGATAACCACATGAACAAAATATATTTCTAATAACAAAGAATGTTTATATACAAACAAGTTGCTGTGAGCAATAAAACATGTTAAAATGTAATAATATAGAGAAGCATTGTCAACGCAGATCCTGGAACACCAGCGTTGCTTCTAGGGTACCACAGGTTCAAAGTTGTTTTATTGTAATACCAAATTTTATTTGCCTTTTTTGTTCTAGAACATCCAAGAGAATATAATTGAGTTTACCACAGGTAACATGATACAGGTCGAACATAAAATATAGAAAGAGGGGAATCCAGCTATATTCTAATGAGCCAAATGGCAAGATTTGCAAAAGTTTACAATACCACTCTTTCCACTGATTTTTTGTTGATCAATATATATTTTATTAAAAGTACTATGTGTGTTAACATTTAATATGTTCACAATATTTTAAGTGAATTTAGTGTTTTCTAAATTCCAGTTTTAATTCCCAAGAGGCCAAATATTGATAGATAAATGAAGTTCCTTGGAATTTTCAGTGTTGGGGAATAGCTATTAATTTACTATCAAAAACCGCTCAGGCAGGCCTCATGGGAGGAACAACTCCCCTGCTAAGGTCTGGCCAGATACCCTATGGGAGGGTCTCTATATTCTGGAGGGATGTCCTTCCACATGTTGACTGCAGGTGTGGCTGTATTGACCATGTCTGGGTCATAAAAAGCTCAGCAAAGATATTGAGACTCAACCTTTAGAAACTTGTACAGCATCGTACAGTGGCACACAAACCAACATATGGTTTGCATTGTGTCTTGGATGCTTTTATCCCATTTTTCTATGTATTCATTTTCATTGTGTTTTATATGAATATTGTTCCACAACATTTTGGGATTGTTTAAATATTGTCCTTCACAATGGAGCCAGGGAGAAATACTGAACAACATATCTTTCAATATATAGCATTTGGTATGATCCCTAAAGGGAAATGTTATGAGTAGAAATTAATTCTACTCCATTATCAATGATGAAGAGGACTGCCTCCCTCTATATGCTATTTCTAATATAAATATCAATGCATTCACACTTACAGTGAGAATTGGCAATGGCAAAGAGAACCATGCAAACTCTCTTCAGTGAGTAAATTTTCCATGGGTCTCACAAATGAATTCATTTCATTAAGTTCATCTTTGCTATGTTCTGGAAATTATAAAAAGTAATGAACACTTACAAAAATGACATTTTAAGCCAAAAGTTCCATCACAGCAAAGTAAGTCAAAGGGGAAGGAAAGAAGGACAAGACCCACTGAAAAACCTGGAAAGCAAATCTCACAGGGTGTTTTAGCTACAGGAATTAGGTAAAAGACTTGACTTCCTACATCCAGCTCCTTTCTCAAACAGGTTTATTGATTTGAATCAGCTTCCTATCCATAAAAAATGGTGAGGATTGTCTCATAAAGGGGCCTAAGACTAACATAAGCCCTGAATTTTGCGCTTCATTTGCTACTTACTAATTGCAAGGCTGCCAGGCATGGTGGCACACACCTGTAATCCCAGCAGATTGGGAAGCTAAGACAGGAGAATTAAGAACTCAAAGCCACTCTCAGCAACTTAGTGAAGGCTTAAGCAGCTCAGTGAGACTCTGTCTCTCAATAAAATATAAAAATGGGCTGAGGATGTGTCTTAGTTGTTAAGCACCTCCCAGTTCAATCCCTGTTTCCAAAAAACAAACACAAACATACAAACTAATTGCAATGCCATTGGCAAATTGCTCAAATTCTCAGTACCTCCATTTTTCACCCATAATAGGCAGGTAACATTTTCTTTAGCTTTTGCGAGTGTACAGTTATGGAAAATAATATTCCTACAAGACAGTCCCCACAAAATTGCAGAGAGATGTTCAGCTTGGAAAAGGGAGTAGAAACTAGCAAAGCATTAACCTCTCAGTAAATCCTTTTCTAATAACAATGGAAATAAAAAGGAAAGGGGCAGATACTGAATGCTGGCCTCTGGACTTAACTTTCCCCCATTGAAAAAGTCCTGAATGGAGGTACAGCAAAGAGCAGAACTCTGGGAAACAATGGATCTCAGTGAAAAAAAAATGGAGAAGATGTATTGAGGACTCATCCTTTGGTATGTGGGCTCCTATCTCCCCAGATAACAATGAGTTTCAACCTTTTTACAACTACCTTCCTAATTTAAAAATTTAACCTGCACAATTAAGTTCCTGACTGTGCAAACTACATGTCCATATTCTCCAAAGAAAATATAAAACCCAGACTTCTTCTGTAACCTGCAGGTGATCTCCATACCCAGAAAATGGGCCCTAACACTGCCTGATCAATTGACCTTGCTGCAAAATAAAGGAAAGTATGCTGATCTGATGTTTGCGTCCCATCTCCTGTGTTCATCATCTGTGGGTCATGAGCTTACAATTACCATCCCAGTGCTTTTCCAAGTTCACCTTATAAGAAATGGTTGCAACACTGTATAAACCATGTTTCCCAGTGCTGCTACCCTGGGATGGTGTAGTTTTCATTTATCAGGCTCAATGGAGGTGGGGGAATGCAGAGTTTTAGCTGTCCCACACCACTTATGTGTGCTTGTCCAGAAGGTCTTGGGACAATGACAAAGCTCAACTCCAGTATGGCCTGTGGGTGAAAGGTCACAGAGAGCAAGGCTGGCCTGGACTGCACAGTACCTTCTTCATTCTGTCCAGGAAGAGCTCTTTGGCGCACATTCAGCTGCCCTGCAGCAGGCCTCTCACGCTGAAAACCACCACAATGGCTCTGTCCATGTGAAAGCAGAAAGTCTGCTGCTACTCAAGCGGAATCCACAGGTCACAGAAGGCGCCATCACCACCTAATGGCTGCCATGCAGACGGTTGCCAGGAGCGCCCCCTGTGTGTGCCACTGCTCCAGTGCAATGCGCATATGAACCCTGCCTCCAGGGAGGTAGGGGGCACTCTCAGGGTAGTGGGGCGGGGCTTTGCTGTGCCTGCTGGGCCCAGGACAGCATAGGCAGGTGAGAGGGTGCTTCTGTGAAATACCAGCAGTATCTGGATAAAACCCAGCCTATCTCATGTCTCAAAGAATTGGAGTGTGGCCCAGAGGCCCCCATTGTCTTTTTTTTCTTTTTTTCTTTTGTCCCTTGTGGGTTTTGGAAAGAGCTCACAGTATGAAGAATATTCCATTTTTAAATATAATATTGTAAATATAATTATGGGAATCACTTTGTTTTGCTTCCTAGTTTGCAGATGTTAGAGTTCAGGTACTCCAGGATGGCCAGGCAGCTTACCAGCACAATGCCACTGGATGACAAACCAGGTAAATGAGTCATGTCATCCTTATTTAGCATAAGTTCCTTTGCCATGACAACTGCCGCCACTAAGGACTTATCACCACAACAACTCCTGCCTCAGTTTTGGCAATATAAAATGACCAAGGAGGAAGAAGTGCACAGTATTCAAATTTGGCATTCTCAAATAACCAATTGGAGAATATTGGACATTATTCTAATCAGTTACTAGATAACCAACGAGAGCAGAGGGGGTGACACCTTTGATGAGATCTGTATAGGGAAGAGAATGCCTCACAAGTAAGAAAATTAGTAAGACAAATTTGCAGACAGGGGAGTCTTCAGCTTCTCTTCCTTGGCCCACACCACTCTACCCCATAGAGTGCTGCTTTTACCTTCACCCTCAAAACCAAAAACCTGGACCCCAACTGCACACCCCAACTAGCACATATACTTGGCATCTTTTCTGTAGTCAGAATACACCAAAGTTAAAAAAATAAGTACAAGAGAAGCCACTCAGATATCTGAGAAGGGATAGGACCTGAAGGAATATGCTATAGGAATTATTGGTCTCGAGAAAAAGAAAAAAAATCACCAAAAAATGATAATTATTTGGGAATGGTAGATAATTATTTGGGAATGATGGTATTTTTAGGTAGGAGTTCAGGTACTCCAAGATAGCGGAGGCAGGTTACAAGAAAAATGCCAATGCAGTACAGGAGAGGGAATTGAGCTATCGCATCTCTGTAAGTCCCATTGCCATGACAACTCCCGCCACTAAAGACATCACCATAGCATCTCCTGCCTCAGGTATAGCATCCTTAAACAACCAATGGGGCTGAAGTGAACAGTAATCTAATTAGGTTTTCTAAAGTAACCAATGTGGGGGAAATTTAGAAACCATTTTAATCAAGTATTACAAGATAACCAATGGGAGGAAATCAATGGTAGCAATCAGTTTTAAATAGGGAAACAAATGCTTTACAGTTAGGCATAAGACACTGATTTCTAGACTTTTTAGGTTTGTGGACCTTGTACCTCTCTCTCACTCAACCCATTCCACTATACCCTAAGGAGTGCTGCCTGCACCTTCACTTTCATTAATTCTGTACTTTGCCTATTACTTCTATACATCTTGCATTCCTGAGTTAACTGTACTAACTGTAATCCATGAAGGCAAAGAAATGGCTCAGTAACATAACCACAGTGATTGCACATACTAAACTGTGAATATTGATCAGATGAATAGATAAGTATTTCTTAAATTAAAAAAATAAATAGATAAAATAGCATATGACTTCTGGAAAGTTGATGTTGGATAAAGTACCCCGGACTGAAGGCTTCATTCTCAAACCTGAAATAGTGGTTTTTGACCTAAGTCAGATAACTATCCTCAACAAACTGAGATAATGAGATACCTCAGTTGAAGGTAGTAGTAGCTGCCCTCCTACGTTCTTGGAGTTCTGACTGCAAGTATTCATTTGAATAAAATCTTAGGTGGGAAAACATACTTTCACCTGTAAAGTAAACATAGTGTGGTGACATTATTTCCATGACCACCTCTGCTACTTATACTCTAATTAGACATATAAACTTACTTTAATAATCAGAGTCACCTGTTCCTTATCTCTTTCAGAATTTTTTCTAGGTAGATTTTGCAAAATAAAATTTCAGTCTTTGCTTAGTGCTGCCTACCCCTGCAGATTGTTAGGAAATGTGACCCATCCACCCTCCCCTTCCCTTCTCCTACAGTGACAATGTTCTTGGGACACTCAAGCCATTCTAATATTGGCTGGGTAATTAGGGCGGTATCACAACTGTGAATCTCATGTGCAGCTTATTATCCAGTCAAATATAAGTGATTTTATCAGTTTCCTTGTTGGAATTTCAATGTCAGATAAAGGTCATTTCATCATTTGTTCACTCACTCATTTAAGAAGTAGCTAATTATGCTCATATAATCTATGAAACTTAACTCTTCAAGCTCCAAGTTCCCTAAAAGACAAATGTGTTTTGATCCTAGCCAGGGATATGTTGTAACAAGTGGTTGGGAAGATTTTGCAAGGCTATGTATTTGGATCCATACCTACACATGGGCCTGAAGCACAACTTCTGAAAATACTTCAGGATGCCTGTCACATCCAAGGAAGAGCTAAGGATCACTGGAATTCAGTGTGTATTGGCACTTAAAAGAGTGTTTATCATGGAGATCTGATCATATCTCTTCTTATTCCAGGTGTTCATGGAGAAATGTTGGTCACCAAAGTTTCATTCTCATACATAAAGAATGAGAGGAGAGGCTATTCTCTTATCCCTGGAAAAGGAACCCAAGAGAAGAGCTATACTTGAAGCTCAAGGTGATATGTGCCTCATGACAGGGCATTGGAACGCTTCATGGGAAGGTGTGCCAGAAGTTTATAGACTGGAGAAAGAAATCATTTTGGCATGGGCAGGATCAAATGTGTTAAGGAGGTAGGCCACTCAGGTTGAATGCAACAGCTGATGTATTTGGCCATTGAGGTACAGGATGGGTGTCCACTGAGGTAGAGACCTTGGAAGTGCATGAGCACATTACTGTTTCAGAGTGAATGGAAGTGTGTGGGATATGAATAAGTATGGAGAGAATACTGGGTTAGAGTGAGAAAAGTGGTCTTGAGACCCAGTGGTCCTTCTCAAACTTTTTTCTGATTTTAGAAAATCCTATCTTAATGTTTTTGGGATTCTATTTTTTACATGTAAAGTGAGTACACAGTATTGTGACTGTCTAACATGAACATATCTTATCTTTTAATTATTTTTTTAATTTTTACAGACTGCATTTTGATTTATTGTACACAAATGGGGTATATCTTTTTGTTTCTATGGTTGTGCACGATGTAGATTCATATCATTTGTTTCATCATACATGTACATATGACAATGATGTCTGTCTCATTCCACCAATTTTCATAACTCCCTCCTCCCTCTCATTTCTCTCAACATAATCTAAATTTCCTCCATTTGTCTCTCACCCCTCATCCCTCCAACCCCATTATATGTCAACATCCACTAATCAGGGAAAACATTTGGCCTTTGGTTTATTGGAAGTGCTTAATTCACATACCATGATATTCTCCTATTCCATCCATTTATCTGCAAATTCCATAATATTATTTTTCTTTATGGTTGAATAAAGATATGCAGCCCATTGAAATGATGTGGAGTCAACCAGTTTTCTTACTAGTCTGCAGGACCACTCTCATTCTTCATGGCATACTATGAAGGAAAACAGAGGAAGTCTTCTCAAACAGATGTTGTGGATAACTGGAGAGGGAGAGAAAATGACTAGGTCAATTAAATCCAAATTACATGTTCAAGGTGGATCTTGAGATAAACCTCAACCCTTGAATGGTAACTTTCTGGTCATTTTTATGAATGCTTGTGACACAGTTCACCTCCATTTGCCTCAAGTGTGGCAATGTGGCAGAAGGCACTTTGTGTCAGGTCTCAGGTATTGTGATGCCATTTGCAACCAGGTTTCAATGCAGACTTCTAAGTTCTAGGAAGTTGTTTTCTCCCTTTGTGAAGTTCAGGGATAGTGAGCTGGACTGCCTACCACATAGAATGTGTATATGTGTGCATAATTATCAAATACTGGCAGAAATCTGGGAGTCTTTTTGGGAATTACCAAATTTTTTATCTGGGAAATCATGTCTCATGAGGGCTTATGCTTTGCTGTAATCAGAGTGACCAAAGCCTACCTAGGTCTAATGGTTTGAGTATTTGCTTCAAAGATGGTCCCTAGTATCCAGGCTATATTCACTGTGTAAGTCTCACCTCCATAGTAGGCTCTGCAGATTAAAAGATCAATAAAATGAAATCACTCTTTAAGACTTGTGGTCTAGTTAGTGGGCTATAGCTGCCTCACAGCAGTTCATCTCATGTACTTTTAAAAAAATAACAGCTTTATTGAGGTGTGATATTCTCACTATGAATTTGAGTTGTGAAGTGTTCTGCTCCAGTTCTAGATCATTAGCACATCCACACTGTTGTGCATGTACACCACTGCCTATCAGAAATTTTTCTTTACTCTGAAAGAAAACCCTGTTCCCATTTGTAGTCATTCTCATTTATAAGTCTTCTTTAGCTCCAGAAATCATAAGACTTTGTCTCAATGATTTGTTCATTCTAAACTTTTAACACAGAAGTACTATTCAGTGCATGGCCCTTTGGCAACATCCATGGCCTTAAGTCAGCTCTCTCTTTCCTCTTGCCTTTTGCTGGTCATCATTATACTTCACTGAGTAATTTCATTGGTCCATTTTCTGGCCTGAGTTCTTCAGAGTAAAGAAAAGTCACTCCTTCCTTCAAAAGATATTTGTCAGATGCCTCCTTTATGACACATTCCATGGGTTTCTGTTTTACTAAAATCAGTCTGATAAAGGTACAATGAGAAACATGAGCAAAACAAATACACATATGTAATCAAATACTCAGAGAAGCCCTGCCCAAGGATAAAATATTTAAGATTTGAAAGAAAACCCAGTGACACAAAGAGATGGGACTTAACATTGTGCAAACCTTTTGGAGCTAAGGTTGTCAGGAGTCTGCTGAGTTCCAAGGTCTGAAAGAAAGCCAGAGTGCCTGCATTGCTATTAGAAGGGTGTCCCAGGTGATAGGAGCAAGGGCATAGTCACCTGAATCTTTTTTTGTGAGAAACAGGTTTGGATTCTTCCAGGTGGAGTGCTATTATCTGATTTGGTTTAAGAAAATCTGGCTGCTCATTTAATAAAGAAATGCAGGGGTCAATTTGGAGGATAATTCTTGGAAAGCTTCTGCATATGTCCCGCCCATTGGCACTGGCAGCCTTGGTTAAGAGAGTGTAGAAGAAATGAATTGCACACATCAAAAAGCTTTGTCAGAATGAGAATGAACATATATTAAAGGTGTGTTGAGTGTAGAGTCAGGGCCTGATTTGAGCTCTTTGGTATACATTTCTCTAAAGTTATGAAATCTGGATTCAAATGGTTTTGAGACACATATGAAAACCCTAGGCAGAAAGATTAACTGGGTATTTACATATACACAGATCTAGAGCTCACAGGAAACCTGGGATTGGAATAAGCAGATGTGGGATTCATCAGTGTGGAGGACGTACTTGAAACCACGTTTGTGCAAAAGCCCTTCGAGGGGATGATTCTAGAAAGAAGAGATGCAAGCTACAATAATCTAAATTCATAAGACAGAGGTAAGATGCCACAAGGGTCCAGCTGGGGAGAAGGTATCAGGGGAGCATGGTGGCATGTAGCCACCAGGAAGCACACTTTTCAGCAATTCCTGCTTTGTTGTGGAGTCTTGAGTCAATAGGAAGTGAATTCAGCATAAAAGAATCGAATAAGAAATCAGCAAAGCAGATGCAGAGTTTGGGAGGCATGAGGAAGAAAAGTGAGAAGAGAGCAGGGTACTGGGAAGCCTGTCTTTATAGCATTCAATATCTTTGGGTAAAACCTGAACATAAGAGACTCAGCTCCACAACCTGGTTGAGAAAATGTCTAGCTCTACCCTCAGCAAAGTTATAAATTGAAAAGCACCCTGGGGAAAAATATTCTGTGGACAGATTAGAACGTTAAAAGTAGACAATGATTGAAGCACTACTTCATATTTCACCCAGAATAATTTTTCATATCTTAATGCTTGGTCCTATTGCTTGCTGAAGATATTGCACTGTTTTACCTTGGAAGGTTATAAGTGAGGGTTATCTTTATAATTTTCTTAGCTTTTGAGACCATGGATCTTTCTTACTTGAAGTCTAGACTTGCCTATTATTAGAAGAGACAATTTATTTTATCTGAGAGATAATTTATGTCCTCTTGAGATATACACAATGTACATATTTTATAGCTGGGGTTTATAACTTAATACATGAACCAAATTTGAGAATCACCTGTGCTGAGTTATTTTGGTGTTTAGAAAGTCAGTTTTATGAAGGCTGTGCTCAGGATCTTTTTAACACCTATCCTTCAATCTATAAAATCATTGAGAAACCATTATTGCCTAATTTAGTGATCTAAGTTATCATTCACCTGTGCTTTGTAGAATTTGGCATTCTCTCAGCAAATCTATCATGCCAGGTACATTGAACAACTAAGTTACTCTCAATGCTTTCATTAGATTTTTCTTAATTTTAAAATGGACAAATAAAGAGAAATCATAATCTTGTGTGAAACTGCTATATATGGGTTAAATTTACTGAGGTAAATTTCAGTTAAATTTAAGACTTTTATCTTTATAAATGAATGTGAAACAATAATTCATGGTAATTAAATTTGAAGAGAAAGGAGGCATTGGTTACCTGCCTTTGGCTTATCTTCGATCATTTATTTTGAGTGGACTCTCTGGTTTATTTAGTGCTTGAAGTTCATCTATTACACTCCATGAATTTGAATAAATTGTAAATGCCCTGAGTACAATTTAGTCATTTTTTGACCTTGTTAAGAAATAAATAATTGTGGCAGTCATGAGATTTTTGAATAGTATCTAGTGATTAAATTTTTAAAAATTACTATTTCTGAATTGTTCATGGAAAATGTCCCTGATTTAGTAAAATTTGTTATCTTACTATTCTTAACATTTTTATTAATATATAACTAGTAAATATTCAAAAGAATCAATGATCAGAATGGTAGCTAAGAATGTGATCTTGGAAATCAAACTGCATGGGGTCAAATCCTGTCTCTGACACATCACAGCAAGTGTTCTTGGACAAATGACTCAACCTCTCAGGATGAAATCATCTTCCATCCCTCTGAGGACATAAAACATACCTTTGTCTGGTGTCTCCAAACTGTATATGCCACCTCCATGTTATCAGATTGTTGCAGTATTATATATTTTTATCAAAAAATCTTGTTTTATTTATTAATAGCTCCAAAACATATGAATAGTGATGCAACGGAGGTACCAGTGCATAAAACATGAAGAATTGATTAACTCCAGTACTTTGTGTCAATACTGAAGCTACCTAGGAAAGATCACTGGGGCATGGTAGAAGTCCTCATGGTTTTAGACATTCGTTGGGGGTCTTGGAACAAATTCCTGGGGATCAGGGGGAGGGGCTTCTATAATATTACTTTTTTTGAGTGTTTCCAACAAAGGTAGGGACAATGGTGGAATTTTTCTCTTATTAGTTCAAGCAACGCTAAGAAAGAAAAATTTTATTTTATATATTTATATATTTGATTACCCTCATGCCATCCAGATGTGTAAAAATTATTGTCTTAATCTTTTTAATATTTTTAACTAAAGAAAATGTTTAAGAAATAGGATTTATGCTTGGGACTATCTCCTTTGTCTCCTGGTTTTGTTGCTTTACTGTGAATCTTTTCTATTAGAAATTTATGCTGGTATTAAAGGATTCAAATACCATCAAAAAGGATATGTGGAAGAAAGAAAGACTGTTTAGGCCATATGTCTAGAGGTTGTGTGTATGAGTGTAAGGTAACCAGCTCAGCCTAGTTTATCCTAGGTTTTATCAGTGAATGTTTTCTTAGTCCCAGAGTAAACCAATGTGGTTGGCCACCCTGCCTGTTTATAGCTCCTGGGGGTACAAAACTTGACTTATTTTAATTATGTCTATTCTTTACTACTGTTAAAGTTTCTACATCTTAAAGGAAGTAGGGGAAGTTAAAAATATCTAAGATTAGCTAACTATCCTATAAATGCTAGGCAAGGTTGAAATATTTTGTGAATAGAACTCAATTGATTTTCAAAGTATTTCTCTTAGTAATGTATCAGTCATTACTAAAAGAACTTGCTGTTGATTCCATTTATAGAACACTATTGAAACATGAAAACTGCAGATTACTGGGCATTAGTGAAGTAATGGAGTGCCAAAGTGAGTGGACTAGAGAAGGGCAGATCAAAGGAGACTTGTGGCCATGAAAATGGTCTGCCTTGACTCTGTCACAGCAGCCTTCTGGTCAGGTGTCCAGAAGGTGTGCTGATTTTACAGACTGTTAGAACTTCAGGAAACTGTGTAAAGGGAACACAGGATCTGTGAATTATTTGTACTTAATACTGTGAATCTTCAGTTATTCAAGAGCTTAAAGAATGGGAATGGGAAGAGAAACATGACAGCTGCTAACACTATTAGAAAACTTATTTTAAGACCATAGATGGTTATTATGATGACAGCATAGTCATTGCTTAATTACTATTTGATGCTGTTCACTCCAAGCTCGGCATATCACAATTTCAAAATTGCAGAGACTACTGAGTACTCCTTAAGGATGTAATGCAACTCCCTCAAGCCCTAAAGTGCAGTGAAGTAAACAGAAAGACATAGTCAGTACAGTATTATGGGGCAGAACCTGCACTCAGACAACAAACCAGGGTTCACATCTCAGTTCCACCTCCTCTTGTCTGTATGATCTTTGGCAAATTAATTATTGTTTTGGGCTTCATTACTTACATCTAGATCAGAGAAGTCAGTTTTGTCTCTATAATAGGGCTGTTATGAAGAATAAATGAGATGTTGAAAGCACTTCATAAGTGCTCTGCATATACTAAATTGCTTCTCTTATTACTGGAAGTATGTATAGTAGTGGTGCACAGGAACGAAGAGATAGATTTCATTTTGCTTTCAACAATTGATTTTTAGAAAGTCCCTTAGCCTTCCATGATTTCGTCTCCTTCTGCAGAATCTCAGTATGTCTGAGTAGATGACAGGTCAACAATCTTCCCGTTTTCAACTTCCTGTATAAGGAGGTGAACATTTTAGAGGCAATAAAGACCTAGATGTAATCACAGTTTAGAGTCTCCCAGATATCATTTTAAATTTTGCATCTGCCTCAGTTCTGAGCCATGCATTGGTCATCGCCCATTCATATCATGTTCCTTCTGCTTTCCTACAAGAATGGGGTTTTGTTCTGAACAGCATGTGCAAATCACAATTACTACTATTTTTCTACTTCTTTTGTTACTACTACTGCTACTCTACTCAAACTACTGCCCAAGAGGCAAATCTACCTGTGTCCACACCCTCTGCCTGTTCTGTGTTTCTCCAGTAAAAATTTCATAGGAATACATCACTGATTGGTTTACGTCTTGGCCAAGATTCTTCTCCAGTTCTATGGGCAGAGATGAGCAGTTGTGGAAGAGACCATAGAACCTGGAAAACCTAACTCCTTGCTCTCTGGTTCTTTGAGAAACGTGTTTGTTGACCCCTCATCTAAGAAAATTATAACAGCTGTGTCCTTCAGCTTCCTGTTTTTCCTCCCACCTGTGAGGATTATATGGCCTGTGTTTCCCTCCTCCCCTTTCCAGTTGGGTTGTATTCAGTTGTTTATAGATGGTACTGGCATCAGATCTGCCATTTTAATGCCACCATTATTCTGCCCCCCCCCCCATTTTACAACCTAGATTGTTAACCCACGAACTTCCTAGTCAATCATTGGTCAGATTATTATTAATCCAAAAAATTCTACTACCTAATGATTGCTCCCCCACCATTCTCTCTCTCACACCCTTGTGTGCACTCTAGCTGTCTGCTTAATACCTGTCTGCTTGTGTGCATTTACACATCAGGAATGGTTTCTGGGTGCTTTAATTTGTGCCATGATTTGGATGGGCTCTTCTACTGCCACTTAGGTGAGTGGAATCCAATCTGTTGCCCCACACCCTCTAATGCTGGTCTCAGATTCCATTTGGCCTGACGTTTGGTTGCATATCCACCACCAGCTTCAGATCGGTAAGTTTCCCATAGGTCAATTTAAACACTCCTCTACTGAAGTGAGACATGACCATTGGTCATCCAGTGCCCTTGAGGCAGTTGAGGAGTGGGGATTCCCCCAGTCATGACTTTTACAATTATGGTTTACCCCTTTAGTCGACCTTATCTGATGTGTGGATCCCTGAAGTTTGTGGTGGAGATTCCCTCTCTCTGTTGAGGCTCCTCTTTAGTATTTCTCTCAAAATTCCTGCCACCAGTTTCTTAATCCCCTTGCCCTTTGCCTGGCACACACTGATGGGGGTGATAACTCCCATCATGTGCTGCCTTCTTGTCTCCAGTCAACTAGTTTCTGACCCTGGGTTGCCTGAGATGATTAGCTATTTATCAGTTTCCACCATGGGATCTGGGTTCTCTATTCTCATAGATTCACTGCTCGGTGTCTACAGATGATCTTAAACCTCTTCACCAAGCCTACAGCCACCAAAACTTATTCAATTGTGTAATGATAATTGGCCACAGTATCTTCAGAAATCAATCAAAATGGCCATTAGTGGCATACTACTTCTGTGAGTCTTTTCTCTTCCTGCAAACCTGAACACCTTCTTTTGGCTTTTTCTCCCCTACTAATCCCTTCTCCTTCTCTGATTTGACCCAGATAATGATCTACCCCCATACTGGTTTCCTGCAGCAGAGTTCCCACTGAACCTTGCTCCTCTGTCTCCTTTGCCCTACTCTGTTTTTATTTCTGCCATGCTATGAGTCCTCCTGCCACGATGTCTCAAGCACATGTTCTAACTTTCCTATAGGAGTTTGCTATTGTGGAGGTGTACAGATAGAAAGAGCCCACACCTGTGTAAATACAAATATGAGGCTCTTCCCAAACTGCCCTCAACCCCTCATAAAAGCTGCAAAGAATTTTCATCTCTTATCTTATCTGTAAAGGCCAGGTGACTGACCCAAAAGCAAACTTTGCTGGCACAAAAGCAAACTTAAAGATAATGATAACCCTCCTCTCGGAGGTCAGGGTGACCCACATCTTAAAATGACATGCTTTTTGTACAATTTTATATGTTAGCCAATCAAAAAGAACACTGTAAAACTGTTTGCCTTTCATTATAAAAAGCCTGCTGAACAAGGGCTCAGGACCTCTTAGCGTCACCAGTTACCGAGTGTGGGGAGGACCAGGCTCAAGCTAATAAATGACTCTTTGTTGTTTGCATTGATCGTGGTCTCTGGTGGTCTTTGTGGGGTCTCAAGCCGCTGGGCACAACATATGGGGGCTCATCTGGATACCCCAAGCACACCCAGACATCTGATCATAGAGTCATAAGTGACATCATTGGCCGGTGAGTAAGGCATTGCTGTATTTCTGTCTGGATTGCCTGGAGGTTCTGGTACTGGGCTGGTAAAGTCCTGGTGGATGTGCTATAGGACCACGGCAAGGTCTTGAGAGATGTCCCCTCGACCCATCTGGGTAATTCTGTTGCATCTGGGCAGCCTTTGTGCTGCAATTGGACAACCTTTGTGTTGCATCTGGTTGACTGTTGCATCTGGGCAGCCTTTGGCTGCATCTGGGCTAACCTTGTGTTGCATCTGGGTGACTCTATCACATCTGGGATTTTGTTTTTGTCAACAAAATACCAACTAGCCAACTTTGATCTAGTGTGCCATATGTTTGTCTCTTTGTTTATTGTACCATACAGTCTTTACTCTTGTCTCATATTAAATTCTTTATTGTGTTAGTCTGATCTTAGGCTTAGGGATACTCATTGCAGGGTACTTTACAGTCCTTCTTGTTTCTAAGACATTTGTTTGCTCCAATCCCCCTAGGCAGAGAGCTCAGCAGCTCCATTCCCCAAAAGTAGTGGGAAATAATGTTTCATAATTTTCTGCATTCAAACCTAACCTGATTTCTCAACCAGGAAAAAAAAAAGGGTTAAAAGGTCCTAGGCAATTCCCCTGCCTGGTCTTGCTGAAGCCTGAATTGGAATGTAAACTGCAGCAGTCTCAGCAGGATTGGGGGTGACCTGAGACAGAAAAAAAAATGTGTCAGTTTTAAACTCCTGGGCTGCTACACAGAACTAACTCATTTTCTAGGATTCTTGTTTTGTTTTGTTTTTCTTTAATGCTGTATTTCTGAGCTCATAATTTTGATCCTACATACCTAGGTTAATGATTTATTTTGATCAGTTCTATTTTTATCCAACTCTAGAGTTATTTTTAAACATCTGTTACATTGCAATGGAGATAAACATTACAAGGCCTTTGCTTTTGTGTTATGTGTATATGTTATTGTTTAAGGTCATATTGTCTATGTATGTATCTGACAAAATTGACATAAATAATAAGTGTGCATAAAATTAAAATTAAAAAATTGATCCAAATACTTTTATTCATGTGATTTAAAAGGGTTCGACATATATTGGGTAAAATAATAAAAGTGAAATATCTTTAGAAATACTTTGCAAGTCTCTAAGTGGTCAAACTAATGAAATGTTGATGTTAAACACTGTCCAATATCAATTGTTTTTAGAACTTTTCTTCAACAGGAAAGAGATGGCAAATACTATTCAGGACACTTGTCTGTTATCCTGTTTTTATTTTTCAAAATGAGTAAATTAAATTTAATATGTATGGGACTACTCAAATGGGTTTGTTAGCGACATCTGATTAATTTGTAAAGCTAAAATGCTAGTTGTTAAATAACATTAAGTAGTCTTAAGTCCTTAAATTCCCTGGAGTAACATACTTAAACATTATTGGTTTTTTCATAGGTTGGTAAATTAAAAAGTGTTTAAAATTGCTTTGTGTCATTAATAAAAACAAGATTCTTAAGGGTTATGTCCTAACAGGTAAAACCCAACCCAGAGGGTGAGCATTCCATCTGCTCCCTTACTACTTCTCCCTGCTCCCCCTCCAGTTCTGCAAAGCTCCAAGGAGCTCTTAGATTTGGATTCAGAGTTACCATCTCCCCTCTCACTGTGTTTCAGTTAGAGTACTATAAACAACAAAGTATTTTATCTTGTTAAAATGGAGTAATTTATCTAAATTCAGAAATTTCATGAGAATTGTTACAGAATGTGAACAAAAAAGTGTCAACAGAAAGGAAAGAGAAAATAAAAGGTTCTGGGTATGGAAATATATTCAGTAAAAGGTAAAAGAAAATGTTTCTGGGTAAGAAAGTGTTTATGTGATGAAATACATGAAGGTCTAAGTAAGTCTGTGTGTAAGTAAAGAGCATATGTCAACAAGTTTGCGTGAAACTAAGTTGGTTACAAGTATGTGAGATAATCAGTTAAAGCTGTTTTAGGTTTTTCTTAAATTTAACTACTACTGTACTGACAGAAACTGAAGTCTAATCTATATGGTAAAATGACAAGGATTTGAAACACTAATTTACTCTTAACTTTGTGTCTATTAAGTTTTATTCTTTAGAACAATTAGTCTTAAAAATTGGGGTATATACATTTATGGTTAAACAACTGTTAGAATATTGTACTATGTTACAGAGTCTACATTTTTCTTTAAAAGCTAATTTGGTTAGTGCCCCGGACTGCAGGACATCAAGGGGTATCTGGAGGGGGGTGCTGGGATTGAAAGAGACAAGAGACAGAGAAATGGAGACAAGACAAAAGCCTGATCAAGTCTCCTTTATTAGAGGAATAAACACAGTTAATATAAAGTACAGAAACCAATCAGAGTAAAGTGCACGAAGGCAAGACTAGTCTCGCGCCAGAACTCCAATAAGGAAGTGTAATTGTCCAATCATGAAGTACCACGCAATCTAGTGTGATGCACCTGGTATAGTCTGACAGGTGTGTAAACAGGTAATGGCACGCCCCGCCAGCATCCGGCAGGCACCATCTCAGCTCAGCATGAGGCATGGCAGGGGGCATGACCATGAGTCAAAGAGCCTGACCATGAGCCAAGGCACGTGACCATGAGCCAAGGCGCGTGACCTTGAGGCAAGGCAGGGCGCGTGACCTGCCGGCTCCGGACAGGTTAGATAAAATTGTCAAGGGAATTGTGAAATGGTCACAAGTTGCATATTAAATGTGTTCATATTTTCCAGGTATACAAGTTTTTAAAGCAGGGAATTTATCAAGTGCTGCTATTCTCCAGAATAAACTTGTCTGTAATGGTAATCTTAAATTTAAGGAGTACATTTTATTGGGGATTTATTTTTATCATTTAATATTCTATTATGGGACCTATTATCAATAAGATATATGTAAAACTGGTTACTTGTTTCACTGAGATAAAAATTTAAATGTAAATGTATATCTAAGAGTTAGTGACAACCTGATTTGTTTAAAGGTTCATATAGTAGAAGGTGAAAGCATTTTGATACACAAAAGAAAACTTAAAAGCTCTCTCAGCCTTTCTTTGATTGATTCCTCTTTTGGATGTAATGTTAGACTGTGTTAACTAATGTTCATTTAGACTCAGGAATCAATATATGTAGACTTCTTAAAATGACATTTAATAAAGAGTGTAATGCACAATAGCAAAAATGGGACAACAATGACTGAGATTGGGGTCTCTGACCACACGACTGTAGCATGCCTGGTGCCTGGAAGTGTTCCTGTGTAGGAGCACAAGATGCCTAACTGTTGTGGCAGTACCCTCCCTGGGGAAGCTCTGTACAGGAGTCCTATCAGCTCTTATATTGATCTCAGGCACAAAGCTCTTGGGCAGAAAAAAATTGTTTTGCTACATAATCAGTATTTCATCAGTTCTCTTCTGTAGTTCCAGCCCACCTTACAGTAACTTTGGACAGTGGGCTTCTTTGTGAGCTATACAGAGTTCCTAACATTGCAGTTTGCAGTTGTGGAAAAAAGTTACATAGATGTTGTAGTCTCTGTAACTCTTCTGAAAACAAAGAATAATACTTACATAACTCTTTAGATCTGCATCTCCATCAGAGAACAGAGCTCTATCTGATCTCAGCTTAATCTTCAAAATCTGTGTTTATAAAGCTTTATTTTCTAATACTCCTTTGCCCCTCACTGAACTTGAAATTTGATCATGCTGGTAATGGCAAAGGGGCAAAATTAGCTTCAGGATTAGAATATTTTAATTAAGATTTGCAAAGAGCCCTGCCTTACGTGAGATAAGGCTCTGCCTCACTCTGCTGCATGTTAGAGTGACTCCAAAATAAGTCAGACTTCAGCTTATTTAAAGTTATAGTCAGAAGATTGGTTTTTGTTGTAAAATTACAATGATCTCAAATAGGGGATATAATGTGGTTCTCAGTCAAAATTCAAGATAGCTATTATACAAGCTGAATAAGTTTTTACTCTTGCTAATTTCATTTTGTAAAACTGTTGCCTGTTACTGTTTTGCAGAAGTAGCTGCTTCCAGAACACACAACCTAGGTAACTTGTGACAATAAGCCATTGCCTATAGAACAGATAGTGGTAACTTCCAGTACCAATACAGACTCCAGTTAGATAAAAGGGTAAATAACTGTAAAGTTATGGATATTAAAGTTAAAGCCCAGTATCCTTACTTTATGACTGGTGAGATTGGCTTGCTGGATGATTTAGATCAAATTTAGAAATTGGAATTAAATATAGAGGCCAAGAAAAAAACAGTATCTTCCCCTCAAAGTCAGCCTGAACCCAGGGAATAACAGGACTTCTTTAAGGAGCGCTGCAACTCTGGGTCAGACAACCTCCTGATCAAGGAGGTTGTTGAGACTACAGGACGAAAAATCACTCAGTGCATGTACTGCAGAGGAGGGTCATGGAAAAGGGGTAGACCTCCCTTGATGCTTCCAAAGGAAGTCACCTCATCAAGAGACCCTGCCTAACCAATGGCACTGGTTGAGCTAAGAATCTGCTCTTAAATTCTCTATGAGTGGCCTCTGTGGGAACTCAGCTGACTTTTTAACAAGACAGGAACCAGGTCAATTTGACCAGATTGATCTTCGACACCCAGAAAAACAGTTATAACCAAACTATAGCCATTCTTGGGCATTTAAAAGAAATAAAAGTTAAATATAACTTAAGATGTACACATGAATTAGCCCACTAGAATAAAGACTGGAAGGTACAAATGAAAGAAAGATTCTTCAGCAAATGTGCCTTATAAGTATCAAGAGAAACTGCCAGAGTCAGAAGTTTTTAGCCAGTTTAAGACCTTCCTAACTACACAGGTAGACTTAATCTATGTTTGCTATTATGATTACCTAGCTCTAAGTAACAGAATTATAGAGATCTCTACTAAACACATGTTATACCAATAAAGGGATATTTTACAAAAATCAGATGATATTAAGTAGCTTAACTATATTTTCTGGGGACATATATGACATTAAGAGTTAAATGTTGTGTTTAAATTCCTGAAAACCTGGACAATGTTCAATTCCCCAAATAAAGACCTTGTCCTCTCCAGGCTTTGTTAGGCCTCATTATGGAAACAATTTCTCAGTTCTTCCACCTCCTGGTGAGAGATTGACTTCTGTCATTTTCATGATACTCAGTAGCATGTTTCAGATGCTGCAACATTTAGTTTGTACTAATCTCATTTCAGTATTCATGTCTTTTTGTTCTTCTCTCATAGAAGCACCCACCCCCAGATGACTTTACAACCTGCTCTTCCCCAGCCAGACTTCTACTTTGGACTCCTCGATTGACCCAATGTTTAAAAGAGGGAACTCCAAACAGCTTGCCCCACGCTGCCCCAGTTCAGCTTTGAAGCAGCCAGAACGATTGGCACCCCTTTCCCTACAGCAGCAAGGAGTTTCTATAGCAAAAGTGGGGGATGAAGCCAGAATTAAGAACAGGTAGTTAGTGTAGAAATAGGGGATCGGGTCAAATCGAGGAAATGAAGGCCATGAAACTCATCTGCCTCTGGAAGTTGGAGACTGCCCCTGGGAGAATAAAATATTAATGATCTCCAAAGCTCATTGATTAACAAATTTACCTGCCTTTAAAGACTGTAAGCAAAGAAGTCTATGTGCAGTCCTAGGAGAAGAATGTTGTTTTTATATAGATCATGCTGGGATAATCAAGGATAATGTTGCCAAAGTCAGAGAAGGACTAGCAAACAGAAAGAAAGAACAGGAAGCTAGTCAGAGCTGGTTTGAATCCTGGTTTTTCCCCTTGGTTAACTACTCTGGTGTCCACTATAGTGGGACCCCTAATGTTGTTGCTACTAGCTTTAACTATAGGACTTGTATAATCAGTAAGTTAATTGCTTTTGTTAAAGATAGAATAAATACCGTACAGCTAATGGTGCTAAGGGCCCAATATCAGTCCATTAAGCAGTAAGAATTAAAACTATAGAGACCCAAGATTGGCTCTCTAAATGTTCTTGGAAAGGGGGAAATGTAAAGATAGAAAGAGCCCACACCTGTTTAAATACAAATATGAGGCTCTTCCCAAACTGCCCTCAAACCCTCATAAAAGCTGCAAAGAATTTTCATCTCTTATCTTATCTGTAAATAAGATAAGCCAGGTGACTGACCCAAAAGCAAACTTTGCTGGCACAAAAGCAAACTTAAAGATAATGGTAACCCTCCTCTCGGAGGTCAGGGTGACCTACAACTTAAAATGGCATGTTTTGTATACAATTTTATATGTTAGCCAATCAAAAAAAACACTGTAAAACTGTTTGCCTTTCATTATAAAAAGCCTGCTGAATGCTCAGGGCCTCTTAGCATCACCAGTTACTGAGTGCATGGAAGATCATGCTTGAGCTTGCTAATAAATGACTCTTTGTTGCTAGTATTGATCATGGTCTCTGGTGGTCGTTGTGGGGTCTCGAACTGCTGGGCACAACAGAGGGAGAGTTCAGAGTCCATTTTCCTTTCTCCCTCTCTGATCATTCCCAGATAGAAACGTGGCTGGGTTTCTTCACCTCCAAACTCTATGAACTTCATTAAGAAATTTTAGTATCTTACCTAGACTTATGATGTTAGATTTAAAAGATACCTTTTTCCGTATACCCTAGACTCTCAATCACAATTTCTGTGTATCTTTAAGGTACCAGATGGTGGATCTCAATTAACCTAGAAAATGTTCCCTCAAGGATTTGACAATAGCCCTCATGTGTTCAACCAAACCCACGCTAAGAACTTGACAAGGGTTAAAAATTCCTAGGCAGTTATTTCCCTTGTAATGGAATGTAAGCTAGCAGGCTCAGTGAGGGACCAACCTGAGACTGAAGAAAAAATAAAAGAGTCCATTTTAAACTTCTGGACTTAAAGTTAGGAAAATGGTTTTAAGACTCTCTCTCTTTTTCTCCATCTCCCTATCTCTCCCCCTCTCTTTCTCTTTTCCCCCTTCTGCCTGTCTTATTTTCACTCTCTCATACTATAATTATTGACCATTAACAGTTTTTCTTCTAGGATTTTTGTTTTTTCTTAAATGGTATATTTTTTGAGCTCATAATTTTGATCTTACATACCTAAGTTAATGTATTTCTTATCAGTTCTATTTCGTATTCAACTCTAAAATTTGTTTTTAAAACATTTATAATATTGCAATGGAGATTCACCTACAAAGCACTACAATGCCTTTTCTTTTGTTATGTGTATATTATGTCTGATATTGTGTTATCTGTCTACATATGTGCCTCAAAATATCACACATATAATATCGAAATTGACACAAATAATGAGCACTCATGAAATTAAAATTTTGAAAATTAATGTAAATAAGTTTAATTAACATGATTTTAAAAGGTTTAATTTAAATTGGGTAAACAAATGAAGGTAAAATGTGTTTAAAATTACTTAAGTCAAGTCTCTCTAAGTGGTCAAACTAATAAAATGTTGATGTTTATAAAATGTCTAATCCATTATGTCTATGACTTTTCTTCAACAGAAAATAGATGCAAATAATGTTCAATACACTTGTCTGATATTTGGTTGTTGCAGTAAAATAAGTAGATTTGACACATATGAGATTACTCCAATGTGTTTGTTTGAGACATCTGATTAAGTTACACAATTAAAATGCTAACAAATAACATTGAGTACTCTTAACTCCTTAAATTCTGTGGGGTAACCTGTTAAATAAAAAGGGTTTATAATTGCTTTGTGTCATTACTAAGAACAAGGTTACTAGGAATTAAGTCCTAACAGGTACAATTCTATATACAAAGGGGATCCAAAGTTTCAACTGTGTTTCAATTAGAGTACTAAAAATAAAAAAAAAATTATTTTATCTCATTAAAATGGAGTAGTTCATCTACATTCAAAAATTTCATGAGTTTTTTCAGAATGTGAATGAAAAGGGGTCAACTGATAGGAAAGAAAGTAAGAGGTTTTAAATATGGAAATATATTTAGTAGAAGGAAAAAATGTTTCTGGGTAAGAATGTCTCTGTGAGATGAAATACATGAGGGTCTAAGTATGTGCTAAGAAAGTCTGTGGGTAAGTAAAGGGCAAATTTCAACAAGTTTGTGTGTAAGTAAGTTGGTTAGATGTATGTGAGACAATCAGTTAAAGCTATTTATTGTTTATCCCTAAGGTCAAATATTAATGGGTTAATATAAACCAATGTTAAATCTATATATTAAAATAAAAAGGATTTCTTAAAAACACTAATTTACTCTTAACATTGTGTCTGTTAAGTTTTATTCTTTAGAACAATTAGTCTTAAAATTTAGGGTTTATACATTCATGGTTAAACAACAACAGTTGGAGTATGGTACTGTTACAGAGTGCAAATTTTTCTTTAAAGCCAAACTTGGTTAACATAGAAATGTCAAGGGAATTGTGTAATGGCCAGTTTTCTTTGTATATTAAATGTGTTCATATCTTCCAGGTATACATGTTTTTAAAGCAGGAAATTTATCAAGCTGCTGTTTTCTAAACTAAACTTGTCTGTAATTATAATTTTAAACCTGTAAGAATTATAAATGTTATGGGGAAATTATTTATATCACTTAATGTTCTATAACAGGACCTGTTATCAATAGGGTATATAGAAAATTTATGTTACTTTTTACACTGAGATAAAAAATTAAATGTAAATGTATTAAATGTAGAAGTTAGTGAGAGCCTGATTTATTTAAAGGTTAACATCATGAAACATAGAAACAAAAGCATTTTGCCACACAAAAGGAAAGTTAAAAGCTCTCTAAGCTTCTCCTTCATTTATGTTTTGGATGTAATGTCATATCATGTTAATTTACACTTATGTAGACTCTGGAAACAACAGATGTAAACTTTGTAAAATTATGTTTAAAGAGGAGGCGAAGATCAGCTTCAGAACTAGAACAATTTAACTAAGAGTTATGAAAAGCCTCACCTTACCTGAGATAAGGTTCTGTCTCTCACCTTACTATGTAAAAGAGTGGCTCCAAAATAAGCCAGTCTTCAGCTCATTTAAAGTTATATTCAAAAGATTGGTTTTTATTGTAGAATTACTGTAATCTCAAACAAGAAATATAATACATAGCTCACCAAAATTCAAGATACCTATTACACAAACTGAATATATTTTTATTGTTGTTAATTTCATTTTTTAATTTTCCTTGTAAACTCTATAATTGCTGCCTGATTAATGTTTTCAAGAAGTACTGCTTAATGAACAAAGTACCTAAATTAGAGATAATAAGCCATCATGTAGAAGACAGATAATATAGACCCCAATTAAGTAAAAGGGGGTAAATGGCTGTAAAGTCATAAACATTGAAGTTAAAGCCCTGTACTCTTACTTTATGACTGGTGAGACTGGGTTGCTCAATACTTGAGATCAATGTTAGAGATTTACATTAAAGTACAGGTGCCAAGAAAACCAATATTGACTTTTGCCCTCTGAGTCAGCCTGAATCCAGGGAAGGAGAGAACTTCTGTAAGGAGCTTTGTAATTCTAGGTGACATGACCTCCCAATAAGGGAGATTAATGAGACCATTAGAGGAAGAAAAGCCAATCAGTTTATCTGCTGCAAAGAGGAGGGTCATTGAAAAAGGGAGACATCCCTGATGCTTCCAAAGGAAGTCACCTCAACAAGGAGATCCTACCTAGCAAATGGAACTAAAGGAGTTAATAAGCTGCACTCAAATTCTCCATGAGTGTCCCCTGTGGAAACTCAGCTGACCCTTAACAGCAGGTAGAAACAAGATCTGTTTGACCAGCTTGATCTTTAACACATAGCAAAACAGTTAAAACCAAAACATTCCTGGGCATTTAAAAGAAGAAACAATAGTCAAGTTTAACTTAAGATGTATATTTATGTTAACTCAAAGAATAAATAAGACTGGAGATGACAAAAGAGATTCTTAGGCAGGCAGGAGTGCCTGATAACTATCAAGGGAAACTGCTAGAGTAAGAAATTTTTGGTCATTTTAAGGCCTACAGATCCTTCTAAACAGGACCAAGCCTGCTAAATTACCTACAAAAGTTCCACAAGATCATATACTCAAGTTCACCAACCAATCATTCAATCAATCGCTTGTCCTTCAAGACTACCAGACCCTGACACACAAAACTGATACCTGCAATTTACTACTGACACCTCTGACTCCAAAAACTCTGCTCCCACCTTAAACCCTCCCTAATTTCCTTTTTACAGGAATAAAATTCTTCACCCCTCACCAGCAGGTAGAAGCTATAGAAGAAAGACCATTGTACCACCCCTGGTATCTATAAAAACAAAAAGGGATGAATATTGGCATCGGATCTGCCATTTTGCTTCCACCACTATTCTTCCCCTCCACACCATTTTACAACTTAGATTGTTAGCCTGAGAACTTCCTAGTCATTTATTGGTTCATATGGTTATCCCTCAAACTTTCTCATTAGTTGTTGGTCAGACTTTTATTAGCCCATGAAATTTCACTACCTAAGAATGGTTCTCCCGCCATTCTCTCTCTCATCCTTGTGGTCAGGCACTCTGCCTGTCCACTTAATAAAATCTCTTTTGTGAGTTCCCACATCAGGAGTGGTTTCTGGGTGCTTTCAGGTGGGATGCTTATTGATGTATAGTCCTTATTATATACACAACAAACTGAATGAATCACCAAAGAATTACACTATTTTTAAAATCAGTAAATTTTACATAGTTTATTTCTCTTTGTTAAACATTCTTGAAATGATAAATTCATAAAAATAGAAAAGGCTTAATGGTGGCCATGAGTAGTGGGGAGGGCAGGAAGAGAAAATAGGTGAGGCTCAGAGGTCATCATGAGGAGCATTTGAGATGGAAATGGTCTATACCTGAGCTATGTCATCTTTAATGTCACAGTGTGAACCCTGGGAGGGAGTTTTATATAAAGTGAAGAGATGATGTCTCTCTTTTTTCTTAACACAACTTCATATAAATCTATAATTGTTTAAGAATAAAATATCCTAACTGAATAAATAAAACTTTAAATGATTGAACCATACTGAACCAATATACAAGTGATTATCACTCTAAAATTATCCAAATTTTCCTTAGAGGTCTGGTAAAACAAGCATAAAAAATGAAAAATTTTAAACAATAATTACAAAAAGTACTTTCTAGATAGTTTGTAAAAATGTCTTCCAGGAACAAAACTGGTTGTACATCCATGTTATTCTCAGTAAATATTGTTTTCCTCAAGTTAGTTATACATTTTGATACTACTTCACAGTGCACAATGTTCACATAAAAAATAAATGAACATTTAATTTCTATAAATTAATGAAGTTGAAATCATGTGTTCTTTAGAAGTTCAGGAGCAAAACAATGAAATATACTTGAAAATATTTAACTCAATATTTTAATGGAGCTTGTAATGATGAAGAAAAATATAAAAAAATTGTTCCTTTAATTATGGTGAATCCAAGAATAACTATGAATTATTTAATCCACAGATTATATTTTACAAAGGGATTCAATTATTTTCTCACAGACTAAATTATTAAGCAAAAATCACAGGTACACGAAATAATCTTTTTATAAGTAATAGAAGAGTTAACTAGAAGTAGAGCAATTTGTTTTCATGCGGTGAAACACAAAAGAAGACATTTATGAATGCCTGAGGGAGGAAAATGACTCCAAAACATAAGATAAGCTTTAATTTAAAAGTTATGTTGTCAAGTTTTCTGACCAAAATTGAGCTCAAATCTTTAAAATGTTATCAAATGGAAAACACTGACTCACCTAAATCACCTTCACTCTGACACAGAACAGAGCCAATGCTGGTAACTTCCATTAAACTCAGAGTAAGCAGTTTCTTAGTGTGGCAGTATTTCAGGATACAGGTGATGAATACACTACAGTTAATTTTTCTAAAGCAACTAGCAGCAAAACAAGTTCACTTATATATTTTCAAGACCCCATCAAAGAGAAGTCTTAACTTTTTTTTAAGAGTATACTTCTGTGAAAGAAGATGCTATGTAGCAGGCTTGGTAAAGTTTAGGTGGGAAATTTAGATTTAGGTTGGAAAGCTCTTGCACAAGAGATTGCATCTCCATTTCCAAAAGGTCATTTGAAATCATCACATCCTCCTTCCCTATTTTAGAGCTCACCTCTGTTTTCTAAATAGATGTCAACAGAGGGAGAAATGTTGAACTGGCATAGCCGCAGACCCTGAAAGTTTTGCTCCAGAGATTACACAACACCCACTTGGGATTGGGAACCAGGCCTTGGGGGACATGGAGGACAGGGCCCCGTGGAGAGAACTGAAAGGGTGAGTCGCTGTGACTGGCACTTGACATTTAAAGATCACCAAATGTCAGTCATTCTTAGATAACAAGTCTATAGGTGCTATGACTCAGGCAGTAATCAACCCACCATTAATCAGAGTATTAGGATGGATCTCCAACATTGTTTGAAGGAGCAGAGGGCAGGGTCACAGCTTTAAATGTTTTTCATGACTTTGATTAAGGGGAAAAAAAGCAACAACATGGCATACACTCACTAGCTCAATTTTCCTCTTGTGGATGCCTCGAGGATTAAAGGCACACCACATTAACCACCCCACAGCCTCCAGACCTATCAATGCACCATCCTGACCCAGTGACTCCAAGGAAAAGGTGGGAACCAGAAGCTCATGCTCGCCAAGTTCTTGTTACATCCCGGAGACCACCCTGGATAGGAGTCCACTCAGCCTACACCTACCCTATGCCATTCAGGTGATGCCCCTGCCTGTGACACCCACCACCATCCACAGAGCCTGGCCCCCAAACAGGCCCATGCCCCCTGGTGTCGCTAGTGTGAAGCACACACAAACTTTCCAAGGGCTCCCAGAACAATAGTAGTTGAAGCACCAGCAAGGCCCAACAACTGCAACTGCCAGGGCTGAATTTTGCCACCCACCAACTTGCACCAGTGTCCCAGGTTTTGGCACCGGGTCGCTTCAGGGAGAGTTCCTGAAGCATTCCCAGTCCACCAGTTTGGGGTACCCCATGCCATTTCAAACCACTAAGGACCCTGCGCCCTGGTGCCAAGTGGGCAGGGACACAGTGGCTGCCCTGCTGGAAATCCAGTTGCCTGGCCATTCCTGGTGGCCACCACTGACCTGCCCCCACCCTGACCATCTCTGAGAAGAAAGAGCTCTGGCTTGCTGTCGCCTCGCCCTGAGCAGCAGTCACCACTCCCCATTCAGGGTCCCTTCACTAGTGCCACTTGTGGTGAAGCAGATGGCACAGAGAGGCAGCTCAGGCCAAGACTCAGCCCCTCCCACCTCCCTGCAATTTTGGGTTGATCTGGCAGCTTCCAATGCAGGCTTGGAACTAGGGAACTGGGTTGGACACTGCAAAGTGCTGCATCTCAGGACATACTCAGGGCAGGGCTTGCAGGACTGGCTTGTGTGGACAGGGTGATCAGGTGCTGTGGGCCATGTGGAACCCATGCAGGTAAGACAGGGTGAGGGAATACTGCAGGTCTTGGACCCAGAGCATGCGAGTTTGCCCCAGCATGTACCCAGGGAAGTGCCCTGCACCCACCCACAGTCTCTGTGCTTGGTAGTGACATGCAAAGTTGGTGTAACTGTTAATGAGAAATTGATGCAAATATTTTTTTCATTCCTAGCAACAAGAGGCACCATGGGGCCCAACCCCTCCTATGGAGAACCATGACAGAGTATAGGAGAGCAGTGACTGAGATTGGGTGTCTTTGATAACCTCATAGCTGTGGTATGCCCAGAGCCTGGGAAAGTTTTTGTAGGGAACAGGATGCTTGGCTGCTGTGGCAATGTCTTGTATGAGAAGGCTCTGTGCAAGAGTCCTATTATCTCTGAACTTCATCTCAGGTACACAGCTCCAGGAAAGGAAGAAATTCTTATGCTAGACAACCACACTGGTTCACCAGCTCTGCTTTCCAGTTTCCTGCCTGCCTTATAGTAACTTTTAACAATGGACTTTTTTGAGAGCTTCACAAAGTTCCTATCATTGAACATTTCAACTATGAATTGCAACCACAGAAAAACTACACAGGATGTCCTAATTTCTGTAACTTTCCTGAATATAAATATATACAACATATGGGTCCACTTCAATGTGGATTGATTGCCTATTCCTAATTTAACTACTCAAGATTTTTCTTTATAGGTAATAGACTTAAAAGACTTTTCTTTTCTTTTACTATTCCTCTCTTTCCTGATGATTGAGAAAAAATTGCCTTCACAGTTCCTGTTTTCAATCATCATAAGCCTGCTGATAAATATTAGTTATAAGTTCTTCCTCAAGGTATGTTCAGTAGACCCACATTCTATCAACATTTTGTGAATAATGCTCTTCAGTGTTTCTGACAATTATTCCCACATATTCTTGTTTATCATTACATGGATGATATTTTGATTGCTGGAACAATACTTATAGAACACAATTTAACTAAATTACAACACATTCTATTACTATCTGACCTATATGTGGCCACAGGAAATATTCAATGACAACTCCATATTAACTAATTAGGACATAAAATACTCTAATTTCATTCCATTCTTCATGTTCCAAAACTCTTTCTTCCAAATTTTTCTTAATTCATTTACAGCGATTATTAAGACATTTTAATTGGGATCCACCTCATATTTCTTTAGTTACTGATATGTTGTCACCTTTCAATTCAGCTGTAGAGAAAACAACATAATCCCAACTTTTTTTTTCAGTTAACTCTTTTACTCACTGCAGCTCTTCAGCATGTTACTAAGAAGTTATTTACAGTTATTATAGATAGATCCCAGCACTCAATGTTCTTTTATCTCTAATATTCTTTACAGAAATGCCGTATGCATTTACTGCATCATCAAATATTGTATGTAATACAGTGGGTATATTCTCCTCAATTTTCAGGAAAAAATATTCTCCCTTATGCTGATATATAGCTTCAATTGATCTCAGATAGTTGTCATCATATTTTATCTCTTACAGGAACAGATATTCATGTTCTTTATGTTCCTTATAGAAAGACTTAACATTTACAGTATTTACAATTTTCTTCATATTCTCAAGCTGTCTTACCTAAATTTTTAATTCCTATTTCTTTCCAATCATCTCAGGATAAATGTCTTTCCTTGTGTCAAGTTTCTCATGCTCCTTCTATAATCTCCTCCATTCCATTTTACAGTGCTATTACTGTCTATACGGATGGAAGAACACAACAAGATTATTATCTATATTCACTGATAAAAAAAATGGACTGATTATTACATATTGCCTCAAGGTTCTCCTCAGTGAGCAAAATTAGCTGCAATTATTTTGGCTCTTCATATGTTTCCCACAACATTAAACATCATTACAGATTCTCAGTGTATAGCCAAACTGATAATTTCATATGTCCTCTGCAAGTCGGTTACCTGATTTGGACTCTAATTTGTTATCCCTGTTTATTACTTTTCAATCTCTTTTACAGGATTATACAGCTCCAGTATTTCTTCCTCATATATGTAGCCACACTAAGATTTCTGGACAACTCACTGAAGAAAATGCTTATGCTGATGCTGCTATAAAATCACTTTATCCTCTCTTTTCAGATGCCAAGGTATCACATTTTTTTCATCAAAATGTTCATTTTTAATGAGATTCTTTTCTATTTCCTCTCACTAGGCCCATATCAATGTTAATAATTGCTCTCATTTTAAACCCTTTTGTTTCCCCACTTGGGGAATATGAAACCCTCGAGGTTTATATTATAATGCACTTTGGCAGATAAATATAACTCACTGTCCTCCTTTTCACCCCTATTTCTTTTTACATGTAACCACAGATATATCCCCAGGTGTTTTACGGGCCAATGCACATTGTTCAGAGAAGGTCTCAGCCTGTATCTCTCATGTACTCCTTTGCACTGGCCCCATGGGCAAACCTCATCATTTAAAACTGAGAATGCCCCTACTTATCTTCTAGTTCCTTTGCTAAGTTTTGTAATCAATGGAATAAAATTTTAACCCATGGAATTCCTCGCAATCCTACTGTGCAGGCTTTAGTTGAGCATGCACATCACACACTTAAAATGTACCTTTTAAAAGAAAACAAAAATGGTACATAGTCTTGCTCATGTTAATAATGCTCTCAATATTGCCTTGTTCACAAGAAATGCCCTTAATATACAGTATGAAGATAATACACATCATTGGTCCTCTGTCTTTTCCCTAAGGAACCCCATCAATGATTTAGGTAAAATATTAATTTCCACCATATTCAATATGGCAGGAACCTGCACATTTAATTTCATGGTGAAGGGTATATGCTGTTGTTATTAGTCCTACAGGTCCTGTCTGGATTCCTGCCAGATGTGTGAGATCCATCCATCATCATGAGTTGGCATCAAGGACTTCTCAATCTAATTCCCAAATTCTATTTGACCCTGAAAGAAGAAGACCCTAATTCAAAGAAGAAATATCCAATAGGAACAAGAGGCCCAAGAAATCCTCAGTTTTCTAATCATCTAGTGACTTGGGGGGATATAAAAATTTTAACAACCTGTGCTCAACATTTGCTAGTCAAGATGGATTTAGAATGTACCCTGGGAAATTTGGTTACACTTCTGTTCGCCAAACTTACCCAGAATTCCACAACTATACTGACTGTTATTGTGTTATTTCTGTGTTATTGTATCCTTGTTGGTGGTGACCCAGTACTTAGCAAAAATTGTTAATACTTTTGAAATTTTTATCATCACTCTATTCTTGATAATACTGCAGCTATTGATTATTTACTGATGTTACATCATAAGGGATGGCAGAATTTAATAATATGTGTTGTTTCAATTTAACTAATAATAGTAACCTCATTTAAAGGGAATTGAATCATCTTAAGGACATTTAAAGAAGGTTAAACAAGATGATGGAAGAGGAGATTTATTAGATTGGTTAAACTTATGGCTACAAAATTTTACATAGATCAAAGAGCTTTCCATTGGAGAATGTTTATTGATATTTGCCTTATTATACTCTGCTTTTTTTTTTTTTTTTCCAATGTTTGCCTTGCTTTCTCCCTCCACCTTCATTGAACTGAAGACTAGTCATGTCTATTCTAAAGGTCAGACAAAACAAAAAAGGAAAGTTGTATGGATTTCAGATCAGTCAATGTACAGAGGAGCAAAAGTCCTTTCAGTTGAGCAAATGCCTCAGGACACAATAGGTGCTCTGTTTGAATGACTTAGAAATACTCTGAAACTCCTTGGTCCTTGAGGCCTGGAAATATTATATTATTATAATAACTTTTGGTCTTAGTGGACTCTGAGAAGCAAGCAAGTTATGTGATCTGGACATGAACAAAGATAACTGTACTATGTAAACTAGTGTAATGTGATATGACCCTGGAAAAGATAATACACTGGACTGATTTTCCCATGAGAGCTTCTTGCTCTTCACCATCCTGTGTGTTTGCCTCTTTATTAACTCTCCCATTAACCTTTATAACTGGACCCCAATTAACCTTTACAAACCACCCTGCACAAGTCTAAACAGGAAAGGAAAAGTGGGGAAACTGAGGCCTGATGACAGCAGCCAAGAGGAGCAGATGGATTAGGAACTACATCTGACCCTAGTCTCACGTTTTCCCCCTTCTCTCACTTTGATATAAAGGAGACAAGTGTTAAATGCAGCACAAAGGAGCCCTGTTCTTTGAGAACATATTGAGGGCCCCTAAGGAGCACCCGCTAACAGTGCTCAGTAGTGCCCTTTCCAAGACCCAGTTATCCTGAAGATATGTGAATTTGACTGTACATAGGGAGAGGCTATTTTTTACTTTCTGTTGCCATCCACATGGGTTTATTCAATCTACCAAGATTATATAAAATCCTAGGGGAAAAAATAAGCAATACCTACTAAGAATTGAGCACTCACTGTGGCCCAGTCTTTCACAGTAGCACCACCTTACCCATGATGACAGGTGAATGTCATTGATACAGATGGGAACACTGCGGCTTACAGAGCCAAAGTATCTTTCCCAAAGACAGGGGCTCAAACCCTGTATTCTCCACCACTAACCATCTCTGCTTTTCTCAGAGATGGGGTGTGGAGAGAAGTACCAGGGGAGCAGATTGGGGCTTCGAGGAATTAGCTCTGTTCTTTCAAATTGCAAATTTGTGCAAATTACTGGCAGTTATCAGAAAGTTTTGAGGCAACTGGTTTGGAATTTGGAAAATCATATAAGTATATGATAAGTTATAAGAGATCAATGACATTACTACCCCTAGAGAGAATGTCTGGAGACCCCTCTGGGAAAATTTTATTCCACTATCATCCTGGGAAGTAAAGCACTCTTATTGTCTCCATTCTTCATTCGAAGAAACAAGGCCAGGAAATTTTGAAATATGCAAACCAACTGTGTTGAAACAAGAATGAGAATCCAGATCTCAGCGTTCTGCTCTAAGATGTTTCTCCCACCTGGCTATGTTGCCTTTTACAAGACCCATCAGATTACTATCTTGAGGAGTGTTTAGACTACAGCTGTTGTCAAAGAAAAAAAGAAAAAGAAAAGAAAATATTAGAGAAACCCCTTTATAATGCTGGGAAGAGGAGCTAGTTAGGACTGGACTTTTTCTACCCAAAAGACAAATCTTTTATCTTAATTTTATCCTGCTGAATATTGTTTTAAAATGTGAACATTTTATGTAAAATGCAATATATATATATATATATATATATATATATATTTAAAAATTATAAGAAAAAGTATTTAATGGGATCTTTCTGGCACTTATGCAAACTGCATAACTGCATTTTATTGATTTTGGTGATAGGCATTCTCTACCTTTTAAAAATGTGTACTTATTGTGATTTTACTCATTCTAGATATTCAATTCTGTTTTTAAAAAAGTGAATATTCTGGCCTTCAGGGCTCATGACCCAACAGTGACCAGCCCTCCGGACCCTGCACCAAACAGAAGAAAAAGTAGACTCAAATATCCATCATGTTGGCTTAGGACCAGACTTCCTATAAGACTTCCAGAGAGCAAGATATAAAAGCAAGAATCAATAAATGGGATGGATTCAAACTATAAAGCTCTTTCTCAGGAAAAACAAGAATGTGAAAAGAGACCCTCTGGATTGGGAGATAATCTTTTCCACAGGCACTTCAGATAGAGCACTAATCTCCAGAATTTATAAAGAACTTAAAAAAATTACAACAAAAACACAAAGAAATCTATAATTCGGCTAAGTAACTGGACAGACACTTCACAGAAGTGAAGATATATAGGTGATTAAAAAATATATGAAAAAGTGTTCTTCATCTCTAGTAATTAGAGAAATGTGAAGATTTTATCTCAATCAAATTAGAATGGCTATTTTCAAGAACACAAGCAGTGTGTGTTGGTGTGGATGTGGGGAAAAAAGGCACACTCATGCATTGCTTGTGGAGTTGCAAATTGGTACAGTCACTCTGGAAAGCAGTATGAAGATTCCTCAAAAAACTTGGAATGGGCTCACCTTTTGACCCAGCTATCCCACTCCTCAGTTTATGCCCAAAAGAATTAAGATCAGCGTACTACAGTGGCACAGCCAGAGCAATGTTTATAGCTTCTCTATTCACAATAGCAAGATTGTGGAACCAACCTAGATGTCCTTTAAAGATTAATGAATAAACAAATTGTGGTGTGTTGGAATATTACTTAGTTATAAGGGAGAATAAAATTATAGCATTTTCAGTTAAAAGGATGGAATTGTAGAATAATATGCTAAGTAAAATAAACCAATCCCCCTCAAAAAAAAGCTGAATATTTTCTCTGATATGTGGATGATGACACATAACAGGGAGTTTTGGGGGGTAAGAAGGAGAATGGAGAAACTTTAGATTGTGTAGCGGGAAATGAGATGGTAGTGGATGGGTGAAAGAGAGAGAGTGAACTGAAGCAGACATCATTACCCTGTGTACATATATGATTACATAAATTATGTGAATCTACATTGTGTACTACCATAGAAATGAAAAGCTGTACCCCACTTGTGTACAATGAATCAAAATTCAGTTTGTAAAACTAAAAATAAAAATGTGAACATTCTAAACTTGTACATTTACCTTTAAAAATTCTGGGCCATATGCCAGGCAGAGAGGTGTCTGCCTATAATCCCAGAGACTTAAAGGACTGAGAATGGAGGACAGCAACTTCAAGACCAGCCTCAGCAACTAAATGAGTCCCTATGAAAAAAACTTAGATATTATCTCAAAATTACAAAAAAAGGGGCTGGAGATGTAGCTCAGCGGTTGATTGCCCATCAGTTCCATCCTCAGTATCAAAAAATTGGAGGAAAATATTCTAAAGACCATGAGGTAGAAGACTGTTACTCCATGAACACTGATGCATTGTTCTTTTAAAAATGAGCTCTTATCATCTCCTACTTTCCAGAACAAGAAGTTGAGAATAATAAACTTAATTAGAGATGAAAGGGTTTGGAAATAAATGATAATGTGGAATTAGAATGATCACTGAACTCACTGATATTGCCCCACATGTTACATTATAGAGCCCAGGTATTCCTGTTGTAGTCCATGAACCATGCAACTCACCTGAAAACAGAAGTGAATGCACATTCTCAGGCTTGAACTGGACATACTGAATCGATTTCATACTTTAACAAGATCTCCAAGTGATTTCTATGTAAATTAAAATTTGACAGCCACTAAATAATCCCTCCATGACTGTTAGAAATTTTTATAAGCACGATAAACATCACTCTCCTGTGTCATTTCTTCCTTTCTGTCTTCATTCCTCATATGACTCATGAGAAAAAGAAAATTTTTCTAAATAATAGATTTATTAATTTATTTTTAATAAAAAACATGCTGCTTTCTAAAACATTAATAGAGCCACCTACTTGTAAATTGATCCATTCTGTTCCATCATTCCAGATGTGGAACACCTATAAAATCTTAAATTGTTCAACAAACATACCAATTGTGGTAACTTTGAGAGATTATGTGATTAGTATGTTCATAGAATTGAATATGTAGGACTTAATGGATTAAAAAGCAAAATCATCTTTATGAAACTATAGAGAAAGACATGGAAAATATTAATATTTATATAAATAACTTTCCTTCAATAAGAAAAATAGATGAATGACTTCGATAGAAATAAGTAAAGAAGGCTTCTGGCCAGGAAGGAGAAAGGGGCGGGTCCAGCGGGCAGCGCGTGGAGGTGTCGAGCTCCTGGGACCCGCCAGTGCGCGGGGTCCTTGGCCCTTGCAGACGCATTGGCCGCCGTCGGTCTGCGGGAGGCGGGTTATGGCGGCCCGCGACAGTGGGCTCTCTGAAAGAGTTCTCCGGGTGGACGAGGGAAGAAGAAAGGCTCCGGCGGCCCCAGCAGCCCGGTGCCTCCGAGGCCTCCGCCCTCCTGCCTGGGCTCCGCCCCTCACGCCACCGGCCGGCCCCTCCACCCCGTCGCCGCATAAACGGAACCTGTATTACTTTTCCTACCGGCTCTTCGTAGGCTTCACGCTGCTGTGTCTGGTGGCCTTCCACCTGGGACTCCTCTTCGTGTGGCTCTGCCAGCGCTTCTCCCGCGCCCGCATGGCCTCCAAGAGGAGCTCCCGGGCCCCGCCGGCGCCAGCCTCTCCCTCGCCCCACGCCCCAGCGCCGGGCGGTGTGGCGGAGCACGTCCAGGCCTTCCACAAACTTGCCTTTGAGTACATCTCCATTGCCCTGCGCATCGATGAGGCTGAGAAAGCTGGACAGAAGGAGCAAGCTGTGGAATGGTATAAGAAAGGTATTGAAGAACTAGAAAAAGTAATAGCTGTTATAGTTACAGGACAAGGTGAACAGTGTGAAAGAGCTAGACGACTTCAAGCTAAAATGATGACTAATTTGGCTATGGCCAAGGATCGTTTACAACTTCTAGAGAGCTGCAACCAGTTTTGCAATTTTCCAAGTCACAAACAGATGTTTTTAATGACAATACTAACTTGACATGCTGAAATGGACATCTTCAGTCAGAAAATAGAGCTGTTCCAAAAAGAAAAGATCCCTTAACACATGCTAGTCATTCACTGCCTCGTTCAAAAACAGTTCTAAAAACTGGATTCACAGGTCTTTCAGGTCACCGCAGAGCACCGAGTTGCAGTGGTTTATCAATAGTTTCTGGAGCAAGACAGGGTCCTGGTCCTGCAGCTGCCATTCATAAGGGTACTCCTAAAACAAATAGAACAAATAAGCCTTCTACCCCTACAACTGCTCCTCGTAAAAAGAAAGACTTAAAGAATTTTAGGAATGTGGACAGCAACCTTGCTAATCTTATTATGAATGAAATTGTGGAAAATGAAACAGCAGTTAAATTTGATGATATAGCTGGTCAAGTGTTGGCAAAACAAGCCTTGCAAGAAATTGTTATTCTTCCTTCTCTGAGACCTGAGTTCTTCACAGGGTTTAGAGCTCCTGCCAGAGGATTGCTACTCTTTGGTTCACCTGGAAATGGCAAGACAATGTTGGCTAAAGCAGTAGCTGCAAAATCTAATGCAACCTTTTTTAATATAAGTGCTGCAAGTTTAACTTCAAAATATGTGGGGGAAGGTGACAAACTGGTGAGAGCTCTTTTTACTGTGGCTCAAGAACTTCAGCCTTCTATAATTTTCATAGATGAAGTTGATAGCCTTTTGTGTGAAAGAAGAGAAGGGGAGCATGATGCTAGTAGACGTCTAAAAATGGAATTTCTAATAGAATTTGATGGAGTACAATCTGCTGGAGATGACAGAGTACTTGTAATGGGTGCCACTAACAGGCCACAAGTGCTTGATGAAGCTGTTCTCAGGCATTTCATCAAACGGGTATATGTGTCTTTACCAAATGAGGAGACCAGACTACTTTTACTCAAAAATCTGCTATGTAAACAAGGAAGCCCATTGACACAAAAAGAACTAGCGCAACTTGCTAGAATGACTGATGGATACTCAGGAAGTGATCTCAGAGCTCTGGCAAAAGATGCAGCACTGGGTCCTATCCGAAAACAGAAACCAGAACAGGTGAAGAATATGTCTGCCAGTGAGATGAGAAACATTCGATTGTCTGACCTCACAGAATTCTTGAAAAAGATAAAACGCAGTGTGAGTCCTCAAACTTTAGAAGCATACATACGGTGGAACAAGGACTTTGGAGATACCACCGTTTAAAGAAATGTATTTGTAAGCCTGCAGAACATTTTACTTAGCAAGAAAGAAACACATGATCTTCAATGAACAATTACCAACTACTACAGAAACTCTTAAGTTTACAAACTCTTCAAAGTCTTAAAGTTATTTGTGCTCCAGAATTGAAGATGAATGTGACAACAAATAAAGTACACAACATGAATGGAATATTTTGTTGTTTAAGGCCTTCTTGCCTTGGATGTTCATGATTATTTCAATGGGCACTGTAAGGTAGAACACAAGAATAGCTGATTCTGGTCTTCTTTACCAATATAATTGTAATGTAAATAATAATTTGTATATTGTGTTGCAGATGAAAGTATTCCAGAGACAGTGAATGGTAGAAGACACAGAGCCTTTGGTTGTTTGTCTTGTTTTTTCTTACAGTAGTAATTTTTTCTATTTTTCTTTCCTAATGTCTTAACTATCAGTGATTGGAATATCAAACATTCTTGTTTCTTTTTTTGTTGGTTTGTTCCTGGTTCTTTCCTTCTTAAAAATCCAGTGTGCCAAATGAAACTTTTCCTAACAGCAATAGGGAAAAGCTAGTTTGAGGCTTTTTTTCCTTCACAAATCTACAAACATTACACAGTTGTTCTATTCTTTTTACTTTTTATTTTTCTATTATATTACTGCCAAACAATTTAGAAAGCAATAGAGAAACAAAGGAAATCTGGTAAAATAGAGGTTTGGCTTACTCTATCAGGTAACATGTAGATCAGTCTTCATATATCTACAGGTTTTTTCCTAAAAGGCCAAAATTTATTGTAAACTGTTACCTTATTCCAGATGAAATTTATTTTCTGGTAGAATTATTCTGATACTTGAGAGAGCCAATTTTAACTGCTATGAAAGTGGCTCCAGTGAGAAAGAAGGGAAATACTGGGAGTTAAGACATTTCTAATTTATTGCTTATTACTTACTGTTTACAGAATAATTATAAACCTGTAGAACTACCATCTTTTATTCTTAATAATTATGACCCCCTTCACTGAAACTTACAATACTGAATTTTTATACACTGCATACATTTTATAGGTTTCTTGTGCTTACTTTATTAAGAAGTTCTAGTCTGTTGATTAACTTTTTTGTTTCCCCAAAATGTACAGTAGTTGTTGTTGATCATATAAATATTCCTGGACTTTTTATTATATGTCATTGTAGAAAGTAGAGACTCATATCATGGCCTTTTAAATGTTAAAATAAAGGCAAATGGATGTTTGCCCTTAGTTTACTGGTTAAGTTTGTTTACAGAATTTTTCTTTGGTGCTTAAAGGATGCTATGTAGAATGTCATGGTGAAAAGAGTAATTTTGTAGTAGTAACAAAGTCTTTTCATTTAGGAAAGCCATTTTGAAAGAATACATAAAAATACAATTGCCCCTACCAGACAAGAATTTTATAATGAAGATTATACATCTCCTTAATTTTATTCTTCAATTTGTTAAATATTTGTCTAGCTATAGATGTATGGTTTCTTAGGATTGAATGCTGTTTGTACCCATAACTTTAATCATGATTTTAGAATTCCCTGGATGATAAAAATGAGTTGTGATAAATAGAAGAAAAATAACTTAAGCCACAGCTGTGCTCTTTTAGGTCATGAGTGTATCTTTTTAAGGTATCAAATGTTAAAACATCAAATATAAAATACCAATAATGAAAAGTAGTGATAAACATATATATGAGAAGAATTGGGAAATCTCAAAATCTTTTCAATAAAGCTCATAAAATTCTTTTTTATTTAGAAAGGGATATACATTAAAGGACTATGGTTCCAGCCCAACTTTAATCTCCTTTAAAATTATCACAATTTATAATTCTATTGGGAAAGTTTTTAGATAGCAAAGATTTCAAGTGTTAAACTTATAAGTCAAGTTAATATAAAAAAGGAGTCAGTTATATTACTGACCATCCATGTATAAAAATTGCTTTGCTGATTAAGTCTGAATAATGGTAGTGCTATGATGTACTACAACCAAATTTTAAGCTGTGTTTCTTGCATAGAAAGGCCATGAAAGTAGAATAATTATGTAGTAGGAGATAAGGGATTGGTTTGGTCATTTTCAATAAAAATAGAAGTTGTGGATGTTTTCTGAATTAATATTAGTCATAGATTGTGACCTTTTATATTTCATGTTGAACTCGGTGTTATATTTCTTAAAAGATAATGCTTGAATATGAAGCTTTGGTGCGCTCTTCTTGTTAATATGGCAGAGTTTTGTAAACTAAATTGAAACTACTGATGTTCTGAACTTTGAGCCAAAAAAATCAGTTCTATCTTTCCAGATGTATTAGGAGTCAAAGATTATTTTAAAACAGTCTGCCCATTGAGGTTATTAGCTTTCTGGCTTGCATATATATGTTCTGTGCTTGAGAAGAACTGGAGGAAAAGCAGGTAGAATTCTTAATTAAATACATATACAAAAGTCTTTGTTTATAGTGTAAAATTCTTTATATTTTGTACAAAAGCTAATTCTTTTGATAAAATGAACCATTTACAAATTTTTTGGACTCTGAGTCAAAGGATTTTCCTTTAAATGCTTGTCTCAATTTCAAAAAAAAAAAGAAAGAAGCAAAGAAGATGAGCAGGCAACTCTCAAAAAATAAAAAGTGAAATAAAAGATTGCAAAAGCAACAAAGAAATTGAGCTCTTCAAAAATGAAAATGAAAGTCATAATGGGCTTCCTTCATGGTATCACTGAATAGGATCCAAGAAGTTTACCCAGAAGGGAAATGGCAATCTCAACTTGACCCTTGGCCTTGACTTACTCAATAGAAAGAAATTTCAGGACATATCAGAAGAAGCACAAATATTTATTTAGGAAAACAAGGAGATTACATAGAAATGTAATAAGAGCCCAATATACACTCAAGAGGAGAAGGGGTGCAGGTACGTGAGACTGATACTCATCTTAGGGGTAATGGGCTCATCTTTTTAAAAGAAATTTTGTAGATAGTGAACATGAGAAGTGCCAAGGGGAGGGGGTGAAGGGATATCTATCTGTTGAGCTAAACACTTAATCATGGAGCATGGGGTTCATTACACTTGCCTGATCCTCTCGGGGTCTCTATGTTGGTGTCATTCAGTCAACACATAGCGTGTAGAATATACTGATGAGCCTCCAATGATATTTTTCCCTTCACTTTATTAGTCTAAAGGAAACATTATGAAAACTAGCAATATATATGAACAATAATTTGACTCATAATACTCCAAGTTTTAAGTTCTTTTAAACAATTTATTTCCAGAGGAGAATAATCTTGGGGAATAAAGGCGAGGGTGCTCAAAACAGCTTCTCAGATTTAAATTTGAAGTTTCTTTGTTGGTTTCCATTCTACCTATCCTTGTTTTTTTCTGCCTCTACCTCAAGGGGCATGGAATCATGTTTTCCTCTTCTAAGAAAATTTCAAATGTGTATATATATTTTATATTACACTAGTTAAGTCTCTTTAAAAAATCAGGTGATGATGAGTCTAATAAGTCACTTGTTACCTAACTTATTTTAAAAAATGTCCCTAATGGATTCTCAGTAGGTTCCCTGAGAAAAACAATCCCCGATATCATTAGAAGGCAAGTTAAAATATGAATGTGTCCACAAGGGAATATTGTGCATCTGTCATGTTCAAACAGACATCACCATTTTCCATTGGGGGGGTGTTACTTACACCTGGACCTTTGAACCGCTTCTGATGAGAACTCTCCCCTCTGGATACTTCAGTGTTTCACTCTCAGATCCCTGCCAATATCTAGTTCCAGCCTTACCATAAGCACAACCCCAAACTGCTGAACAGAAACTCTAGGTGTATAGCCAGCAGGCTATGGTTTAGTAGGTCCTCCAGGTGATTTCATTGCAACTCACCATTGGTGGAAAGAAACTGCTTTCATTCTAAATTTTCAGGAAGTGTTTGTCAGACACTTTTTTCCAGCCCTGGTGCCAGGCAACAGAGAAATAATAACAGTAATTATATGACAAGCAATAATACTTCCTGGAACATATGGGGAGGAATATTCAGCCTTGAGGAACCAGGAAAAATGTTCCAGGAAAGGAATGTCTAAATTAAGACCTGTAGAGTAAATAAGAGTGAATCAACAGCCAGAAAAAAGGGTGTTTCTGGTGAAGGAAATGCCACATGCAAAACAGAGTTTGAATTTTAACATAAAAAACAGAGTACCATGAAGGCTTTTAAACAGGGGATTACCCAATGCAAAACATCTTTTGAAGCATCATTCAGACAATGCACTAGGTTCTGGCTAGGCATGAGTGGAAACCAGAAGTGCTACTAGGAGATGATTGCTTCAGTTTAATTAAGAAATTAGAGTGGCAGCTTGGATAGCAGAGAAGCAGCAGCTTAAGGAGCTGTTTAGGAGATAGGATGTGTGTGATTTGAATCAGCAATGTCCCACAAAACCTCACAAAGCTCCCTGGTACAACAATGTTCAGAGGCAGGGTTTTGAGGATATGGTTGGATTATGAGGGCTGTAATCTCACCAATGGATTAATCCATTGATGGATGCATAGCAGAATAAAATTTTGGGTGAACTGGAAACTGTAAGATATGGGACCAGAAGGCAGAAAGTCCTTGGACTATACCTTTAACCTGACCCCCCTCTCCAGATTTATGTCTCCCCTCTTCCTTGCCTTCCTTTCAACAATGAAGTGATCATATTTGCATCACAACATACTTCCCACCATGATGTTCTGCCTCTTAGAAGCCAAGAACAATGGGGCCAAATCATAAGTCAAATTAAATCTTCCCTCTTTTTAGTTGATTCTTCAGGTACTTTGCCAGAGCAATGGATATCTGTCTAACATAGAACCTATAACTAAGAAAGAATATTGTTGAGGGTGCATCCTGTTTTCCAACTTAGAAGAAGACATTTCATTTCTATACAGAAATATCACAGGTGGAGAGAATAAAATTAAAGTGTGCAGAAGACTCTACTTCATGTTTGAATCCATTAAACTTTATGTGTCTTTTGGACTTCCACACACAGAAGCGATCATTAGACGTGTGGGTGTTGAAGATAGAGCACAACAAAGCAAAGAAAGAACTTCAAACTCTCTTCAACAGAAAAATGTCAAAAAGTAAAGAAATGAAAACATGACCTCTATATTTCATGATAAAGATGTCCTCGCAGACCTTAGAATAGAAGTTTTGGTGGGATCCTGAGCCAGCCCCTGGATGATAGAGGAACAAGAGTGTGATAGAGATGGCAGAGATGGCTTCAGAAAGAGGCAACTTGCAATGATGATGCAGAAGATGGCAAGAAGGGTACAGGCATGAGGGAAGTCTGTATCCTAAAGAAAGGTGCACCCAGAAGGAGGGATTCATACTGAATAATTTCAATAAATTTTAAGTTTTTGAAATCCATCCATGCTTTTGCATCTGTCAATAATTCACTCCTTCATATTGCTGAAAAATAGTCTACCATATGAACATACTATGACTTCTTACTCAATCTCCAATTAATAGACTTTTGTATTATTTTGAGTGTTTGGCTGCTGTGCACACTTAGTTTTGTCAAGTATTTTCTCTTTTGGTGTATTTTAATTTATTTTTCCATGCTCTACATCTAAGAGTAAAACTGCTTTTTCACAGAGCCATTTAATTTTTTTTTCATACCATGAATTAAACTTAGTTGTGCTTAACAAATGAGCCAAATCTCCATCTCCTTATTTTTTTTTTTTATTTTGATACAGGATCTCACTAAATTGCTTAGGGCCTTACTAAGTTGCTGAGGCTGGCTTTGAATTTTGGATTCTGTCTCTGCCTCCAACCAGTTAATTTTTATAAGAAAGTTAATAATAGTTTTCTACCTTTGTTGCAAATTCTTTTTAATGGACAAATACTATGCCATGTGTACATATACAACATTTTCTTTATTCATTCATCAAAATTTCAGGCTTTAAAAAATTAGTGGGATATGGTGTGCACACACATAACCCTAGTGACTTAGGTGACAGGCAGGAGGATCACAAGTTCAAAACAATGCTCAGCAATTTAGCGAGGCCCTAAGTAACTCAGCAAGAACTTGCTTCAAAATAAAAAAATAAAAGAAGATCTGGGTTTAATTGTTCCTGGCTTCACTTCCTGGTTCAAAAAAATAATTTGTGATAAATGTAGGTAAATGTACATATAGAAAATGACAAGGAGATGGTAAATATGAAACATAAGTATTACACATTTTAATTCTATACACATGAGAAATAAAAATAATTGATATAATTAATATCCACTATACAGTAGTTCCTTCCTATGTAAATTTATGATTACACAAATGGTATGCCTTTATGCCATGTACAGAGAAACAACATGTATCCCATTTGTTTACAATAAAAAAAATAGAAAAAAAATAAAAAAATAAAAAAATAAATTAAATAAAGGTATTATGTTCATCTACAAAAAAATAAATAAATAAATATCCACAAGAGATGCATAAGATCATTAATTTTTTAAAAATACTTCAAGTTATTATTCATTCTTTCCTTCATTTATTTCTTCTCAGAAATCATAAATAGGAACTCAAAAGTATTATAGAAAGTGAAGAAATAGCTTTTCTCTCTAGCAAGACTATGCTGCTCCTGTTATAGCATTTACAATTTAGTTGGGGTTTCAGTGGGTATCAGTAAATAGATACACATGCAAAAGTTAGTTATTAATCCTCTTTGAAATATTTTTTTTTCCTACTGAGGAAATGAGACTTCATAGAATTAGCCAAGGTAATTGTTAGACAGTAATAAGAAGGTTGCTTTCAACTTAGGGATGTAGTTGTTTTTATTATTATTAATACTATCATTACAGCTACTCTGTAGGAAATGCTGCATGTGATCTCAAAACTCAATATCGTAAAACATGATTACAGATAAATAAATCTTTCAAATATAATGCCTTGTGAAGAAAAGAAAGTATAGAAAACATCATCCTTAGAAATGATAGAAGGAATGAACTCGAAAGTGATATCCCAAAAGAGCATTTATATTCTTGGCTAAATATATTATATTGTTCTTTGTCTAATTAGACTGGCCCAGCTATTTCTCACATTCACTATTGGCAATATATGATTGCAAGGCAAATTTTTGCTCTATATTTTACTTTTTCATGTCATCTTCAAAGTCCCCTATAAGAACACTCACACCATAGGCATATTTCTTGCTTGCAAAATTTAGTTTCCAATAACTATGCCAATTTCTGTTAACAAACACTGTGTTTATATTGCAATCAGAAAAAGCTAGCCCTGATTTTTAGAAAATCACCCTTATTGAGTGGATTTCTTTTTATAGACTTTGTGCAGAATGTTAGCATGTACAAGACTAATAAGAGTAAAAACTTTATTAACCCTGTGAAGTAGGGGTCAAGAGTTCTCTGATTTTTTTTAACTTGATTAAAATGAGAAATGTAACAAGTTTACATAGGTAACTGATCTAAAATTAATCAAAACTGATCCTCAAGATCTATGCCTAAATAAATTCTACTGAAAAAAATTTCCTTGGATATTTAAATGTGATGTATTCTTTGTTGTACACTAAAAAGGAAAAGAAATGGTGATACGATTTTGTCACAAATATTTGGCAAACTTAGAGTCTTTTTTAGAATTTTTAAAATTCATTAACTTAAAACCCATTCTAAATACTTTCATTATATTTTGCAGCTCACTAAGGAAATATATTTATTTTACAGTTTTGCATTCTTCAATGTAGCTGATGTTTTAGAAGTATGATATTTTTGACCTGTTCATACTTGTTTGTGTTTTATTTGACCCAATGATTCTTTTCTTTGGTTCTTATGCATTTGCACACATCCCCATCATTTTTTTTCCTCACGTTTTCTCTTTCTTTTTTCCTTTTTTAAAATTAGTGTTTAAATGGCTCTCAAGTGATTCAGTGCAAGAATTAGCTCAACTTTTACTTTGTTACACAAAAAATGATAATTTTATCCCTCAATTATACCTTAGTTTCTTGCTTGTAGTTTTATAGACTAATCACTTCATTAGTTTATTAAATGCAGATATTCTCTTTAATTTCCCCAGTGAGAGATTTTAGATAATTTAGAATAATTATTGTCTTGAATTAAACAAGTATTATCCAATATTATATGCCTGTACTTCTTAATCCCACTGCCTTCTTAGAAATCAATCCATCTCCCAATGACCAAAAAAAATAAGCAAATGAAATGAATACAGTTCTAATTTTTTTCATATATGTTGAATTAATCTTATGTAACTCAGTAATTGAGATAGTCAAGCATGTAGGGGGAATATTACATTTTTGCCCAGTTTGTCAACATAGAGTTTCTGGTCTTCTATCCAAAAATTAATTTTAAGACATCTCTGATTGTTTTGATGATATTTTTAGAATTTTATATTAGAATGTGTTCATGTGAATTGAGTACCTTTCAATAGTGATACATGCATGATTTTTACCACATTATTTTCTGGCACATTACCAAGCACTGCAATGATTTAACAATCACTCTTTTGTAGATTTTGTGTCTTGCAAATAAAATAGATTTCTTCAGAAAAGTAATCTATGCATAGGCATTTTTTAATTCAAAATCAGGGCTTTTTCTACTGCATTTTCCATATTAGGTTCAGTTGACACTTATTATCCACATGACATGATGGTTGGTGCTCATTTGATGCAGTTCTGTGCTCTCATAATTGTCCAGTTGCATTTCTGATCAATGTAGTTTTGAATTTACAAATCTCCCTGCATTTATTCTGCTTACTATTCGTTTCTGTTGATATGGTTAATTGTTTAAATAATATTTTCCCATCTTTACTCTGATGACTAACATACTGATATGACACCATAAGTTTCTTCACTTTCAAATTGTTTGAGCTCCTTTCCTTGTATATGTACAGTATCAAAAATAAATATACCTTAGGTGCAAGTAAAATGCTTGACTAAAACAAAAAAATGTATGGGTTAGATGAATTACACTGGAAAAATTAGAACACATATAGCCATTTGTTAGCTCTGTGAACCTGAGCAATTAAAATTTTCAGCCTCAGTTTCCTCTTATAAAATGTAAAGAAAGGAGTAGCTACGTAAAATCTGGGAGAAGAATGAACAAAGCTATTTTATGTAAAATGCTAAGTTTATCTCAAACAAAGGAGTACCATGTCTTTATATAAATATTGCTTTACTTATAATACTGACAATATTTTAAAACCATTGAGATGTTTTGATGTGGGAAGAACATTCAGCATGTGAAGAAATGTAATGGAAGAGACTACTCACAGGAGGTTAAATTACGTGAAAATAATTTCAATATTATTTAAAAGTGAAAACACATTTTTCTTGGAAAAGTAAACATCAATATCACAGACCTGAGAGCAGTGTATGACAACAACGTCCATATTAATAGAAGTAGTAGAAAGAGAATATATATGTTTCTCTGACAAAGGGACAATCTGTTTGCATTTGATGGAGAAAATAAATGTTGCAAATAAGGAGAATCAAAATGTCTTCATTTGATTTTGAGATGAAAGGTGGATTTTGGAGATTAAATTTTTACAGAATAAAGAAAGAGGATTGATGTTGTTTTTAAGTGTTGGTTTGTGTTCTGAGTTACTGGAATAACAATATAATGGGCATTGTATAAAAAAGTTTATGCCACATTTACAAGATTAGGAGGAATAGAATTTGTAGATACAAAGGCAATTGTTTTATGTTGAAAGCAGTGGAGAAGTACAAGAAAGTAATGCACTTATCTTTCCCAGTTCCTCTAAAGCCAGTCTGAAATAGAAAATTGTCTTTGCAAGGATGCACTCAGGAAATGCACATAAAATGAGGGGTGGGTATAAAAAATAGAAGTGATTTCAAATGTGGGAATAGTTTGAGAAACACAGAAATAATATTAGAAAGACATTTGGTAAATACTTATTATTTGTTGGGCTAATATTTGTCTGATACATAATAGCGAAATGAAAATCATATAGATTATAAAAACTTAAAACATGTTATGCTATATTCTTAAACAACATATACATAGACATATTTTGTGGAATTTAACCAATTGAGTGAATTCAACATCTCACATTATTAAATACTATGAAAAACAAAACTATAAAATACAGTAATAAAATAGAAAAATTAAAGTATCTAGGTGGCTTATCAACTTAAGAATCACACCAAAATTATACCCAGGGAATGTCACTATTTAGTTTTGACAATATGAAAGAGCAGTTAATGAAAGAAGCCTTTTGTATGATCTGACACTTATCTGCAAGGTAAGTATTTGCTTACCTATTAAACTCCATGATTTTTCTTTCATAAACAAAACTTTCCAGTTGAACATTGAACTTACAAAGTGGAAATTTTTTGTGTCAACCTTGTTCTGTTTGCTAAACACTTCATAATATTATCTCAAATATTTTCATCAAAAATAATAAATTTGAAGTTATTAAATAATTTTGGTAGCATTTATTACTGTGTTTAAAACCATTATACTAATACAAAAAATGTCTGCTGTATGAGAATAAAATCATAGGGGTTGAGTGGAATTTAGTAGAAAATAGGAAGTGTTTTCCTTAGAGCTGCTTTAAAGGATACTAGCTATATGTATCTTGGAACAGGCTTTCATAACAAGTGTAGCAAAAAAGTGATAAAATTTTGGTTGTTAGAGTCTTCATGTCATGAATTAATCTATTCAATTTATTTGCACATAATACTAAAATATTTGTATAGATATTTATAGTGCATTCACGCTCTTGAAGAGAAAATATATCAAAGGAGAAGTTCAGCTAGAATTTTTCCCTTCTATGCTCCTCTCTCTCCTCTGTAGGATAATAGAGATGCAATATGCCATTATTATTTTAACATTCTTAGAACATCTGACTCTGAATCTTTAAGCTAATGCCCTGTTAATAAGATATCTCATAGTATCTTTCCTTTAGTTCTTTTTGTATTATTTCTCATTCAATTCATTTTTACCAAACAACATGTGATGTGATATGAGAAAAGGAAATTAGATGAGCACTAAAGAGCATAATACACAACATCCATTGATGCATCCAAGGTAACATTTCATATATGGAGCAAGAACATCAAGGGGCACTCATTTGATAATGGGCAAAGGAAAATGCTTATCAAATAAAGCATGTGCGGACTAGAGAAATACTTTCATGAGAAATAACATGAAGACCATTGTCTTATCCCAAACCTGTTAATGATTGTTAAACTGTGACTAAAAGCTTTGGAATTACTTTCAAATAATCCAACACCTCTGAGAATTAGTATGTGTTCAGTATGATTCATAATCAGGACAGAGTACTTCACAGCTCAACAGAAATAATGGCAGCATAATGTGAGCTTTTGAACACTGGACTCATGTTCACTAACTGGAGAAAAAGCAGAGACATAATACAGGAAAAATTCATCATTCTCAGGAAATCCAAACTTTCTCTCCCATTGTTACTGTACATACCCCAGTCACCACCACCTCTCTTCTAAACTCCTGCCCTGGCAGTTGTCTTCCCTGTTTCTATTACTGCTTATGCCCAGTCTGTTCCATTCACTATGCTGCAATCAGTGCTCTCTTTAAAAATAAATCATATTATGCCATGCACCTCATCCCAGAATCACTTCATTGCTTTCTGTCACATTTTAATATATACTTCAAAATCCTGTTGAAGAGATAAAGGCAAGACATAGACATACTCTGACCTTATTACTGCTCTTTGATTCTAGTTATCCTGAGATTCTCCCAAACTAAGGAGTGTGTGTGGTTTTTATTTATATATTTATTTTTTTGATAATGGGAATTAAATCCAAGGAAGCATATTCATAAGCACTTAGACACATTCCAGTCATCCCACCTTTTTAAAATTTTGAGACAATGCCTCTCTAATTTGCATAGGGTCTTGAATCTATAATGCTTCTGTCTCAGTCTCCCAAACTGCTGGTATTGCATTCATGTGCCACCGCACAAAGCTAAGGAATTTTTTATCAGCACATTTGTATTATTCCATCCATATGGAATTCTCTCAAAGCATTGACAACATTGGTACTGGTATTGATAGTACCCCCTGCTTACATTTGGGCCTCTATACAAGATAGTTTTTCAAATTATACAGCCAGGCCTAATACACCTTTCTAAGACACTTCTATCACCTTATTTAATCTAGCTTTTCAGTACACATCTTACTGTAAAACATTTTCTGTGTGTTTTCTAATTTCTTTCTAATCCAGCAAACATAAGATGCATGTAGAAATGGGTTTGTTTGTGAATTTCATGGTAAAGAAAGTATTAGGACTTTAAACACCATTTCTGTTGTGGAATGAATGAAAACAATGGATGATAATGCTACTCCAAAGGCTTTCCTATAATCACAGCACCTTTCCCACGACCTACAAATTAAACCAGCTGATCCTGGGATATGCAACAAAAATCCCAGGTCTCTGAATGAACGTGCACTGCAATCTCAGAAATTTAATCCCCAAAAGGTCTATGAATATTCAGGTGTGAAGACCCTATATCAGCAAAACCTGAATATCAAAACAGCAGTGGTTCCATAATAACCAACATTTTAATAGAATTACTGAGAAGGAAAAGCATACCTTAAGCATTTGCAAATAGTCAAATCCATTTTCTCTCTTGACTTCTTTCTATCTACCTCCAATATGACATATGCCTAATGTCTCTGATTTCCTACTTCTGGTGTGAGTTTTTGCAAAGAGGTGTTCTTGTGTCATTCCCTACTTCCCAAAGCACAATGCATTCATTCCCAGATCCCCAGTAAAGAGAAGAGCAATTCACAAACCAAGTTGTTGTTATGTTTCACCCAATTCCACATTGCATCTCTTGAGGAGGTCCATCAATATTAATAAGAGTCTAAAAATCAGCTCCATTCTTCTTGACACTGGAGCTCCAATGATAATGGAAGAGTGGGTTGCAAATCCCCTGTGATCTTCCTGAATGCTACCAATAGAGGCTAACATTGATTCAGCCCCAAATCCTACCACTATTCATCAAGATTTTACATGCAAGTCACTGCAAAGCAAAACTGTGACTGAAAGTCTAGGGATAAGAGTGGCCATTTTTTGTGTTCAACTCTTGGTTTTCCAGTTGAAATTGTGGTTCACGGGGAAAGTGCTCAGTTGTGGAAGTCCCCTTCATTGGCAGAGAGAATGGGAGTGTCCAAGAAGCCTGGAGAGTGCCAGGTACAAGTGCAGTTGTCATTCTGAATTTCCAGCCACTGAAACCTGGTGAAGAATGTGCAGTGGAAGAAGGTGGTGAAGAATTATTGGCATAAGCATACACATGAAAGACCTGTGATCTCTGTTCTATGGAGAGGAAGTGAGGTCGTGGAAGTAGTACTATGAAGAAATCCAGGTGAGTGTGCATCACTGCTCCCTTGGAGCACATTTGCAAACTGAAAGGTGTCCATGAAAATGGGATACATGTGAAACTGGTGCTGTTTCCCAGTGTTGATTCATTTTGTGACGATAGGAGAAAACAAAAAGAAGAGGTAAGAGATTGGAAAGTTGGGAGCCTCCAAACTGGTCTTGATAGTTTGTTTCTTATTTCCACAATTGATCAGTGCTGGGGACTCAAAACTGGACCTCGAGCATGCAAGGATGGGCTGTATCACCAGCACAGAAAGGGCTCCTATGAGTTACAACACTTGATCACTTACAGTACTACTTTGTGAAAATGTATGCAGACAAGCAATCATGAACAAGCCAAACAATGCCTAAACAACTCTTAATTCTCTTGCTCATAACAATCCAGCAAGGAACTCTTTTGCAAGTCAATATCCAAGACCAGCAGAGTGACTTGAGGGAAAGAATATCATCCTCTTCACTTAAAGAGAATAAAGGATGTAACTGATCTCTGAGCACAAAATAGTATCAGGGATCTAAGGACGCCAGGAGCAGAGGCAGTGGCAGGACTATGTGGGTTTGAGGATATGTTCAATTGTTGACTACAAATGGAGATTTGTGGATCATTTATAGATGCAACACACACCAATATATTCACAATCTACGGATAAATTCCTCGATCCTATGTTTTTCTTATTTTTCCTGTTGTCATTATTTTTTTGAAAACTTCTAAACAGCAGAGACCTGTGCATAATGGACAAGCAACTTTAGGTGATGATCTTGCCCATCCTCTCAGGAAAGGGTGAGGCAAAGGAAGTTGTTCCTCCTGTGCTATGCCTGTTTCCCTCAGTGAGGCATGCTTCAGCAATGTATCCAGATGCTGTTGTGAGATATAACAAGGCAAAGGCAAGTGTTAATGGTTCATGGGGTCTGGGGTCCCAGAAGTGAAATGTGGTGGCAAAAAGAAAACATTCCTCATCCAATTTCAATTTTCTGCTCGATATGATTTCAGTTATTACTCTCAAGATTCATTACACAGAGATCGTGGCTGAAAGCCACATCCTTGATCCTACATTCACTCAGGTGCATTCACTTCCACTCAGAAAAATGAATCAATTGCTTACCAGTTCTCCTGTGATATTAGAAACATTCATGGGAGAAATCCTCTAATGAAAGGGGAGGGAGCAGTCTGGGCAGCTAGGTTGTGAAGGGCATGGGGCTTCTAAGCTCCAGTAGGAGAAGGCACTTGGTTGCACTCCCCAGAAGGTTTGTGAAGACTTGGGCAACAAGACTTTGAAGACTGGCTCAAGTGACATGGTGCCTGCAAACCAGATTCCACCTGAGGTCACAGAGGAGCAGCCCAAGAGCATGGTGGTGTCACAGATCCCATGGCAACCAGATACCATTCCGCTCCTGGCCACTTCAAGCCCACATTCAAGACAAGCACCGGCTCAGCTGTGAGGACATGAGGATAGCCGAAAGGAGCAGTAGCCAGGGTCCTGGGTTTTTTAAGAAATGATTCTATCCTTGTTGCCTGGTCAACTAGAAACCAGGCTGTAAGCAGTATGCACCCCATGGGTGATAAATCCCTCCATATCCAGGCAGGACCAGGATTCCAACTGAAGCCTGACAGCTCACACTTCCACCCAGGCCTGCTAAGGCATGTTGTGCTCCATTGGCCCCACCATTGCTACTGACAGCCTGATCACCTGGTTCTACTGCAGGCTATTAGCCCCCACAATGTTCAGTGATACAGGCTGGGGCTGAGGGGTGCCTGAGAAGACTTTGCTCAACAACCTTACCCCCGGGACCAGTGGATTTGCACTCCGACCACACTCTTCCAGGACTGGGAATTCCTGGGTTTTCTTCAGAGTCAGGAAACTAGCCTAGAGGCCTAACAGGCACACAGAGAGTTGGGTGGTGAGTGCTCAACTCAGTGGAGCATACAGTGAAGTGCCAGTGTTTAAGTTATCATTGAATTGGGACACATCACATTCCATCTGTCGGGTTTCCCCTCCTAACCTACAAAGTCTGGAAAGGAGACAGCTGGAACATGGGATGTGCTTGTTCCACGTGAAGGTGTTTGTCTCCTCTGGTGGCTCATGAAGAAAGGAGGGAGTCATTCACTCAGCATGTTGGACAGAGGACAGGATGGACCTGAGAAGAAAGGAGAGTAGTTCTATGCTCACTGTAACTGCCAGACTCCACCAGCTTGGCTGCTGCATTAGGACTCCCCTGCACCCAGAAACTTACCTGGTGGGATTTTTTCCAGGGGCACGTCAAACCATCTCAAGATACAGAAATGTCTTGCCAATCTGCATTTACAAAATGGTTCGTCTTCTTGACCAGACAAATGCCCCTCAGTCCCCAGGGTCTGTGAGATATTGCCAGAAGTCATCTAACCAGCCCCAGGAGGGAGTAACCTACAAGCTGGTGAATGAAATAAAAGCCTGGTGATGGCATGATGAGCACAGTTTCACAGGGCATAACACCAGCTTTGAACATAGACACTGCTGAAAGTGGAATGGTGCACAGCTTCCAAACCGAATTTTCAAAAGGGGAGAATAAGGACATTTGGGGGCAAGGAAAGCTGGAGAGGGTCTTCCTGGAAAACAACTTCAGAGAAGAGACACTATGAAACTCGTCATTGTTCATGTTCAACCCACAAATTTCTCGACATATATGCAGACTCATCATACACTACTAATACAGGAAGTAGTTATTTCCCGTTCATTCTGTATGCAACCATGAACACCAACCCTAATGTCTCTGCAAGTACATCAATGCCCTTGAAAAGTCCTGTCTTTTTCTGTTGCTCCCAAGGGAGAGCCAAATATACGTATACTGATTCCTATATTTTTCAGGCACAAGAAACATGAGCAAAGGCTTTCCTAACATCACAGCCCCTATCCCATGCCCTACAATTTAAACCAGCTGATCCTGGAATATGCAACACTAATCCCTGGCTCTCCAAATGAAGACTTCACCACACTCTCAGAAAACTAATCAGCCAGAGATCTATGAATATTCAAGTGTGAAGACCCTACATCTACAAAATATGAATATCAAACCAGAAGTGGTTCCATCATAACCAACACTTTAATAGAATGACTGAGAAGAAAAAGCATTTGCAGTGTCAAATCCGCTTTCTTTCTTGACATGTTTCTATCCTCCGCCCACATGCCATATGCCTAATGTCTCTGGTTTCTCCTTCCAGTGTGAGATGTTGGAAAGAGGTGTTTTGTGTCATTTCTTACCCTCCAAAGCACAATGCATTCGTTCCCTGGACCCCGATAAACATGAGTGAAACTCACACCTTGAGTTGGTTTTTAGCTTCACCCAATTCTGGGCTGCATCTCTTGAGCAATTCCATTGAAATAAACAAGAGTGCATAAAAGGTCTCCATTTCTCTTGACACTAGAGCTCCAATGATATTGGGAGAGTAGGTTGTAAATCCCCCCTGATAGTCCTGAATGCAAGCAATAGAGGCTCATATCAATTCAGTCCCAAATCCTACCATTAATCCTCAAGAAGTCACAAGCAAGCCACTGCATAGCCAAACTGTCAGAGAAACTCTAGGGACAAGAGTGGTTGTCTTTTGTGTTCACCTCTTGGTTTTCCAGTTGACATTGATTATCACGTGGAAAGTGCTCAGGTGTGGAAGTCCCCTTCATTGGCAGAGGGTATGGGAGTATGTCCAAGAAGCCCGGAGAGAGCCAGGTATAAGTGCGGTTGTCATTTTGAATTCTCTGCCACCGAAAGCTGGTGAACAATGCACAATGCACAGGGGAGGAAGGTGGTGAGGAATTATTTGCATAAGCGTACTCATGAGGGACCCCTGATCTCTGTCCTAAGTAGAGTACAGTGAGGTTTTGGAAGTAGTACTGTGAAGAAATGCAGGTGAGGGTGCAGCATTGCTCTCTTGGAGCACATTTGCAAACTGCACGGTGTCCATGGAAATGGGCTGCATATGAAACTGGTGCTGTTTTCCAGTGTTGATTCATTTTGTGAGGAGAGGAGAAAAGAAAAGTAAGAGGTGAGAGGATGGAAGGTTGGGAGGCTCTGAATGTGTCTCATTTGTTTGTTTGCAATTTCTGTAATCTAACAGATCTGGGATCTTGAACCCTGGTCTGGAGCACGGGAGGCAGGCTCTCTACGTGATAGGCTATATCGCCAGAACAGAATTGTCTGCTCGAGTTGCAACACTTGATCACTTGCAGTCCTAAATTGTGAAAAAGTATGCAGACAAGCAATCATGACCAACCAAACATTGCCTAAGGAATTCTTAATCCTCTTGTTCACCAAAATCCAGCAAGGATCTCTTTTGCATGTAAATACCCAAGACCACAGGTGTGTCCTGAGGGACAGATTTTTCCCCTCTTCACTTAAGGAGGAAAACTGATGCAACTGATCTGTGAGCACAAATTTGTATCAGGCATCCTAGGATGCCAGGAGCAGGGACAGAGGCGGGACTATATGGGTTTGAGAATACGCTCAATTGGTGACTACGAATGGAGACTTTGGGGTTCATTCACATATGCAACCATAGGCAGTATATTCACAATCTACTGATTAATTCCTCGATCCTATTTTTTTTCTTCTTTTTCCGTTTGTCATTTTCTTTTGAAAAATTCTAAACAGCAGAGTGCTGTGCATAACGGAAAAGCCAGTTTTGGTGATGGATCTTGCCCATCATCTCAGGAAAGGGTGAGGCAGAGGAAGTTGTTCCTCCTGTGCTATGCCTGTTTCCCTCAGTGAGGGGTTGCTTCAGCAATTCAGCCGGATGCTGTTGTGATATATAACAAGGCAAAAGCAAGTGTTGATGGCTCATGGCGTCTAGGGTCCCAGAAGCGAAACGTGGTGGCAAAAAGAAAATATTCCTCATCCAGTTTCAATTTTCTGTTGTTATGTTCTCAGTTATTACTCTCAAGTTTCATTACAGAGAGATTGTGGCTGAAAGTCATATCCTTGACCTACATTCATTCAGGTGAATTCACTTCCACTCAGAAAAACGCATCAATTGCTTACCAGTTCTCCTGTGATATGAGAAACAGTCATTGAGAAGTCCTCTAATCAAAGGAGCAGCCTCTGGGCAGCTAGGTTTTGAAGGGTGTGGGGCTTCTAGGCTCCCATAGGAGAAGGCATTTGGTTGCACTCCTCAGGGGGTTTGTGAAGCCTTGGGCAACATAAAATTTGAAGACTGGCTCAAGTGACATGGCGCCTGCACCCCAGATTCTACCTGAGGTCACAGAGGAGCGGCCCAAGAGCACGGTGGCGTCACGGATCCCATGGCAACCAGAGACCATTCTGCTCCTGGCCGCTTCCAGCCCACTTTCAAGACAAGCACTGGCTCAGCTGTGAGGAAAAGAAGATAGACAATGGGAGCTTGTGTTTTTAAAGAAGTGATTCTATCCTTGTTGCCTGGTCAACTAGAAACCAGGCTGTAAGCGGTATGCAGCCCAGTGTGTGATAAATCCCTCCACATCCAGGCAGGACCAGTGTTGCCTCTGAAGCCTGACGGCTCGCACTTCCACACTCGCCCGCTAGGTGGCGCTGTGCTCCGTTGGCCCCACCATTCATAGTGACAGCCCACCAACCTGGCTCTACTGCAGGCTATTAGCCCCCACAATGTCCAGTGGTACAGGCTGGGACCGAGGGGTGCCTGGGAAGACGTGGCTCAACAAGCTTACCACAGGCACCAGTGGATTTGCACTCTGACCCCACTCTTCCAGGATTGGGAATGCCTGGGTTTTCTTCAGAGTCAGGAAACTAGCCCAGAGGCCTAGCAGCCCCACAGAGAGTTGTGTGGTGAGCTCTCAGCTCAGTAGAGCATGCAGTGCAGCGCTGGGGCTTAGGTGGTCATTGAATTGGAACAGATCACATTCCATCTGTCGAGTTTCCCCTCCTAACCTACAGAGTCTGGAAAGGAGACAGCTGGAACCTGAGATGTGCCTGTTCCACGTGAAGGTGTTTGGCTCCTCTGGTGGCTCATGAAGAAAGGAGGGAGTCATTCACTCAGCATGTTGGATGGAGGACAGGACGGTCCTGACAAGAAATGTGAGTTGTTCTGTGTTCACTCCAACTGTCAGACCCCACCTGCTTGGCTGCTGCATTATGACTCCACTGCACCCAGATTCTTACCTGCTGGGATATTTCCAGGGGCACGTCAAACCACCTCAAGATGCAGAAATGTCTTGCCAATCTGCATTCACACAATGGTTCATCTTCTTGACCAGACAAATGTCCCCCGGTCCTAGGGGTCTGTGAACTAGCCCTGGGAGGGAGCTGCCTTCAAGCTGGTGAATGAAATAACAGCCTGGTGTTGGCATTTTGAGCACAGTATCAAACGGCATAACACCAGGTTTGAACTCAGACCCTGCTGAAAGTGGAATAGTTCAGAGCTTCCAAACTGAAAATTCAAAAGGAGAGAGTAAGGACATTTAGGGGGCAAGAAAAGCTGGAGGGTGTCATACTCGAAAACAACTTTGGAGAACAGACACTATGAAACTCGTCATTGTTCATGGTCCACCCACAAACTCCACAACATATATTCAGCCTCATCTTACAGTAAAAATACAGGAAGTAGTTATTGCCTGTTCATTCTGTATTCAACCATGAACACCTACCCTAATTTCATTGAAAGTACATCAATGGGCTTGAAAATTCCTTTCTCTTTCTGTTGCACCCATGGGACAGTGGAATTATTATCTATATGCAGGTTCATAAAGTTACACTAGGTTACATTGTATAGTTAGCTTTCAACATGTGCAGGTCACATAACTTGCTTGCCTTTCAGAGTTCAGTAGTTCCAAAGGTTATTATATTAAGATAATGTCTTCAGTCCTCATGGACAGAGGAGATGCAAAGCACTTCTAAGCTTTTCAACCAGGTTGCCTATTTAGTCATAAGGAGATTTCTTGACTTAAGGACTTTTGTTCCCCTGTACATTGACTGACCTAAAACCCCTACAACTCCCCTTTTGTGTTTTGTAGGGTCTTTTGAAAAGAGATGACTTTTCTTCTCTTTATGGAATGTGGAGGTAGAAAGCAAAACAAATATTGACAAAAAGAATCTCAGCATAAAAAGATAAGTATCAATAAACCTCCTCCAATGAAAAGCTCTTTGATCCATGTAAAATTTGGTAGCCCTGAGGTTTACCAATCTAATAATTCTCAACTCCATCATCTTGCTGCATCTTCTTTACAATGTCCTTAAAATGATCCCTTTGAATGTGGTTACTATTATATGAGGTAGTATACTATTATGTTATATGTTGTTCAATTGAAACAACATATTATTAATATCTTGTCATCCTTTATGATGTAACAATAGCAAATATCAATAGCAACCCTATTATCAAAAATAACTTGATCATAAAAATTTCAAAAGAATTAACAAATTTTGCTAAGTATAAGGGCACCCAATTGAGATACAATGCAGAGAAATAATAAACTAGTAGCCAGCATAGTTGTGAAACTTGGCATAAGTTTGGCAAGCAGAGATATAACCAAATTTTCTGAGGTACATTCTAAGCCCATCTAGGCTAGCAATTTTTGAGTAGATTTGTTAAATTTGTTATATCCCCCCAAGTCACTAGATGATTAGAAGACCCAGGGTTTTTTGGGCCTCTGTTCTTGTTGCAAGTTTCTTCTTTGAATCAGACTCCTCTTTATCCAGTGTCAAATGGAATTTTGGAATCAGATTATGAAGTCCTCCATGCCAACTCATGATGATTGAAGAGATTCACACACCTGGGGAGGAATCTGGACAGGACCTGTAGGAGTAAGAACAGCACCATATTCATTTCTCCAAATAATCAAAGGTACAAGGTCCTGTCATATTGGCTCTGGTGGAACTCAGTGCTTTACATAAATCTTTGGTAGTGGTTCCTTAGGGGTAAAGTGCCTGCCCAAGGCTGAGGACCAGCAATGTGTATTATCTCTATACTGTACAATAAGAGCATTTATTTTGAAGAAGGCAATATTGAGAGGATTATTAATATGAGTAAGGCTAGGTCCCTTTCTTTGTTTTTGTTTTAGAAGACACATTTTAAGTGTTCAATGTGAACATTCAACTAAGGCCTGTCCAATATGATTGTGAGAAATTCCATGGCTTAGAGTAATATTCCATTGATTACAAAACTGTGCAAACTAACTAGAAATATAACCTGGGGCATTGTTGGCTTTCAAATGAAGAGTTTTACCCATGGTGGCCATGCCAAAGAGGACATGAGAGAAACAAGTTAAGACTTGTCCAGCACGTACAATGAAGACTCGGCTCTCAGATGGAGTTTTAAGGTCTTTATTTTTATGGGAGAGCTTCTGAGCTGAGTGCCTGGTTCTTCTTCCTCCACTGCCGCCGTCTTCTTTTTCTTCTTCTCACCGTGCAGCGCTCTCTCTTCTTCTTCTCTCTCGCACAGCTGCTGCTCCTCTCCGCTGTGAAAAGTGCACAGCTTTATGGGATGTAACAACCAATTACCTAACGGGTCAGGCTTTTGGCTCATGGAGACTTAATGGTGAGTAATGAGGACATGTACTGATCATGAGCTAAGCACGGATACGGAGGAGATCAGTCAGCCAATAGAAAGCACTTCCTTAAAGTTGTTTTTCTTTGCGGTTTGACTTCTCAGGGGGGACATCTTAGGGTGAAGCCAGCTACCACTGCGGGCCCTACAGGGCAGTGGCCTCCAACATCTCCCCCTTTCTGTTTTATTAATGGGCTTAGGATTAGGTCATCATGATAGCTCAAGTGGCGGGCACCATCATTATCTGTCATTGGAATTCTGACCTCCAGGTGTCAGAACCCTGTCTTAGGTTGGTATGAGCCCCCATGAGCCTATCTGTGACTCTGGATTCCCAGGATCATGACTGTCTTAGGTTGCATAACAGCAGAACATATTCTTACCCATCATTGGTATCTCACCCCTCTTGGGATGAGGACCTGTCTTAGGTTGATATATGTCTCTGTTTGCTTACCCATCATTGGCTACCAATCCAGCATATTTAGCCACACCTGGGGAGATGTGCCAGTTTCAAGCACCATATGTGCCATTTTGATGGTCTGACATTCTCCCTGTTGTTGGCATCTTACATGCATAAGGCATCGGATCATTAGCCCAAATCCCAGTACCATAAGTATTTCAAGAGCCATGATGCCTGCCCATGCTTTGGTCTCTAATCCTAATTGAGTGCTAAGGTTATCAAGAGTATAAGACCAGTTATGCCAGCCTTTAGGTGGGCATTGATAACCTTTTTGTAAAGCTGAGGCAGCTCTTTCAGCTATATTATTGACAGCTTGTGCTGTTGGTATTGTAGTAGCTAATGCTGTCGCTGCTGCTGCAGCTGCAACAGCAGACACAGCCACCGCTGTAACCACTGCTGCTGTAATGCCAAAGTCTCTTTTGTTTCTGGACAAAATCACAGGCAGCTCTTCATCAGTTATGGAGACTGGTAGAGGCAAGAACATAAGAACACGCATAATCACTGCAACAGAAACCTGGGAGGCATTCCAACATTGTGAAAGGAAACAATTTACGTTAGCATCAGAACAATTTAGGACGGTAGTACTATGGATAGTTAATAGAAACATGAAAGGGGGTGACACACAAACTGGAGTGGGAGGAAAGGCTATGCTTCTAATTGAATTTAGACTTTTTTTCTTTTTTCCTGTTCCTCTTTTTTGACTATCCTCTCTAGTTCCTCTTCTGAAAGTTCTTCCTCATCTGAGGAACTTCCTCTTTTTGATAATCTTTCAGAGGTTCTGGATCATTCCTCTTTTATCTCCTCTAAAATGTCTTCTCCTTTTTCTAGCGTATCTTTAAACGTTGGCCTCGGGTTAGTTAAGCACCCGCGAATCAACTTCCAAATTGCGCTCATGCCCACCGGCAATGGTTCTACTTTCTCCCTCTTTCTTAGATCCTCTCCTAAGTGATCCCACTGTGGTATATTTAAAAGTCCCTCATCTAAAAACCATGGCGCAGCTTCCTCTATTTTTCTGAGGAAAAGCCTATAAGATTAGGCAGTCTTTGTTTTTAGAGGTGTTCCATTTGCTTTTAATAAGTCTCTAAGCGGACCCTCCATTCTGATCCGTGATGTTTCACCACCCATTTTCTAAAGCTTTAAATGCTAACCACACTACAATGCTAAGCCACACTAAAATAACTAAAAAAAATAATGCTCTGCAACAATACAATGCAACCAAAGACATGAGCTCTTGACAAACAACAAACACACAAAATCTTATTATTTTAATACCTGGCCAGTCTGCTGGGGGTTACTTTACCCAGCTCCCTGTACCTGGGCCCTCTTCGACCTAGCTCTGCTGGGGGTTACTTTACCCAGCTCCGTGTACCTGGGGATTACTTTACCCAGCTCCCTGTACGTGGGGGTTGCTTTCCCAGCTCCCTGTACCTGGGGGTTACTTTATCCAACTTTCTGTATACTGCTTTAACCTTTACTGACTTATTTTACTTGACTTGTTTTAGTTTTAACAGCTGTTTTACCTGGATATTACTTACTTTGTGTGGCGGTGCAAGTGGTCCCGGGTTTCGGCACCACTTGTCTCGTCCAGCAAGTACAATGAAGACTCAGCTCTCAGATGGAGTTTTAAGGTCTTTATTTTTATGGGAGAGCTTCTGATCCGAGTGCCTGGTTCTTCTTCCTCCACCGCCATTGTCTTTTTCTTCTTCTCGCTGTGCAGCTCTCTCTCTTCTTCTCTCTTGCACAGCTCCTGCTCTTCTCCACCACGAAAAGTATGCAGCTTTATGGGATGTAACAACCAGTTACCTAACGGGTCAGGCATTTGGCTCGTGGAGACTTAATGGTGGGTAATGAGGACATGTATTGATCACGAGCTAAGCACGGACGGGGAGGAGATCAGTCAACCAATAGAAAGCACTTCCTTAAAGTTGTTTTTCTTTGTGGTTGGGCTTCTCAGCACCATCTTAGGGCCCTTCACGTCAGTGGCCTCCAGCAAGACTTTCTCTGAACAGTGTGCACTGGCCCATATAAGTACTGAGGATGTATCTGTGGTAACATGTAAAGAGGAATAGTGATGCACATGAGGGAAATGAGTTGCAACCATCTGCTAAAGGGAATTAGAATGTAAATCTCACGGGTTTAGTTTCAGAAGTAAGGGAACATAATGGTGTGAAATGAGACCAATTAACAATAAAATAGGCCCCCTTGGAGGAAATAGAAGAGGATTTCCTTAAAGAATGAGAATTTTGGTGAAAAAAAATTTATTTCACAGCATTTATAAAGAGAGAATAAAGTGATTTTTATAGAAGCATCAACATGAGCAGTTCCTTCAGTGAGAGGTCTTAGTGTGGCTACATATGCGAGCAAGAAAAACAGGAGCTGTATAATCCTGTAAAAGAGAATGGAGAGTGATAATCAGAGATAACAAATTAGGTTCCACACATCATAGATGCTAAAGCCTTTGAGGCTAGATGATCAACTAAGGAGCAGGCTTCTTTACCCTGCTCTGGACAGGCAGGTGGATGAATATGGAGAGCAGGTGTCTGTGCTGCCTGAGGCCATTTGATTTTCACACTGCCCCCAGCTCTGGAGGGTGGGGACAGGGTCCCAGATCACTCCTGGCTACCACATGTATGGCCATGAGGTGTGATCACATGCTCAAAACTTCTGGAGTTCAACTGGGTCCCACAGACTGAGAGGGCTCCTGTGCCATGGACTCAGGACCAAGGACTCAGGACCTTAGGAAATGCCACCCTGCCAGACCCTGTCCACCTCAGGAGACCAGAGAAAACAGGAAGCTTGCCTGCTTCTGGTCATGGAGGCTGTCAGTGTGCCCTCTGAGCCTCTCCAGGGACACCTGCCCCAGTTGTGGGCTCTGGGAATAAATTGAAAAGCACTGCTCTACCTCTGTGTGAACTTGGGCGACTCTATATTTCTGGTTTCTGTGAAGACTCTCAAGACTGGCTGGGGTGTCATCTGCCTTGTGCTCGGTGCCAGAGTTTTGGGAGGAAGTGTCTACATGAATTGCTGAATTATCTTTCTTCTTTGTCTTCAGGATCCCCTCTCAATGTCACAATGACTAGCCAGGAGTACTTGGACCTGGGTGCAGCCACCTCACCAAGTGCCCCATTGATCTAGATCCTGCCCTAAGCCACAAAGCCGGCAGAGGTGGGTGGGCTGGTGCAACTCAGGTCCTCAACTCCCTCAATACAGGTGGCAGAGCTATTTCTCCTGACCAGTGAGTGGACAAAGATGAATCCTGAAACACTGGCCTCCACAATGAGACAGAAAACAGGGTTAGGGGCAGCCTCAGCTGGGGTACTGAGAATTAAGTGTCCCTTTAAGGTTTTCATTTTCAACCAGCCCTATGTGTCCTGACTGGTTTCTGGTTCTGTCAATCAAATAAACATTCCAGTTGCAGAGTGTGGGGATTTGGTCTTTCTTTCCAACTACCAGGATTCCACATTGGAGTAAGGGGCCCTTTTCATGGGAAAGTAAACTAGGACCTGGGGGATTGTGACTATCCACGTTCCACCTGGGGTGAAGTGTACCCTCCATTCAGGGGAGTGAATCCTCTAATCTCTGAGGAGACAGACTTCCTCAGTGTTCTGGGCTCTCCTCTGTTTGGCATGGGGACATTCACCACCCTCCTGGAACCCAACTGCAATACAAACACTGATGACCTCAACAACAACACAGCCTGACACATGTTGTTGAACTGATCAAGACTCCTGGAAGCAGTGTAGATGCACCCCATTTAGTGAAGCCATGACCTTGGTCAGCAACCAGTCTTAGTGGTGACAGTAGGGGCAGAGCAGCTCCCAGAACAACCCCAACTCCTTGAATCCTCCCAGTATCCCAGGAGGAGGGCTGTCTCCATTGCCTTCTCTGACAGGGACCTCCAGCCACCTTGTCATGTTTATGTGCCAGTGTGAAAGGCCAGGAGTCAGCCCCAAGGATCAGTATGCTCCTGTAAAGAATTAGGACAAGAGGTGGACTTGTCAAACTGACCAATACATAAGTTCTGCTTGTTTTCTGCATTGTGACTAAGCTTCACCCAGGTCACCTGTATATTACGGCAGGAAAACCACAGTTTTCCAAACAGAAAAATGGCCCAGAGATGTCCTGGTTCTGATCCTGTGGACCTGTGGTACATCATCTTATCCCTCAAGGGAACTTTGCAGATGGGACAAAGCTAAGGTTCTGAATGTGGGGAGGTGACCCAGGAGGTCCAGTGTTCCTGATGTCACCCCAGCTTCTTAGTAGATGGAAGCAATAGTCCAGGGGTCAGAGACAGACCAGACAGCTTCTGTCCTTGCTCCTAAATGGTCCTTCCCACACTTGTGTCTTCAGGCCTGTGAGGCCAGGAAGCCCACACCAGCCAGATATGCCTGGGTCTCCCTCTCCCTTCATCACCTTGGTCCCAAAATTCCTCCCACTCAGAATCACACCTCCATATTCTGCAGCTGGATCTGCTCAGAGCAGCTCTCAGTGGCCCACTCAGGGCACAGGATCTGCCTCATCTATGTCCCACCACTCCAACATTTGACAAGTTTCTGTTGGAGTAGAGGATCTGGCACTTGACATGATTTGGTTGGAGTAGGGGACTCAACACTGAACACGGTTCTGTTGATCATCCTCCCTCTTGGGAGCCATAGGCATGGCATATCTCCATGTGTAGTTCTTTTTAATATTAATAATCAATATGTTATTAGAAATTTATTGGAAAAACATTGGGAAGGTTTAACTGTATTGGAACACAAAATACACAATAAAAATTTAGCAGTAATACATAGATATAATATATGGAAATAAAAAGTTATAGCTGTGCTTGAGTTAAAAGCATATTGTGATGGCCTTAGTATAGTAATAGATGAATAAAGAGGCATTCCTCTGAGCTTGGATGCAGTGTTTAGCCTTTGTTCATTTCCTAGTTTTAATAGTTGATTCTAGAGATACTTTACATAATAAAAACATTTAAGTTAGTCATAAATATAATTTGTGCTTTTCCTATGTTTAGTCTAATTTTTTGAGAATAAGAATAAGATTGTAGTCTGCCATTATATGAAATAGAATATATTAAATGTTAACTATCAGTTGATTTTTTTCCCTTTAATAATAGTGAAAGGTTTTCACTGTTAAACACTGGAGTTCATGGTGGGGGTAATTTTTCAGTCAATCTAGTAACGAGTTTATCCCAAAGGGTAAAGTCTGGCATATCATGGTGCCCTCAGTTTAGCTGGGAGACATGGTTATTTTAATTTAACTGGGAGGCAAGGTCGTTTTAATCTAGCTGGAAAATAAGGTTTTTTGTTCTGGGCTATCACAGAGAGAGAATGTGTACTTTGAGAAGAAGCATAGATTGTACTTATGACACCTTATTTCAAACTAACCATTTAATGATATGATCATTACTAAAGAAAAATATCTATAAAAAGGCAGGCAAAAAAAGATTCTGCCTCAGGATACTTGGTGTCTCTGTCTGCTATTTCTCCACAGTGCCAAGACCTCCCATCCACCTATGATCCCCAATCCCTGCTAGGGCTGGACCCTGGCAAGTTCATTACTTGTTTTGTGTTCTTGAAGTCCTGGTTCCATGGTAATAATGAGATGGAAATCCAGATGCAGCATGCCTGGTTCAACCCAGCTCTGCTACTTAATGGCTGTGTGAACCAGGGTTGTTATTGAACATTACTGGGCCTCAATGGCCTTACATGTAAATGGGGTGTCATGAAAAAACCTAATTCCTAGGGTTTGGGGGAGTAAGTTTGAGGCACACAAAATCTCTTAAGGTGTCTCTGTCCCCTGGTGCACCCAAGATACGGTCTGCAATTCCAGCACCATAACATGACCATCACCCATTTCTGAAGGTCTGCTGGTGAATGACCATCTGGGTATGGGTGTAAGGGTCTTCCTGTACCCCCTGCTGTCCAGAATGTGCAGATCAGTTGCTCTGCTGTGACTCTGGAACCTGATTGGCAGCATTGTGATGAGTAGAGTCTCTGGACTGGCCATGTGAGGCAACAGGCCTTGCACAGCCCTCTCCAAGGAGGGGTGCCTGCAGCATGCAGCACCAGAGCCAAACACTGTGTGTGTCCAGAAGCATTAGAGAGTACATGGAGCAATCTTCACATGCAGACTTGGCCACTGAGTCACTCCATGTGCCAAGGAAAAATGACCTCTCCACAGCTCCAAGGCAGGACTCAAGTCAGTAGCCTCAGGCACCTTCCCTTTACCTCTGGCTCCATTCCTACACCCCACTGTTGAACACAGGTCCAGAGGACTTTGGACCCTGGCAAAGTCAGAGGAAACTCAGCACACTGAAGAATGCCCAGGGTACCTTGGATAGTGAGATTGTTCAAATTGCTGGGGATGTGCCCTCTCCATGGGGATGAGGCATGAGGCTTCAGAAGGAGCCCAGACACCATAGGCCCTGAAGCTCCCATTGCACACCTCACCACACACTCTCCAAGAATGTCAGAGCACTCAGACCACACCCAGGCCCTCTGCCCACACTCCAGAACCAGCCCCAACTCCAGAAGGAGAAGTACAGCCGAGAATCCAGGAGCACAGACTGGTTCAGTGAGTGTCCCATCCTGGACAATCACCTGCTTTGGTGTGCATGAAGCCTGTTCTGTGTTGCCTGGGAACTGCAGGTGACACAATATCTAGAAGGCTAGGCAGCATGGAGAAGCAGGTGTCCTACAGGAAGTGTGGCTGACTCAAGACAGGACATGTGTTCTTTTCCTGGACAGATTGGGCTGCCTATGGAGGCAGTCCCTCTCTTTCCACCCCTGTCTCAGCTCCTCATCCCTCACCACCCCTCCCTCCCTCTCTCTTTCGAGGCTCCTCCACAGGAGGTTTCTGCCTCCCACCAGAGAGACCCCAACTCCCAGGTCTCTGTCCAACCTGCCAGCCCATCTGAGACACAAGCCCCACTTCCCTCATTTCTGGATATTTCTCTGAATTCTCTGGTATTGCCAAGGTTCCTGCTTCTCACCACTGACAAGAAAGAGTAACAGGAATGGAAAACAGAAAATCCCTCAATTAAGGGCACCCTGAACCTTCACCAGGATACACCCTGCAACATTCTCCTGAAGTCCTCCTGCCAACCCTGCCCAGTAACCCCTATTTATAATATAGCATCTGCCTGTGTCTTCTCCTTTGTGGAAACTTACATGTGTAGAATCAGGATGGGTTACTGCTCTGAAATGGAGGGGGCTTGATGACATGCAACTGAGTTGAGGGCCTGTTCAATCTGCACTGTGCTACTCTGTGATCTGCTCATGATGATTATGTCAAACAGGCTCCTCCTCTCTCCTGTTGGACAGATTGGGCATGACCCATCTTCAAGAGTTCCCCAGGTCCTATCCTTACTTCTGACTCTGTGGTTTTGACAGCAAGTACTAGGCACAGGGAGGGTGCTGTGGAGGGCAAAAGCCAGCTACCCAATTTGTAACAAAATGCCAGAGGCCTGCAAGAGGAAGGGTTTGCTTTTGATCTGAGTTTTAAAGACCTCAGTCCAGGGCTGCTTGGGGCCTGGAATAAGGCAGCACATCATGGAGGATTTTATGGCAGGGCAAACACACCACCACCTGTCTGGGATACAAGAGAGAAGCAGGACAAGCCTATGTCCCACAGTCCTCTTCAAGGACACCCCTCATGGCCCTGAACCTCCACCAGGCCCTATCTTCTACCTAATTTATCTTCAGAGTGACACAATCTGGTGACTGGCCTTGAACAGGTGGCCTGTGGGCACGAAGTCCTGGAAGCAGTCCTGGTGGACTTCTACCTGTTGCTGCCTGAGGCACACCCATGCTAAGAAAATCTCTAGGTTTTACTAGGCCCTGACTGACCAGCACCCTGTCTGCAAGGAAGGCCCAGCACCATCTCTCTGGTGTTTGGTCTTCACCCTGGGGCAAAGTCTGAGTCCAGTTCTTCAGAGATGAGTGGATATAGGGGCAAGACAGAGTTTTTTGGGAAATTGGCCTGGTCTTTGACTCCCATGCTGTCTTTTCCATGCCCCAGCTGTCCCCAGGAAGATGCCCTGCCCTCTGGGACAGAGCCCAACATGCCACCTGGATGGGGGCTCATACTCCTCCAGGCGGAAGCAGGGTCTCTGCCCTCAGTCATGGAACCCTCGCTGCAAAGTCCACAGAAAAACTGCAGGACACGGAATCAGTAAGAAAGGATGAAAAGGCATATGCAAAGCAGGTGGGCAGCTGTTGGGGTGTCAGTGGTGGTGTCTCAACCCACATCAATTCTCCAAACCCCATGGCAAATCTAGTATGTAGGTGTTCTTGGGCTGCCCAGGGGACACAAAGAATAAACATGGAGAAAGAAGACATTCATCTCATTAGAGAGCAACCTGGTATAGAAACACAAAAAGTGACCCTCTAGCCCTGTCCTGTTCAGGAAACTTCACTTGAGTAGGTGTCACCCTGAATGCTGTGGATGAAGCCACCAGGATGGAAAGAACCCTGGGATGCCCTTCTGGAACCTGGACCAGGGTCACCCTCTGTCTCAGCTGAGAGGCTTTCATGGTGGAACAAGAGAGGGAAGGTTTGGATAGCAGCTCCTGGTGTGTGCAGGGTCTCTGTCAGAGTCACTGGCCAGCTGTGACCACCCTGGCTTCCTTCTCCAGTTTTCTCTCCTGTGTGTGGGCACTGGAGGCTGCAATGTCAGACTCCAAATACTACCAACATGGCCACTGAGTACACAGCATGATTCTCAACCATGTGCCTTCCAAGTGCCATAGGAACAAGCTTCTTGAGTCCCAGACCTTGGAGTGAGTAGAGTTGTGGGTGGCATTTTTGGAATTGCCAAAGATAGGGCAGGATGCATCCATTATGTGCTCCACTGGTACAGGAAGTCAGGGTCCACCTGGGCTCTGGCCCTACCAGCCCACTGCCATCTGGACACTGGAATTCTGTGGAGGAGCTTGGGCCTTGACTTATACGTCAGGCTCAGGGCTTCCTTGTCTGCCCCAAACTCTCCTGTTTACACAGGCACATGGGTAACGTCATTGTCAGAACTACCCCTGGCCACGATAGGGCAAGGTGGCAGCAGCACTGGGTGATCCTGAGGGTCTGGCACTGTAAGGCCCAGTCACCTCGAATTGAGGGATGAAATACACAACACATGCTATGTGCACACACACCTCCTTACATATCACAGAACACATAGCAAACAAAACATGCACACACACCTGCTTACACATCACTCAACACACACAATGCAACACAACAGATACCTTGGGCTCACACCTTCTTACATATCACACAACAGTCTCAACACAACACAGCACACACCACATGAACACACAACTCCTTACATATCATACAACACAAAAGTCAACACAGCATGCAGCACATGCAAACATAACTTCTTACACATCACCTAACACACAAAAGGCAACACAGCACTCACCACATGCACATACATCTCCTTACACATCACACTACACATGAAATGCAAAGCAGCACACAACACATGTACACACACTCTTCACATTACAAAACACATGATACCATGCAGCACACACCACATATAAACAATCTCCTTACACATCACAGTGCACAACCAACATACAATGAACAGCACATGTCACGTGCACACTTGCTTCCTTACACCTCACAAAACTCAGAGGAACACACAGCACACACCACATGCACACACAACTCCTTATATGTCACAGAATACACAAAATGCAACCCAGCACGTACCAAGTGCACACACAACTCCTTACACATCACAGAACATGTAAAACACAACTCAGCATAACCACATGCATACACCTCCTTTACACATCACAAAACAACTACAGCATGATACCAGAGGCACACACACTCTCTTACGTATCACACAACGCAAACAATGTAATGCACAACACACACCATATATTCACAAAGCTTCTTCACTTTGAAAAGCACACATGATGCAACACAGCACAAACCACATAAAAACAAGATTCTTACAAAACACATGACAATACCACTACACAAAAAATAGCATATATCACGCGAACACACACCTGCTTACAGATCAAAAAACATACACAATGAAACACACAGCAAATACCATGGGCACACACATTTTTTTTCATACATCACACAGCACACTCCCAATGCAACACACATAATACATGATTTGCACATACACCCCCTTACACATCAAACAACACACTAAATGCAATGCAAAGCACACACCATATGTAAAAAAAACCTCCTTATACATCACATAACACACAGAATGCAATAGAGCACACAGCATGTGCACGCAAACCTTCTTGCACATCACACAACATGCATCAAATCCCACAGCACACACATCCCTTATACATCACACATTGAAGACCTGAAAACACAGCACCTGTCACATGCACACACACTTCCTTACATATCACACAATGTACTCACAACACTCTGCATTCACAACATGCAGACACACCTCCTTACACATCACACACAGTCACTAAACACACTGAAACACAGAAACACACAAATGACAAACAAAATGTATAGCACTCACTGCCCACAACATAGCAAGCACAACACATGTACATCCACTCACACACTGTACACATATCATGTACACAAACTTCACTATACTCCCACAATTTTCTTTGATTTTACTGGAGATTATCATGGCTCATCACATGGTCAGTGTTGGGAAAGGTGTGCGACATGTGTCCTGTGTGTTTGATTGCAGATCAGGTTTCTCTGCTGTGGGAGGCCCTGAGGGAGCCTTGAAATCTGGTGAAGGGGCTCAGCTCCCCTGTGGATCCCTGCCTGGCTTTAATGAACCATACCTGAAAGTGGCCTTGAATGATAAACTGAGGGCCAAGGTGATGCCCCTCAGCCCAGACACACCAGGGTGCCCACAGGAAATGAGCCATGTCCCATGATTTAGCATCCCTCCCAATTAGAGTTGTGGAGTCCATTAACCCCTCACCCACACAAACTGTCCATCTGTTAGCCAGGTCCATGGAATTCCCACCCAAGGACTCTGCCCCAAGTCCTTCCATTTCTATCCTTGGCTGAGCTCCATATGTAGACTCCCACAATGCAGAACTGAAGGAAGGGAGACTAACCATGGGGTGGGCATCCTGGTCCACAGTCTCTTCCCTCCAGACTCTCTCTCCAGACCTGACTGTGCCCAGCAACCTACCCTGAAGTCCAGGAGAAGCTTGCTGTGGGCTGGGACATTGGGGCTCCAGATAATTCGCAGGAATTTCTGTGGAGCCTGGCACAGGGAGAAGTAGGGTGTGGAACCCAGGAGGAAACTGAGGAGACACTGACAAGTGGGACACCCCAGTCCTAGGCTTCTGATGACTACTGGCTGTGCACTGGACATGAGAAGTTCCTCAGTGTGAAGTTGAGGGTCAACAGGTTGGGGACCCATTGGAGTCCCCACAGAGAAGCAAGCACTGAGGAGGACTTTTGTCTTCCTTGGGTCAAGGAATCTGGTGTCTTTACTGACAGAAATAGGGCCTTGCTAAGTTCAGAAATTAGAGAAAAATAAATTTAATCACAATTTGACCAAAGTGAGGAGGAAACTGCCCTGCCAAAACCATCAACAGCAGCACTGCCATACAAAGGATCAAGCCTGGAGAACCCAGGGACATGTAAGGAACACATCAGTGCCCCCAGCACTGCCTTTCTTCCTGGGCCAGTCTGTAGTCATTCCAACCTTTCCTCCTGGGAATAGGATGGTCGCCAGCAGGGAGCTGGGACCTTGGAAGCAAATGTCAGGCATGGACAAAAAAGCAATTTGGAGTTTCTTTGAAATTCTTTCATTTTAATTGAACCTTGTCACCAACTTCCCTCTAGTCCATCCTGCAGTCTTGAGGGTTGTGGGGTTCCCTATCATCTGGTCCTTTAAGAGGGGTTGTTGTGGTGATCCCCTATAGGGCACACAGAGTTTGTGACTGTGAAGAGCCAGCAGCAGAGCTGCCTAGAGGATTCCATAGTGAATGTCTGGCGAACCTGCTTAGAAGTCTGGATAGCACCTGGTTTGGTAGTGTCAGAACCTGGATAGCCTCACTATCAAAATTTCTCCCTCCTGAGCAACTGTTTTTGAAGACATTGCTGATTGTCCACCAAATAGTCTGGGTCCATTTTGCCTGGATGGACATGTAAGCTCCCATAGTCTGAATGGGTCCCTTCTCAAAGAGGAAGTGACAACTGTAGGAGTCAGTGGAAAAGATGCTTTTAGACAAAGTAAGCACCAAAACAGGCTCAGACAAAGTGATTATTCAACTTATCATAACCTGGAATCCTGAAGCACATGCCTGGGTTGGGTGCAGTGGTGCAGCAGGTGGGCTTTCAGTGGAGAGTGGACCTGGTCAGCACCTGCCCTTTTACACATCACAGGCTCCAGGTAACCTGGCTGCAGTCTCTGTCCTGTCCAAGTGCCCAGGACCCCCTTTCACTTCATGGGGCTGCCCTTCTCCCAGAGCTCTGTGGGTGTCCAGCATGAATGTCCCTGTTATATCTGTGAGAACGTTGGACTCACAGCAATTTCTCAGATATATGTACTGTCTCACTCGCCATCCTCCCCAACCTGTCTGCATTCATGGATTTGCCATCTGAGCCCACCCTTTCCTCATCCACCCTGGGGTACATATACCTGAGCAGTCTCTAAACAAGACACTTTCTCTGAAGGTGGAAGTGAGAGCTCCCACATCTTCTCTTCCTCATCCACTTCTTCATTCATGTGACTCCTGCAGTTCTAGTTGGAATTCTCTCTGTAATGGCATCAGGCTCCCAGGTGGCCCAACTGTGATGTCAATGAGGCATCGGCATAGTGACCAGGTAAACCTGGCTACTACTTCACACCGAGAGTCATTGGAAAGTATTCCAAAGAAAGAATTAAATTCTTTCTTTATTGTAATACAAAACAACAACCATTGCCATGAAAACCATGGATAAGGAGGAGAAGTTGAGACAGGAGAAAATGATGTTGTGCATGCACCCCACCCAATACAAGCACCCTGAGATATGGGACATCTCTGTGGCTTGCAAGAAGCAAGATGGAGGCCAATGAAAGCAACAATGCCTCACACATTCCACTGCCAATGCTAATTAGAAAGGCATGTGACAGATGTTCAACTCTACCTGTAACCAGCATGGACAAGGACTTGACTCTCTGACTTGGCAGTGCTCAGTCAGGCCATTTACAGGGATGTCCAGATACTCCTACCTTCTGGGTTTACCAAGAGTCCACACTTCTTTGCATCTGGAGGGAGGCATATATTTCCATTGGACTTTTACTACAATCCTTTTCTCCCTGCCAGGGCAGAAGTACCTCAAGTCACTATCATTCCTCAATCCACCAGGGTCAGACCATTTTTTTCTCTAGTTATGGTCCCCATAATTCTGTCCGTTTCACCAATGTACTGGACAAACTGTCTCAGACTTGAGCAGGAGCAAAATCTGTAGCCACATTCCCAGTCAAAGACAAAAAATGCCCCAGTGTACACTGTCCTTCAAAGACTCAGAAGATCCAGAACCTGCCAGAAGGGCACTACACAAGAGACCTTGGACCTCACCCTGCAGTGTGCGTGAGTCTTTGTCTGAGTGTGGTAATTGGGTTTCAACATCCACAGAGCATTGTGCAGTGGCCATGTCAGTAATGCCAGCTACCAGGAGTCTGAGGATCCAGGATCCCATTTTTGAGGGCTGCCTGGACCACTTAGTTATACCCTATTTTTAAATTAAAAAAAAAAAAAAAACTGGCAGAGAAACCCTGGAATCAACACACAGTACCTCAAATAAAAAAATGCATGCTTATTCTTAAACATCTATAGATGGATATGCCAAGAGCCAGCATCAGGGCCCAGAATGATGCTGGACCTCCAGTTAAGGAGGTGAGTCCCCAGAAGCACCAGCCTCACCCTGCCTCACACACCTGGCCCTGCCCCTCACACATCTGTCACTTGAGCTCTGCTGTTTGATTCAAGAGGGGGTTGCCCTGGTTTTTATTCAGGTGTTTTACTCAACTTGTCGAGGCTGGGTTCAGTCCTGGATGAGATCTAAAACTGACCTCTGGCCTTGGGCCTCCTCTCCTCTGTATATACAAGCTTAACTGGAGCTAAAGATAGGAACTTCCAAATCTCTGCGCCCACCAACACATTGCCCTTCTTCTGGGACAATGATTTGGCAGACTATGCCTGTCATCTCACTGGAATACCCAGGCAGAGAAGCCTTGCAAGCCATAGGACAAATCATGAACCCTCATAAAATGACTCATGTCTGTATCCTCCCCTGGAGGGTTCTGCCTATACCAGGCAGATTGTGACCTCCTTACAGACACACCTGGGTTCTGGTACCTGGTCTGCACCTTGTTGCTTGGGTACCACTGACCAAGGGATATCAACTCCCTCAGATTCCTCTGCCATTTGAGGTGATCAATGTTCCCTTACAGACTTGAGGGAGATGTTACATGACCACAGGTTTATAGAGCATCCTACAGTACTCAGGGCATAACAAGTGGCCACAGCAATTAAAACCCTGCCCTCCTGGACCCCCAGCAGGATGGATATGGGAGTCCCTCCTTCCTTCACACCCTCACATGGAAGCTCACATGGATGCCCCTGTCCCTGCAAAATAATTCCTGCCCCACACCTCCATGTGCTGCTTATCCACCTTCTCTTCCTCTCCATCCAACTTCCAGAGCTTGGCTCCCCCTGGAGAATTCAGAACACCCAAAAGGAGGCTGAGTCCCACTGGCAAGGTTTATCTTTGGGAGATGTTCAGTCCTACAGCTCAGAGAGGACCGAGTCTAGCCTCATGGGTGATGGTGCAAGCTTGGTGGCTGTGCCCCTTTGGAGTTGGCACACATTCCTGGCCTGGGCAGGGATGAGGGATTGGACTCTTCAGAAGAATCTCCAGGGCTGCTGAGAGAGTGCTACAGAGACTGGAAGAAAGCAATGAAGAGCTCTCCAGGAAGAGGCAAGCAGACAGAGCAGAACCCTTTGTGAGTGACTACTGTCTATCATGCAGCATACAAACAAATGTTCCCCAAAGACCTAGCTTAGGAATGCCAAAGTCTTCCATTACCATTTACGTGTGCACAAATACACACAAATCCATGGTCAAACTGCAGAACCACACATGTGCAGAGTCATGGATGCCTTGGCAGTGTCCATCCCACAGTACCTGCTCCAGCTCCCAAGTTGTTCTCTGCAGTCGAACTGTGACATTTCACTGCATCCAGTTTCTCTGCTGCTTCATTTTCACTCTTCACTATTGGAGCACTTCCACCCTGGTCTGAAAAACTATTTCCACATCATGTTGTACTGCACTGCTCATGGACACATTTTGTCTTATGCCTGAACACCACCTCCTCCCCTTTCAAGAATTTCACAATTTCTAGATGTGGTCCAGTGGCAGAGCTTCATCTGATTGCTCTGTCTGTATCAGTGACCACAGGATGGTGAGCTGGGGGCTGGGGCATGTGCTTCTCCAATTTCCAATGCATTCCAAGTTCTTCCCACTGGCTCCTGGGACAGGTTGTATGTTTGGAATCGTCCCTTTCATCTGCTCCTCATTGGAATTCGGTATTTTGATTTTAAGAAAGGCCTTTGCCCATGAGGAGGGTGCCATCTAAACTTCTGGTCCTGCTTGAATTTATGTTGCCAGGGGCTGGTCCTCAGGCCTCACAAGGGTGGATACCTGTGCCTTCCCTCTCTGTATTCAGTAATTTCTCTTTATCCTGAAGTCCCTGTGGATTTCTCTGAATGGAAAAAACTGTGATATTCTAAAGCTCTGACTTCAGGTCCAAAGGAGATGAACAGAGGCAAAGCCCAGCTTTGCACAGGATTTGGGTTTCTCAAGAAGGAAGCACCAGGGAGGCCACAGGGGAAAAATAGTACAAGTGGAAAGAGTGTAGGAGGAGGCTGGGGAGCACACTGAAACTTGGAGGGGAGCAGGAAATGCAGTAGCTGAAGGAGGCTCCACAGCTGGGATATTAACGAAGGGAGTCTTGCACCAAACCAACTCCTTTCTGCTGCACATCCCTAGATGTATTGTTTGTCTGGTAAACTGTTTACAGAAGCCACTGCTGGCCATGAACAGGGCTGAGCTCTTGGACAATTCAGTGGACTCCAAGATTCAGAGGGAGGAAATGAGTGAAGCTTCTCTGGGCTTGTGTTCTCATACCACCAACCTGAGGATTACTGCACACAGTCTTGCTATCATCTCTGTTAAGTACGATCCAGAGTCATGTTCACATACACCCAGTCTTGCTATCACCCTGCTCTGCTCAGGACTCACCTGAGTCACATCCACATTCACCCAGTTTAGCTATCATCCATAATCAGGATTCACCCGAATCGCATTCACAGAAAAACATGACACTGTTGTATTCAGTTCCCTTACTGGCCATGCCAAAACAAGGTCATATGTGGCATCTAAAACAGACAAATTGTCAGCCACTGCCTGCTGTGGCCTGGTGTATTCTTTGTTGCATTAACTCCATTTAATAGAGTAAGTGAGAAAAAGTTAATATTGCGGAAAATTGTATTTATAATTTGCTTCCTGCATTCCAATCTAGGAGCTATTCCAGAAGAAAGAGACAATTTTACTTCAAAAAGGAGCAGAATGCAACAAATGTTTTTTTTTATTATTTGTTTTATGTTATTTATAAATGATAATATCCACCACCATTCTTGACAGAATTGTACTGACCTATCAGTCAGTGATGGTTCAGGGGAAGTCTCCGTGAATAAAGAACAGTGAACACTTCCTATGAGCCAGATCTTGTCCCTGGTGTGCCATGGCCACCATCAGAGAACTATAGACTCAGAAGTGCAGCCAACTGAAAACAGGTGGTGATCAGCTCTTGATCTTTGGCATCCACCATGGAGAGAAGGTGTCTTAAGATAATTAGTAAAGGCCAGGTCATAAATCCTCTGCACCAGGGGAGTTAATAATGAGCTCAGAACTGTTCTCAGAGAGCCTGGTGACCGACATCCACTCAAACCCAGGTAGGTGAAGGTGAGGGAACCTGGGGGTCTCTGAAGTTCCAGTAGGGCTAAGGGGCATGGCTGCACAGGGAGAGGCTCAGAACCTAAGAAAGGCCTCCATCCAGTCAAATCACAACGTTATCCAACACACATGTTTGGCCTGGGCTTCTGTAGCTCTCCTTGGTGCTGCTTCTCCCACTGGGTACAGAATACAACATGGGAATGACCCCAAAACACTGGAACTAAACATGGGAAAGGAGAACACAAACTCAATGTCCAGCACTTTCTGCTGGGAGCAGCTGACCACTCTGGGAAAGAGTCCAGGAAAATGAGGAGGTAGGTCATAAGGAGGATATTGGCTCTCATCAGCTTGAATCAGAGCCCTTGAAGGACCACAAGAGGTCCTGAGGGGAGAACAGAGACCCTTCTTCAAGCTTTTGCCAGGGAGGGCTCTGGGAATAAGGCCTGTGCAGAGGGAGGCTCAGGTGTGGGTGTAGGAAATCTCTGCTTCACGCCTTCTGAACCTCAGCACAGCCAGACCTGGCAGAGCTAATAAAGACACCCTGCAGAAAGCCTGTCAGCAGACTCAGATATATCTACTACGTGACAGGACAGCCTGGGGTCCATTGTCTCCATGAACCACCACAAGTTGGGCCATGCAGTTCACCATGGGTTCAGAAGGACTTCTGCCCCACACGTGAAGAAAGCAGCACAGAATTTCAAAAAGGAGCCCAGAATCAATTCCCCAAGCAGCTCCACCAGGGAAAGGCAAGACAGGAAAGACTCACTAAACCACAAAGATCAAGAATTCCCAGGGACCAAGAAGAAGTCCCTAACAATATTTTCATAAAGAAGTAATATTACCAGATCTTCAACTCTACTACAAAGCGGTAGTTACAAAAATTGCATGGTATTCGTACCAAAATAGAAAGGCAGATCAATGGTACAGAATAGAGGACACGGACATAAACCCAAATAAATACAATTTTCTCATACTAGACAAAGGGGCCAAAAATATGAAATGAAGAAAAGATAGCCTCTTCAACAAATGGTGCTGGGAGAATTGGAAATCCATATGCAACAGAATGAAACTAAACCCATATCTCTCGCCATGCACAAAACTAAACTCAAAATGGATTAAGGACCTTGGAATCAGACCAGGGACCCTGCAGATTATAGAAGAAAAAGTAGGTCCAGATCTTCAACATGTCGGCTTAGGACCAGACTTCCTTAACAGGACTCCCATAGCACAAGAAATAAAAGCAAGAATCAATAACTGGGATAGATTCAAACTAAAAAGCTTTCTCTCAGCAAAGTTAACTATCAGCAATGCGAAGAAAGAGCCTACAGAGTGGGAGAATATCTTTGCCAATCATACTTCAGATAGAGCACTAATCTCCAGAATCTATAAAGAACTCAAAAAACTCTACTCCAAGAATGTTTAGGGAACTTAGAATAAAGTAACAGAGAAGACTGAGCACTATTAAGTGAGGGACCCTCACCCTCAGGACCAAAATGAGACTGATTAAGGACAGATTAAGTGAATTTAGCATCTTAATCAAAGAAGACTTAACCACTGTTGGATAGGTGCAATCAACTAGAAAACCCAGTGGCATTGAAGCACTGCGGGTGAAGGACACTACCCACAGAATCCAGAACACCCTCAGCAATTATGGGTGAGGGGAACATAGGGCAGGACCCAGAGAAGTATGAACAATGTTGAGGTTTTGTTTACCACAGAAGTCAGAAGAAACAGACTTCTTTTGGAAGAGGTGTGCTCAACATGATTACTCACAGCCTTTAGAACATTACCAAGAGAGTCCCTCAGGCCATGGTCTCAGGTAGTTTAGAGGTGGTTTGACAATGCAGCAATTTCAAAGGTCTGGAGAAGTCCTCCATGTTGATGGGAAATTGTCCATGGACACATATCATACTGCAATATAGAGGGTGACATTTGCCTCACTCAACTTTCCTACAAGGTTTACTCTCTTGTCAAAAGGGAGCAACTAGTGACATATCAGAGAAGATTCTGAAAATTTTTAAATATATTTTCTTCCACTCTTCAGAAAAATGTCAGAAGTCCTGTCTGAACTACATCACCCTCATAAGACCTCAGTTCCTTAAAAACAGATGAAGAAATTGTCAATGATGAATGGCAGAATTAGTTCCCCAGTGCTGGGGGCATTGACACCCTTAAAAATTGTCTTGGGTTTTCAGGCATTGGAGAGGAGCCTGTCTGCATGGCAGCACAAAGGACCTTTTGAGGTTTTTGGAACAGGAAGTATACACATTTCTGTAAAATTTCACAGAAGTGTTGGCCTTGACACGCAGATAAAGTCTGAAATGGTGCATTAGAAGGAATGGGACCCTCCCAGATATGTCACTCAAAGAAACAAGTTGCTGAGGGCTCAGTAGAGACAGAACACTATTGCCGCAACTCTATCCTCCAATAATACCCACAGGGGACTGAGCACTGGTGGGAAAATGGTGCTCACCCACATGACTCAGAGGACCCTGACTAATGGTATGGGAATGGAGATTAAGTACAGGACACACATAATAGTGGGCAATGTTGGGAGAGGGTCACTCACCCACAGGATTCAAAAGATCATGAGTAATTGTGGGGCAGGTGAAATTAAGACAGAAACCAGAAAAGTTTGAGCAATATTAGGCTCTCTATGTTCACAAACAGGAGCCAGAGGAGGTTGAGTAAAGTTAGGCTATTGAGAATTAGCATATATCACAGAAGTGATGAGAATTGCTAAGTAGGTGGTGCTCACCGTAAGGTCCCTGAATATACTGGGCACCACTGGATGGGTTGCTCATTCAGAGGACACAGAGGAGACAGAGTACTTTAGGGTAAGGGGCACTCCAACACAATATTCAGAAAAAAATTAACATCTGTGTGAGAGGTGTTTTCACCACAGAATTCAGATGACACTGAGCAATGGTTTGTGAAGGGAGATTAAAGACAATACCCAGAGAAGACTGAGCAATGTCAGGTGAGGAGCACTCACTCAATTGACTCAGGAGTGTGGGCAAGGCTTACCTTGGTGAACCTAAAACCAAGAGGATCCAGTGGAATCAGAGCACTAATGGGTGATGGGCACTCACACACAGGAATCAGAGTACTCTATGCAATGTTGAATGAGGCCAGATTTTGGCAGGACCAAGAGAAGGCTGAGCAATGTTCAACTACATTTGATCATAGTCAGGAAGGAGATGAGACTGCAATAAGGTTGGTTATGTGAACTTACCACATGGCACAGAGAATACTGAGCACTGCTAGGTGAGGAGCATTCACCCAGAGGTCCCAGAATATACTGAGCACTGCCAAATGAGGGAAGATCACCCAGAGGAAACAGAGGATGCAGAGTACTGGAAGATAAGGGGCACTCCAAAATAATCAGGGAAAACTGAGCACGTGTATGTGAGTGTGGCACTTACCATAGAATTCAGATGACCCTGAGCACTGGTGTGTAAAGAGACATTAAGGACAGGGCCTAGAGAATGCTGAACACAGTGAGGTGTGCAGTGCTCACACACAGGACCCAGAAGAGTTTGAGAAGGATTGCATTGGAGAACCTGAAACATGACAGAGGAAGAGTGAGCACTGTAAAGTGAGGTGTGCTCACCAATAGAACCTAGAAATGAAAAAGCATGGAATGGTTAGGAAACTCAGACAAAGAAAATGGAGGAGACTGATCACTGTTAGGTGAGGGGGGCTCACCCACAGAACCCAAAGGAAACTTAGTAAATACAGGTTAGGCAAATGTAGCTGCTTAAACAAAGAAAGCTGAGACATGTTGAAGAGAGACTATTAAGAAGAGTATTAGAATCAGAGCATGAATCAGTGAGGGGTGCTTTGAGTATCCAGCACAATAGTGGATGAGGGGTAATTTAGGGCAGTACCAAGAGAGGATATAGTCAATATAGATGTGGGGTGCTTGACTCTAAGATCCCAAAGAGATGGAGGTCTTTTGGGTGAGGAGATCTCACCTATAGGTTTCAGAGTTTTTAGAACAGTTTTGAGAGTATCCCTCAGGCCAGATCAGTATCTCTGAGCTGAGGTATGGTGAAAATGATCCTATTTCAAATGTCTTTGGAAGTCCCTCATGATGATGGGAAGTTGTTCTTGGTCACATTTTATACTCCCTTGAATGTGTGCATTGTGCCTGAGAGATTTACTAGGAGGTTTCCTGTACTGTCAAAAGTTGATAGCTAGTGACACATCAGAGATGATTCTGAAACTACTTAAATATATGCTTTCCATTTACTACTCAGAGGGATTTTAGAAATCCTGAACTTGTTATATCACTCATAAGTGCTCAGTTCCTGGAGAAAATTTATCGAGTTGGTGGACTCTGAGTCATGGAACAAGCTCCTCAGTGTTGCTGGAATTACCATCCATGAAAATTGTCTTGTGTTTTCAAGCTTTGGCCAGAAGTCTTTCTGCATGGAGGCACCAAAGGTCTATGGAGGTTGTTGCAAAGAGGAAGTATCCACAAATCTGAAAGGTTCCACAGTGACATTTGCTTGTATAAACAGGTAAGGCCAGAGATAGTATACTGACATTAGACAAAAGGGGCTCACCCAGAGATTTTACTAAGGAAACCAGGTTGCCTAGGGCTCATTGGAGAATGAACACAGGTGGGTGAAGGTTGTATATCCACAATACCCAGAGGGGACTGAGCACTGTTGGGAATGGGAAACTCACCCACAGGACACAGATGACACTGAGCAATGGTGTATGAATATTAATTAAGGACAGAATCCAGAGAAGACTGAGCCCTGTTAGGAGAGGTATGCTCATCCACAGGATTCAGAAGAGTCTGAACAAATATTGCCTTGGAAAACCCAGAACAGGACAGTGTGAATACTGAACACTCTTAGGTGAGGGGTACTCACCCAAAAGATCCAATAGAAAATGAGCAGTGAATGGTAATGGAAGGCAGAGAAAAAAATACCAAAATTAGCACTATTAGGTGACTTGTGCTCACACACAGTGTTGAGAAGAGACTAAGTAAGGACAGATTAAGTAAAATTAGTGACTAAAACAAAGAAGACTGAGCATGGTAGGAAAGGGGGGCTCTACCAGAGTACTCAGAAAACCTTTAACAATGCTGGTTGAGAAGAGTTTTATGGAAAAGCCCAGAGAAGACTGAGACAATTTAGATGAGGTGTCTTTGACTGCAGGATTCAGAGGAGGCTGACATTTTTAAGGAAAAAGTATCTTTCCTGAAAGTGTCAGAACTTTTGGATCCTTTTTGACAGTGTCCCTTGGTCCGATATCTCGGTATGCTGATGGATGGTGGAAATGGTGGTATTAAAGTGGTCTAAAAATGTCCTCCTTGATGATGGAAAATTGTCTTTAGTCACATTTCACATTCTCACTTGAAGGTGTTCATTGTGCCTCACCCAAATGTCCTAGGAAGGTTTTCCTCTTGTCAAAAGAGAGCATCCAATGATATATCAGAAAAGATCCTAAAACTAATTAACTATATGCTTTCCATCCAATGCTCAGAGAGATGGCAGAAATATGGGTCATGATACATCACTCATAAGATCTCAGCTACTTGAAAAAATGTGTGGAAATGGTGGACAACATTCTTAATCCTGTGGGAATTGAGATCCATTGAAATTGTCTTGAATTTTCAAGCATTGATGAGGAGCCTCATTGTATGGCAGCAGCAAAGTCATATTGAAGTTGTTCCAAAGAGAAAGTATCTACATCTTTAAAGTTTCCACAGTTGTTTTGGCCTGTGTATGCAGGTAAGGTCAAAGATGATGTACTGACATTAGCAGAAAAGGGTTTCACCCAGAGAGTTTACTAAGGGAATTATATTCCTATGGTTCATTGGAGAGTGGGCACTGGTATACGAAGGGTGTCCACTCATAATGCCCAGATGGTACTGAGCACTGGTGGGAGAGGGGAATTCTTCCAGAGGACAGAGAAGACCCTGACCAATGGTGTGTGAGAGGAGGTTAAACACAGCATCCAGAGAAGACTAAGAAATTCTAGGGGAGAAATGCTTAACCGCAGAGCACAGAAGACAGTACTTCTGGCATGGAGACTGACTCACAGGATAGTTTATATCCTTAGTATTCACGTGAATGTAGCACTCACTCTTCTCCAATTGCCTTTTTATTTGATGTGACCTTGGGGCTGATCTGTGGTCTCATGGAATTTTCCCTGCCTCTTCTTCCCCCAGTGTCCTCCCTCTATGTTGGTCTGGGAACAGTGTCCAACAGTGTGTGGTGCCCTGCCCAGTCTCTCTCCTTGACTCCAATACAGTCTGTGATGTCATAATGGTCTAGGGGGAGGGGAAGAAACAAGGCATTGAGAGAGATTGTTGTACCCTCAAAACTGGCCGTCTCACTGTGTAATCTTTCATTTGACCTAATGACTTCTGCCTCTCCTGACTGTTAGAGGTCTGAAGAGCCTGATTCCAGTTCTCTTTGTGACTCTGCTATCCCTAAGTTTAGAAATGTCTGATTTGATGCTGCTGTCTCAGGTATAAGGGGTGGGGCAAAAAATGACTGTGGAGAATTGGTAGCAAAGCCTCATTTTCCCATTAAATCCCTGCTGGAACCAGGGACCTCTTTGCTCCATCTTGTACATAGGGACCTCAGGGAGGGTCTCTAAAACATGTTTTCTCATACTCAGTCCAGGAACCCTGGGTCTCCCTTCTCCCCTCCCCTTCTCCAAAGCTTACCTGACAGAGGTGCACACCACTTAGTGCCTGGCACTGCTAAAACTCCACACAAACGTGTTGTACCGAGTCTTTTGACCCTGACAGCAGGATTACCACAGGCTTCTGTGAGGTCCTAAGTGATGAGTAGGAAGAAATCTCACCACAGAATTGTGATCTGTCCTTGTACCAGGGGATGCTCGTGAGGGTCACCAGTGATGAGGCAGAGCCTTTCCCGAACACAGACCCACCAAGTGTACCAAATGCTACAGATTGAGACATATTTTTATTATTACAATACCTCCCCCATAGACTTCCCCAGGGGCTGTGGTTTTAGAGGAGACTAAGATGAAGGGCCCCTGGGGAGAGAAAGGGACACTTTGTGGCTGCAGGACAGCAGTGCAACAGGGGATTCATGGTATATTTGGGCCCAGGTGATCTCTCCTTCTCACTCCCTGTTTCTCCTCACTCAGATTTATTGCCTGTCACCCATTTTCACCATGGGAGGCACTGTGACTACCATCAAATGTTGATAGGGCAGGCATTTGAATAGGTCTGCCACCAGGAGGATGCGTGATTGGCCTAAGGCTATCTACAGTAACCAAAGCCACTGGCGCCCACCCCCAGGCAGTAGCTGGGGGAAAGATGACAGGGGTTGGTATGTGTTTTTGGCCCTCTAATTTAGATGGGCTGGTAGAAGAGAAGAGTAGCTTGCTTACTTATCTGCAGCAAAGGTGAACTTTGGTCTTTAATTACCAGGGACTTTGGTATATTCTGAGTGAGTGAGTGCCTTTTCTCTCATATAAATGTAAATATATAAAAGAAAAAATAATATATATACACACATACACACAAATATACATACATATATATGTATATATAGTATTTAATATATAAACACATATACTTACATACATAAACAAACTTTTTTTTCAGTACTGGGATGGAACTTGGGGGTGATCTAATCCTGAGCTGCATCCACATGTTTATTTACTCATTCCATTATTGCTACAAGGGTGATTGAACCCAGGAGTGCTTAACCATTGAGCCATAACCCAAGCCACTTTTCCTTTTTATTCTCAGGCAAGTCCTCACTAAATGGCTGACGGTGACTCTGAACTTGCAATCCTCTTTCTGGTCTCAGCCTGCCAAGTTTCTGAGATAACACCCATGAACCACCATGCAGGGCTTATTTTCTTTTGGGACAGTGTCTCAATTTATCCCCCAGGCTGGCCTTGAACTTGTGATCCTCCCTGCTCAGTGCTCAGTGGTGTCCCAAATAGAGAAATTGTAATTCCAGGTGCCCCAACAACACCCAGTTTGTCTGTCTTTTGTGTGACTTTTTGTCAACCCAAGATTCCCCTTTTTGTTCTTCCTCATTGAAGGCTTATGGAAAAGAATATTCCTAAAACACAACTCCCCAAGAAAAATGGAGGGACAGTGATGATCAGGGTGAAGAAAGAAAAATTGGCCATGCATTCAACTTCTTCCAGTGCACACTTACCTAATAACAATGGACCCTAAATTTAGACCATCCTCCATTGCAGATTAGCCCTAAATGGAGGCACAGCACATATTGAAATTCTGGGAAACAATATTTTCCCAGAAAAAGCACAATGAGTTTCAAACTTTTACAACCACAACCCTCCTAACTTAAAGATTTAACCTGTACAACTGGCTCATCATGGTCAAAACTGTTACAGGTATATGGCTTTCAAGGATTACATCTTTGTACCCTATAAAAACCAAAATTCCCTCTCTAACGGAATCCATTCTTTTTTTTCCTTTGGGAAAATGGATCCCAATAGCATCTGAGTCTGTGAAGGAAAAAAGGCTTCTCTGAATCCTTCAAGGTCTGCCTCCAGTCACTTTGTGATTACACTTATGACTGAGGGTTTAGATTTTGTGACATTTGAGATATTTTTCTCCTAGACCTCTTTCTGTCCTCTGGGATGCACATTGTGCTAAGCCTGAGCCTGGTGACCAGTGTTTTCAGACTGACTGAGAACATGAGACATCTTGAATGTACCATGGCCTTGCATTTCTGCTTCTTCCTTCTGGAAGCCTGTGGAGGCAAACATGGGTAAGATTGTATTGCAAGGATATTTGTGATGATCATGAGCAGGGTCTCTGAAACCAAAGGGAGCATACAGCTCTTCTTAAACTTAAAAACAACCCTAAATTCCCCTGGAGGGGAAGAAGAAAAAGAAAAGGAGGGGAAGGAGGAGGAGGAGGAGGAGAAGGAGGAGGAGGTCAGGGTGAAAAGCAGTAAAAGAAACATACCCCAATAATCTGGTGAAAGGTATCTCATGTCCATAGAAAAAGTGGCATGGTTTAGGCCAAATTCTTGAGCAACTTGACTAATAAAGGAAGGCCACAGTATGCAGAATCTATCTGCGTGACACTCCACAATGATTTAAATTAATGAAAAAAAATTAGATAGATGGCAGAGAAAGAGAGAGGGAGAGAAAAGGGGAGAGAGAGAGAGAGACAGAGAGAGAGAGAGAGAGAGAGAGAGAGAGAGAGAGAGAGAGAGAGAGAGAGAGAATAAAAAATAAAGTAGCACCAGACTGTACTGAACTCTCTTTCTACACTGGCTCTCACTGGATCTCTCCATTGTCCTTTACCTCTCTTCATGGTTTGTCTTTTCTTTCTTGCTGTTTTCATCCATTTTTGCTTTGTATTTGGCTGCACTAGATTTTAGGTCATTCTGCCACTGAATCACAACAACCGCCACCCCCAGTTCTCCTGTCTTAAGTAGAATAATTTCTACTTTTTTAAGTTTGAATCTGTTTACAGCACCCCCTCCATCTTCCACAGCTCTCTCCCTCTCTCTGATGACTGTTAAAGAAATGATCTCATTAGCCCCATTTAAAAGGCAGATAATGGAGCTCATTTAAAAATCCTTTCAATAAGAAGAGCTTAGGGATCTCCAAGGCTTCTGATTTGAAACACCTTTATTTGGAATCCAGATCCACTTCCTGCAGTAACTTCCTTAGGCTCTGGAGATAAACATATAAAAATTCGTGGAATTTGCTCTGAAGTTGTATTTTCCTTTTTTTTGGCTTTGTGTTCTCCTTTCTAGACAAAATTTTTAGGCTGAGTCTCTTAGAATCAGTCCCTGTCTATTTTTGTGCCTGTTTGGCGGATTTTATCTACTTTTGTCATTTATTGTTTATTTCCTTCCTAAGAAATAACCATTTTCTTGAACCACCATAAGTCAAATCATTTTACATTTGGTAACAGACACAAATACATTTAGGTCCTTGGTAATAAGAAATTGTAAGAGGGACCAAAAAGAGGCTGTCTTTGCTTAAAATAACAAAAACAAAAACAGTGGCTGTTTATCTAGACCTAAACACCATTCACTCTGGGTTACTGAAATCATGAGAAAGCTTGTTATATCTGCCTTCATTTTTATGTTTCTGTATAACTCAAAACTTTGTGATGCTGCTCAGTTCTTCACATAGTAGTCAGTGTTCATGTAAAAGCTTGCAATGCAAGGTTTGTCAGCCCCAAAAGTACCCAACCTCTCTCCTTCCCCTTGAAGACTGAGGTATCTTGTTTACGTCCCCCAGGTAATCTAGTCATCCTAGGCTTCCATGATTACAAGTAAGAGAAACAGGGAGGGAGGGAGTAAAGAGAGAAAGAGACAGACAGGCAGTTGGACAGACAGGAAAATAGAGACAGAAACACATCCTAAGCAGCAAATGGAAAATGTCCCCATGGAATCATGAGGACTTCTCAAGAGCTAACTCCCAGACACAGACACAAAACCGAGGGGACAATCAATCATACCATAGCTTAGTGAGACCAAGATGACTTATTGATGCACTTGGACTGGGTTTGTGGTTCAGTGGTGGGGCATTTCCCAAGCTCATGTGCATGTGGGGCACTGGATTCCCTCCCCAGCACCACATAAAAGTAAATAAACAAAATAAAGTTATTGGGTCCATCTGCAAATAACAATGATTTTAAGAAATGAAAAAGGGATGAATCAATTATGATAAAGAGATAAAACTCTCTTTTCTTACAGCTCATGAAATAGGCCAAAAAAAAAATGTAGCAAAAACAGAGGGCAGAGGAACTACAAGGTGAAAAACCTTCACCTAATGGACATTCTCACAACACTGCACACCATTACTACAAACTATGCATTATAGGGTCTGGGGATATAGCTCAGTGCATGAAGTGCTTGCCTGTGAAGCACAAGGCCCTAGGTTCAATCACCAGGATCCCCTGCAGAAAAACAAACAAACAAAATAATACGCATTCTTTGTGAACAAATATGAAATGTTTATCAAACTTAACCATAAAAGAAAACTTAAAGCAAACCTCAACAATGTTGAAAATAGGAAATCATGTCATATCTCTTCTCTGAACACCATGAAAGTAGCTAGAGTTCAGGCACAGTGGTGTCTGCCTGTCTTGGGAGGTTGGGGCAAACAAGAGGTTCCCAAGTTCAAAGCCAGCTTCAGAAATTTAGTGAGAACCATAGTAACTGAACAAGGCACTGGGTCCAAATTATTAATGATAATTATAATAAGAGAATAAAATCAAATAAAAAGGGCTAGGTTTGGGAATGAGTGATTAAGCACCACTGGGTTCCATCCCTGGCACTAAAAAAAGAAAACAGAACGAAAGAAAGTTACAAATCAATAATTAAAACACAATCAATATTTTAATTAATCCCACGGAAACCACACCAGACATGGAAAATCACATAAGGGAGTTTATTAAGCAAACAGAGTGTCTCCCTGAAGGGTAAGAAAGAAAATGAGAGGACAAGAGAAAGAAAAGAGAAAGGGCTTGTGTTAGAGAGAGTGGAAAGCAAGAAGAAAAAAGTGAGTCAGCGGGAGAGAAAGCAAGAGAGAATAGATGACGGAGTAACTACCAAAAAGCAGTTGAATTCCACCGGGCTAACGGGAACAATAAGGGAGAAGGATACTTGCAAGCTGACTGATGAACCAATAGCTAGCTAGGATATTCACAGATTGATAAGTGGTTGGGAGGCAGGGATAATGACTGCACTGGAAATGGCAGGGGGAGCAGTTTTGTACATTACAAATATTGTCAAACATTTGGAGATGAAGTATATTTTAAACTAACACATGATCCACGTATGGTGGAACACACCTCTCATCCCATTCTCTCCAGAGGCTGAGGCCAGAGGATCCCAAGTTCAAGGCCAGCCTGGGTAACCTGGAAAACCTACAAACCCAACATTTTTAAAAAAATGTGGATGTAGCTCAGTCTTTGAGTGCCCATAGTGCACATCCACCCCCAAATATAATAACATAAAATAACATGAGTAAAAGAAAACTCATAATGAAAATTAGACTTTTTTTTAAAGATGGGCACAATTTTGAGCTGAATATTGAATGGCTGAATGACAATGAAATGAAATAGTTTTTGAAAGAAGTACATAAAACCATGATAAGGTGGAAGCATTAGAGACCCAGAGGAAAAAAAAAAAAAAAAAGAAGTCTGAGGGAATTAAAAAAAAAATACACAAAAATCAAACAAAGAAAATATGAACTCATAAATTCACATAGCTAAGGAAGAAATATCAACATCTATCTTCCAAAAATCCTTGAACACACGAGGCTGTGGGTGGGCATAGGAAAGTAGTAGGGCGGTGGTCAAGGAGGGATGGAAAATCCCACAAAATATCCATTTCATTAACACTGTAGACTAGATAAAACAGGTACATTTGTTATTCCTCCTTTAAGCCACTTTGAGAATCTGGAGCCACTCCAGGGCTCTACCACTTTTTTGAAAAGGGAAATTTGCATTGTGCAAGGCTGTGGCTCCAGTTAGCAGGGAGGGAAAGTAAGGTACACAGAGAAAAAGCCAGGTTCCATTAGAACATTGTAGGTTGTAATTTGCATAAGAATGGAAATCGCTAATTCTCTCCTGGTACCCATTCAGAAAGGAAACTCTTGGCCCTCCAGTCTGTTTACAACTGTCAACTAGTTGCACAAGTTGCTGGAATCACAGGCATGCACAGATATTACTGTGCCCAGCAGTTTATTATTTTTAAGATCCCAAATTGGAAACACAGAGTAGTCATTATATTCTTCACATAACATGATTAATACTTTTTAATTTTTTTCACTAAGCTAATATTTAAAGTAAAATTCATTCTTTTATTGTGAATTTCTGAGTCCTGAAAAGGACTGACAGTTGTGTAACCATCCCCATAACCAAGATATATAACAGTTCCATAATGCCAAAAAATTCCCCTGTGCCCTTTGCAGTACATCACTTATGCTTCTTGAATGGTGAAATTTTGTTGATGTCATTTCATAAGATTTTTTAAAAATGTTTTTGTAAGCATGGGGGCACCGTTAGCAGCCAAATAAAATAGGACAGGAAGCAGCCAAAGCAAGTTTTATTGAAATTTGGCTCTCATGCAATATTTCCAGGCCCCTGGGTTAGAGGTCAGGGTAGGGAGCCAGAGAAAACTGCATGTGGCCCAGCTTCCCAGGGTCTTTATACACCAGAAAAGGCAGGGGTCCTGCTGAGTGACAGGAGGAGGTAAGGGTCAGTGGACTTTTCTTGCCAGTTTGATTGGCCACCATGTGGCACTCTACCCTTTGCCTCATTTGCTCTGCTTTGTGTCATATAGTTGCCCAAATTCAGACCTAACATCTCTACCTGTTTGGTGATATAGGACACCAGAGTCCATCTGGCTACTACCGCATATTAGGGGGTGTCATGGGGAAAGAAAGGTTTGGGTTCTACAGCGGCAGGGAGTTGGCTATAAGAGTGTAGGAGCATCAGATTGTATGTCACTCTGGCAACCTGACTCATGCGGTTCTGGGCAAACCTGAGAATACAGGGAGCAATCATTAGTAGAAATCCTATCACAAATAGGGGAGTAAGGGTAGGGGTCAGCCAGGTGACAAAAGTGGAATTCGGCCATCCTGGCCAAGGGTCATTTGTTTTTTCTTGCTTCAGCCTTTCATTTAGATGTCTGAGAGTTTTGATGTTTCTTTCCACTAGACCAGTTTTATTGGTCTAGTGGAAACATTATTCTCTTAGGAAGAGGCATGTTCCACCTTTGTCTGCTGTCAGATCTAGTGCCTGACAGTTCTGCAAGGAAACTTGAGCAATAAATGTTATTCATCTTTGCAGGGATGTCAGGGGGGCAGCAGATGCTTCTCTTACCTTATGGAGCTGCTGTTCTAGCTTTTGGTTGGCAGTGACTGCATAAACAAGTCCTCTTTTTGGTATAACCTGTGTTAGTAGATATCTCTATAATTCTGTGACTTAAGGCTAGATAATCATACTAGCAAGCATAGATTAAGCCTACCTATGTAACTTAGGAGCATCTGTGTAGGTCTTAAACTGACTTAAAACTCCTGATTCTGGCAATTTATCTTGAAAGTTAGCAGGTACTTCTGCCTAAGAATCTATCTCTTGTAGCTTCCAGTCTTTATTTATTCTATGGGGGTTAACCCAAGTGTACATCTTAATTCACATTTAACTATTGTTTCTTTTAAATGCCCAAGAAGGGCTGTGTTTCTGTTTTAAGTGTTTTGCTAGGTTTTTAAGACCAAGCTGGTCAAATTGATCTGTTCCTGTCTGTTAAGAGTCTGCTGAGTTCCCACAGGGATCATTTTTAGAGAATATAAGAGCAGTTTCTTAGCTCCATTAGTGCTTCCCTTGGAAGCATCAGGGATGTCTCCCTTTTGCAATGACCCTCCTCTGTAACAGGAGCACTGATTGGCTTTTTATCCTCCAGTGGTATCATAAATCTCCCTGTTTGGGAGGTTGTGTGGCCCAGAGTTGCAAAGCTCCTTAGAGAAGTTCTCTTGTTCCCTGGACTCAGGCTGACTTTCAGGGCAAGAGCCAAATACTGGTCCAAGAATGGCCTCTGTATTTGATCTCAATTTCTAAATTTGATCTTAAACATCCAGCAAGTAAGACTCACCAGTCATAAAGCAAGAGTACTGGACTTTAATTTCAATGTCTGTGACTTTACAGTTATTCACCCCTTTTATCTAAATGGGGTTTACAATATCTGTCCTATGGGCGATGCCTTACTGCTTCAAGTTGCTCTTGAAGCATTACTTTTGCAAAAAATTAATCAGGCATAAGTTATAGAGTGTACAAGGAAAATACAAAATGGAATCACCAACAGTAAAACATTCAGTTTGTGCAATAGCTTGAACTTTGGCTGAGCTATTCATTATATCCCCTGTTTGAGATCACAGTAATCCTTACAACAATCATAAAACTTTGAACACAAATTTAAATGATTTAAAGTCTGGCTTACTTTGGAGCCATTCTAACATCCAGCACGGTGAGGCAAAGCCTTATCTCACATAAGGCGGGACTCTTTACAAATCTTAGAAAAAATATTCTAATTCTGAAGCTAATTTTTCCTCTTTTGCTATGATTAGCATGACCAAATTCTCAAGCTCAGTGAGGGGCAAAGGAACTTTAGAAAATAAAGATATATAAACACAGATTTTGAAGATTAAACTGAGATCAGATGGTGCTCTGTTCTCTGATGGAAATGAAGATCTAAAGAGTTACATCAGCAATCTTTATTTATAAATGCCTTCTTATCAGGTTAAAGACTATGTAAGCATTATTCTTTGTTTTCAGGAAATATACAGAGACTAGGACATCTATGTAACTTTTTCACAGCTGCAAAGTGCAATGTTAGCTCTGTGTAGCTCTCCAGAAATTCCACTGTCCAAAGTTACTGTAAGCCAGGCAGGAACCAGAGAATGGAGCTGAGGAAATACTGGTTTTCTTTTTTTTTAATTAATTTTTAATGTAAACAAATGGGATACATCTTGTTTCTCTGTGCATGAAGTAGAGGCATACCATTTGTGTAATCATACATTTACCTAAGGTAATTGTTTTTGATTCATTCTGTTATCCTTTTCTCTTTCCTCCACTCCACCCACCCCTCTTATTCCTCTGTATAGTCCCTCTTTCCTCCATTCTTTACCCCCTCCCATCCCCCCTACATGTGTCATCATCCATTTATTAGTGAGATCATTCTTCCTTTGTTTTTTGACATTGGCTTATCTTACATATCATGATATTCTCCAATTTCATCCATTTCCCTCAACTGCCAAAATTTTATTATTCTTTATGGCTGAGTAATAGTCCATTGTCAATAGTCCATTGATATATATATTATATATATCATGGTTTCTTTATCCATTAACTAATTGAAGGGCATGTAGGCTAGTTTCACAATCTGGTTATTGTGAATTGAGCAGCTATGAACATTGTTGTGGCTGCATCTCTGTAGTATGCTGATTTGAAGTCCTTTGGGTATAGGCCGAGGAGTGGGATAGCTGGGTCAAATGGTGGATCCATTCCAAGTTTTCTAAGGAATATCCACACTGCTTTCCAGAGCGGCAACACTAATTTTCAGGCACATCAGCAATGTATGAGTGTACCTTTTCCACCACATCCTCTCCAACACCTATTGTTGCTAGTATTCTTGATAATCGCCATTCTAATTGGGGTGAGATGGAATCATAGTGTAGTTTTGATTTGAATTTCTTTTATTACTAGAGATGTTGAACATTTTTTCATATATTTGCTGATTGATTGTAGATCTTCTCTGAAGTGTCTGTTCATATCCTTAGCCCATTTGTTCATTGGATTAATTATATTCTTGGTGTAGAGTTTTTTGAGTTCATTATATATTCTGGAATTTAGTGCTCTCTGAAGTATGAGTAGCAAAGATTTTCTCCCACTCTGTAGGTTCTCTCTTTGCATTGCTGATAGTTTCCTTTTCTGAGAGAAAGCTTTTTAGTTTGAATCTATCCCAGTTATTGACTCATGCTTTTATTTCTTGTGCTATGGGAGTCCCATTAACAAAGTCTGATCCTAAGTCAACATGTTGAAGATTTGGACCTACTTTTTCTTCTATAAGATGCAGGGTCTCTGGTCTGATTTCCAGGTTCTTGATCTATTTTGAGTTGATTTTTGTGCAGTGTGAGAGATAGGGATTTATTTTTATTCTGTTGCATATGGATTTCCAATTCTCCCAGCACCATTTGTTGAAGAGGCTATCTTTTCTCCATTGCATATTTTTGGCACATTTGTCTAGTATGAGAAAATTGTATTTCTTTGTGTTTGTATCCATGTCCTCTATTCTGTTCCATTGATCTACTTGTCTATTTTGGTGCCTGCACCATGCTGTTTTTGTTACTATCACTTTGTAGTTTAGTTGAAGATCTGGTATTGTGATATCCCCTGTTTCATTCTTCCTGCTAAGGATTGCTTTAATTATTCTCGGTTTCTTATTCTTCCAGATGAATTTCATGATTGCTTACTCTATTTCTGCAAGTTATGTCATTGGGATTCTAATTGGAATTGCATTGAATCTGTATAGCACTTTTGGTAGTACGGCCATTTTGACAATATTAGTTCTAAGTCTATCCAAGAACATGGGAGATCTTTCCATCTTCTAAGGTTTTCTTTATTTTCCTATTTTAGTGTTGTGTAGCTCTCATTGCAGAGGTCTTTCACCTCTTTTTTGAGATTGCTTGGCATGTATTTTATTTTTTTGAAGCTATTGTGAATGGGGTAGTTTTCCTAATTTCTCTTTCTGAAGATTCATCACTTATGTATAAAAATACATTGGATTTATGAGCATTGATCTTATATTCTCCTACATTACTGAATTCACTTATGAGTTCTAAAAGTTTTCTGGTGGAATTTCCTCATTCCTCTAAATATACAATCATGTCATCAGCAAATAGAGATAGTTTGAGTCTTCTTTTCCTATTCATAATCCTTTAATTTGCTTGGTCTGTATAATTGCTCTGGCTAGTTTCGAGGACAATATTCAATAGAAGTGGTGACAGAGAGTATCCCTGCCTTGTTCCAGTTTTTAGGGGGAATGCTTTCAGTTTTTCAGCATTTAAAATAATATTGGCCATGGACTTAGCATAGATGGCCTTTACAATGTTAAGAAATATTCCCACTATCCCTATATTTTCCAGTGTTTTGAGCACGAAGGGATGCTGTATTTTATCAAATGCTTTTTCTATATCAACCAAAATAATCATGTGATTCTTGACTTTAAGTTTATTGATTTGGTGAATTACATTTATTGATTTCTGAATGTTGAATCAAACTTCCATCCCTGGGATAAAACCCACATGATCGTGGTGAACTATCTTTTTAATATATTTTTGTTTGCAATTTGCTAAAATTTTGTTGAGAAATTTTGCATCAATGTTCATTGGGGATATTGGTCTAAAATGTCCTTTCCTGGATGTATCTCTGTCTGGTTTAGGAATAGGGGTGATATTGGCTTCATAGAATTTGTTTGGGAGGGTTCCCTTTTCTTCTATTTCATGAAATACTTTGAGAAGTATTGGAATGAGCTATTCTTTAAAGGTTTTGTAGAACTTGGATGAGAACCCATCTGGTCCTGGATTTTTCTTTGTTGCTAGCCTTTTGATGACCTCTTCTATTTCATTACTTGAAATTGATCTATTTAAATTGGGTATGTCCTCCTGGTTCTGTTTAGGTAATTCATATGTCTCTAGAAACCTGTTGATGTCTTTGAGATTTTCTATTTTTTTTTTGAGTATAGATTTTCAAAATTACTTCTAATCATGTTTTGTATTTCACTCGTATCTGTAGTGATATTTCTTGTTCATTCAAAATTTTAGTAATTTGAGTTTTTTCTCTCCTTCTCTTTGTTAATGTGGCTAAGTGTTTATCAATTTTGTTTATTTTTTTCAAAGAACCAACTATTTATTTTGTCAAAAATTTTCAATTTTGTTTCTTTTCTTTCAGTTTCATTGATTTCAGCTCTGATTTTAACTATTTTCTGTCTTCTACTACATGGTGTTACTCTGTTCTTCTTTATCTAGGGCTTTCAGCCATAGTGTTAGGTCATTTATTAGTTGATTTTTTTCTTCTTTTTTTGAATGCATTCCATGAAATAAATTTTCCTCTCAGTATTGCTTTCATAGTGTCCCAGAGATTTTTCTTATGATGTTTCTTTGTTCTCATTTACCTCTATGATTTTTAAAATTTTCTTCCTAATATCGTCTGTTACTCATTCATCATACAATAATCTCCAGGTGTTGGAGTAGATTCTGTTTCTACTCTCTCATTTATTTCTAACTTCAATTGAATATGAACTGATAGAATACAAGATAGTACCTCTATCTTCTTGTATTTGCTAACATTAGCTTTGTGGCATAAATTATGGTTTATTTTAGAGAAGGATCCATGTGCTGTTGAGAAGAAAGTGTATTCACTCTTTGTTGGATGATATATTCTATAAATGCCTGTTAAGTGTAAATTATTGATTGTGTCTTTGATATCTATGGTTTCTTTGTTCAATATTTGTTTGGGGGATCTGTCCAGTGGTAAGACAGGTGTGTTAAAATCATCTAGTATTATTGTGTTGTGGTCTATTTGATTTCTGGCATTGAGAAGGATTTGGTTGATGTATATGAATGAGCCAGTGTTTGGGGCATAGATATTTATGATTGTTATGTCTTGCTGATTTATGCTTTCCTTAAGCAGTATGAAATGTCCTTCTTTTTCTCTCCTAACTTTGGCTTGAGGTCCACATTATCTGATGTGAGGAGGGATACTCCGGCTTTTTTGCTGTGTCCATGTGCATGGTGTGTTTTTCCCCATCCTTTCACCTGTTATCTGTGGGTATCTCTTTCTATGAGATGAGTCCCTTGCAGGCAGCAAAATGTTGGATCTTTCTTTTTAATCCAATCTGCCAGTCTATGTCTTTTGATTGATGAATTCAGGTCATTAACATTCAGGGTTATTATTGAGATATGATTTGTATTCCCAGTCATTTGGCTCATTTTTTTTTTTTTTTGACACAACTTGGTTTCTCCTTTATTTGGCTGTTCCTTTAGGGTAGTTCCTCCCTTTGCTGATTTACATCATTGTTTTTTCTCTCTTCCTCATGGAACATTTTGCTGAGAATGTTCTGTAATGCCAGCTTTCTTTTTGTAAATTCCTTTAACTTTCATTCATCATGGAAAGATTTTATTTCATCTTCAATTCTGAAGGTAAGTATTGTTGGTTATAAGATTCTTGTTGGCATCGGTTTTCTTTCAGGGCTTGAAAAATGTTGTTCCAGGCCCTTCTACCTTTTAGGGTCTAGGAAGAAAAATCTGCTGATATTCATATTTGTTTCCCCCTGAATGTAATTTGATTCTTTTCTCTTGCAGCCTTTAAAATTCTGTCTTTATTTTTTGTGTTAGGTATTTTCATTATAATGTGTCTTGGTGTGGGTCTGTTGTAATTTTGTATATTTGGAGTCCTATAAGCCTCTTGTACTTGATTTTCCATTTTATTCTTCAGGTTTGGTAAATTTTCTCATAGTATTTCTTTGAATAGATTGTTCATTCTTTGATTTGTTTCTCTCAGCCTTCCTTAATCATGATAATTCTTAAATTTGGTCTTTTCATGATATCCCATAGCTCTTTTAGATTCTGTTCATCATTTCTTACCGTCTTCTCTGTTTGGTCAACTTTGTTTTCAAGATTAAATATTTTGTCTTCGATATCTGTGGTTCTGTCTTCCAGGTGTTCTAGCCTATTGGTTATGCTTTCTATGGAGTTTTTAATTTGGTTTTTTGTTTCCTTCATTGCAAGGATTTCTGTTTTTTTTTTTTTTTCAATACCTCTAACTCTTTATTGAAATAATCTTTTGCTTTCTGTATTTGCTCTTTTAACTGTCAACTGGTGCGATCATTCAATGCCTGCATTTGCTCTTTCATCTCTTCATTTGCTTCCCTGATTGTTTTAATTATGTACATTTTGAACTCCCTTTCTGAGATTTCTTCTGCCATGCTGTCAATGGATTTTTTACTGTACTATCTAGTATTGTTTGGGACATTTTCTTCCCCTGTTTTCTCATATTGCTCAGGTATCTATCCCTCTAGTAGTGAAGCTCTGGTATATTGCAGATTTTCTCTATTGACTAATATCATCTCTGTAGATTCCCAAAAACTCACCTCTTAGCCTTCAGTAGCCTGAAGTCTTGGAGGAACTTGATAATGCAGTGCTCCACTAGGAAGCTGGCCTTCTAGGGGTGGTGGCCTTCAGGTGGGGTATATTCCCTATCAGTGGGCAGAGGCACCTCCACTTGTTGACTGATGGTCAGTCAAAGGGGGACTACACTGCGGACTGGTTTATGTCTGATCTGGGCCTGTGTCTCTGGTTCTAGTGCCCTGGTGGGAAAGCCTCACCCAGCGGGGAAGACTCACTCATTGGGGAAGTTTTGCTGGCAAGCTCTCCTCTGAGAAATTTCCTTCGATCCAGAACTACCACCTGTACTGGGAAGCCCTCCTCTGTGATGTTCCCAGGCGTCCTGACCTACTGCCTGGGCTGGGGAGCCTGGCCCTACGAGGGAGTCCCTCTCTAAGTGACCCTCCTCTCCCACGTTCCCTGGGGACTGAAGCTACTGCCTGGGCCTCAGACGCTCACTCTGCATCAAAGCCTTTTGCTGTGTAGCACTTCTCTGCAATGCTCCTGGTTGACTGGGTTCTCCACTCCAGCAGGGAATTTTCACTGGTCCACTCTACTCCATGAAATTCCCTGCATTTTGGGACTACTGCCCCATTCAGGGAGCCCAACCAGTGGGAGAGACTCACCCGGTGTCTCTGAGTTGGTCCTGAGTCCCTCAATACCTCCTCTTCTTGACTCCTGGATCTTGTCAAAGGTCCTCTAGAGTCCTGTAGGTGTCTCAGGAAGGGAGTTTCCCTTCCAATGATGATGGCCATGCCCTCAGGAATAATTCAAAATGCCTGCACCAGCCTATAAAGAAGCCTCTGGGTAGCTCTGTGATGCAGGCCTGCTGGCTTGTCTGCTGACTTGCTCTGCGATGGCGACAGACATTGGCGTGGTGGTCAGGTGGGGTTGCTCAGTAATAGCATCTGTCTTTGATCTGGTGGTTGGGCAGGTTGGCTACCCACTGGCTAGCTCTGCAAGGTAGGTGGCCTTACTCACCTACCAGCTCTCTCTGTGACTGTGAACTAATAGTTATGGCGGCATCCTTGGTGCAGGGGACAGGTGGGGTCACTCAGTGATGACATCTGTCTTTGGTCTGGTGGCTGAGCAGGTTGGCTGCCCACTGCCTAGCTCCACAAGGTAGGTGTGTTGACTCATCCACCAACTTGCTCTGTGACTGTGACCAACCAGGGATCGAAACATTGGTTTTCTAGAAAAAGAATTCTTTCCTATCCAAAAGCTGTGTGCCTGAGAGCAATGTCAGAGCTGATAGGAATCCTGCATAGAGCCTCCCCAGGGAGGGTACTGCCACAGCAGTTAGAAATCTTGTGCCCCTGCACAGGAACACTCCAAGGCACCTGGCATGCCACAGCCATGAGGTCATCAGAGACCCCAATATCAGTCACTGTTGTCCAATTTTTTGCTATTGTGCATCTCACTTTCTTAATGTTATTCTAAGAAGTTTATAAAGAATAAAACTTAACAAAGACAATGTCAAGAGTAACTTAGTGTTTTTAAAAGGAATCCTTGTTATTTTAACACATAGATTAAACTTTGTTTTTTTATCAGTACATTAGTATTTGACCTTAGGAAAACCTTAAATGGCTTTAACTGATTGTCTCATGTACATAAAACTAACTTAGTTACATGCAAACTTGTTGAAATTTGCCCTTTACTTACACACAGACTTTCTTACCCAGAAGCATTTTCTTTTCCCTTTTACTGAATATATTGCCATACTAGAATCCTCTGTTTTCCTTTCCTATTGGGTGACCCCCTTGTGGTGAGAAATCCATGCTCCATCCAAATAGGTGAATATGAGTGAGCAATCTAGAAGTCATATTTGGAATCTGTGTAGATGTTAACCTGTTTACCTTTGGACGGAATTAGAACCCTAATCAGAGCCAAAATTTCAGCCTTTTGGGAAGTGGTCCCTTATGGAAGGCAATTGGCTTTCAGAACTGAGGCGGTGGTGACCACCGCATAAGCAGCTTTACAGTGTTCTTCAGGACCCAGAACAGAACTGCCATCTACAAAAATGGTTAGGTCAGGTGAGGGGAGTGGGTAATTTAAGACGCCTTCATTAGGTGAACATAGGGCCTCCAGCACCTGTGGGAGTGGAAAGTATTTATGGCTTAAGAGGACCTGTAGTCAATGGGTGGAAAACA